>NC_068927.1:22863409-23165681 GCF_023091745.1 Budorcas taxicolor | reverse complement strand
CAATCTACAGATTCAATGTGATCCCTATCAAATTACCAATGGCATTTTTCACAGAACTAGAACAAAAAAATTTCACAGTTCATATGGAAACACAAAAGACCCTGAATAGCCAAAGCAGTCTTAAGAAAGAAGAATGGAGCTGGAGGAATCAACCTTCCTGACTTCAGATTATACTACAAAGGTACAGTCATCAAGACAGTATAGTACTGGCACAAAAGCAGAAATATAGACCAATGGAACAAGATAGAAAGCCCAGAAATAAACCCATGCAACTATGGGTACCTTATTTTTGACAAACAAGGCAAGAATACACAATGGGGCAAAGACAGCCGCTTCAATAAATGGTGCTGGGAAAACTGGACAGCTATGTGTAAAAGAATGAAATTAGAACACTTCCTAGCACCATACACAAAGAGAAACTCAAATGGATTAAAGATCTAAATGTAAGACTGGAAACTATAGAACTCTTAGAGGAAAACATAGGCAGAATACTTGATGACATAAATCAAATCAAGATCCTCTATGACCCACCTCCTACAGTAATGGAAATAAAAACAAAAGTAAACAAGTGGGACCTGATTAAACTTAAAGGCTTTTGCACAGCAAAATAATCTATAAGCAAGGTGAAAAGACAACCTTCAGAATGGGAGGAAATAATAGCAAATGAAACAAATGACAAAGGGTTAATTCCCAAACTATACAAGCAACTCATACAACTTAATACCAGAAAAACAGACAACCCAATCAAAAAGTGGGAAAAATATCTAAACAGGCATTTCTCCAAAGAAGATATACAGATGGCTAACAAACACATGAAAAGATGCTCAACATCACTCATTATTTCAGAAATGCAAATCAAAACTACAATGAGATATCACCTCACACCAGTCAGAATGGCCATCATCAAAAAGTCTACAAACAACAAATGCTGGAGAGGGTGTGGAGAAAAGGGAATGCTCTTGCACTGTTGGTGGGAATATAAATTGATACAGCCACTACGGAAGACAGTATGGAGATTCCTTTAAAAATCTAGGAATAAAACCACCATATGACCCAGCAATCCCACTCCTAGGCATATACCCTGAGGAAACCAGAATTGCAAAGGACACATGTATCCCATTATTCATTGCAGCACTGTTTACAATAGCTAGAACATGGAAACAATCTATGTCCATCGTGATACATATTCACAATGGAATATGACTCAGCCATAAAAAGGAATGCATTTGAGTCAGTTCTAATGAAGTGGATGAACCTAGAACCTATTACACAGAGTGAAGTAAGTCAGAAAGAGAGAGAGAAATATCACATTCTAATGCATAGATACGGAATTTAGAAAAATGGTACTGAAGAATTTATTTGCAGGGAAGCAGTGGAGAAACAGACAGACTTATGGACATGGGGAGAGGGGAGGACAGGGTGAGATGTATGGAACATGGAAACTTACATTACCATATGTAAAATATATAGCCAATGGGAATTTGCCGTATGGTTCAGGAAACTCAAACAGGGTCTCTATATCAACCGAGAGGGGTGGGATGGGGAGGAAGATGGGAGGGAGATTCAAAAGTGAGGGGATATATGTATACCTATGACTGATTCATGTTGAGGTTTTACAGAAAACAACAAAACTCTGTAAAGCAATTATCCTTCAATTAAAAAAAAACAAATTTTTAAAAAGTGAAAAAATAAAGCAATGAACTAAAAGTGGTGTCAGGGAAGAGCTGTAGGGAGAGAATGTTTTTTAGAAGATTGTTGCTGTTGTTCAGGTGCCAAGTTGTGTCTGACTCTTTGTGACCCCCTGGACTGCAGCATGCCAGGCTTCTCTGTCCTTCACCACCTCCTGTAGCTTCCTCAAACCCATGTCCTTCGAGTCAGTGATGTCATCCAACTATCTGGTCCTCTGTCGTCTCCTTCTCCTCCTGCCTTCAATCTTTCCCAGAGCATCAGCTCTTTGCATCAGGTGGCCAAAGTATTGGAACTTCAGCTTTAGCATCAGTCTTTCCAATGAATATTCAGGGTTGATTTGACTGGTTTGATCTCCTTACTGTCCAAGGGATAGTTCAGATGGCCAGAAGACCTCACTGCCATTCTTCAACCACTTTTGATTTTCTTGAAATTCACTAGTTGACTTATTCAGCCTTTAAATCTTTGATTTAAAAAACTATTTACTCCCTCTGCTAGGAGCTCTACCCTTTCCTTGGGGTCCGTGGCCACAGTTACTGCCCTTGAGAAGCTCACTTGAGTCCATGCTAACATTCCTGTAGCAGGTTTCAGGCAGGCACCTTCTGATTGCTAATTTCTAGTGAATTAGGAATAATGGACCCCAAGCACAGGAAACAGGTTCTGCTGCTGGAATGTGTACTCAGAATATGACAAAAGTGTCCACAATCATAAGACCCATTTTCTACACTTGAATCAGTACTTACAGATTAATCTCAATTTTTTCCTCCAATAATTATTTGGCAGGTTAAACCCTCCCTAGATATTGCTACAACTCTGAAAGTTTAAAAAATTGCAGAGCATATGGAATGTTATTTATTTTGGAATGTGCTTTTTCTAAAATTTATAAATGTGGCTGTTATGTTAAAGAACGTTAAGAATATAGAAAGATGAAAATAACATCATATGTAATCCTAAAACCCCAACGATATGTGGCAAATGCCTGGCACAGTAACTGGTACCTAAGAAATGCTCAGAAATTATTTGTTGAATGAATGAATAGATGTATATTTCTTTTGAAAATCCAGTGAGTGATAGATCTTTATACTTCAAGGGTGAATTTCATTTTTGGAAATGGCCAATAGCCCTTTTATGTCGAGTGTGTTGATGTGGTGGATTACCAACATGGGTAACACTTTCTGAACATAATGAGGCTTGACTATCAAATATTGGGGACAACTGGGCTAGATATTAGAAGATTTGGATTCTAGTCTTAGCTCTGACATTACCATGATCTGTAATAGTAGAAATCTATTAGCGCATCCATGCTTGGTTCTGTCTAGCCATCTCAGCAAGTAAGAGAGCCACGGTCCTTTTTGCTTTGGAGTTTATAGTGTAGTAAGGGAGAATACAGGGCTTCCCTGATGGCTCAGCATTAAAGAGTCCACCTGGTGAGAAGGAGATGCAGGTTCGATCCCTGGGTTGGGAAGATTCCCCTGGAGAAGGAGATGGCAACCCACTCCAGTATTCTTGTGTGGAGAATTCTAGGGACACAGGAGGCTGATGGGTTACAATTGAAAAAGAGTTGGCATGACTTACTGATTAACCAACAACAATAAAGGAAGAAGATATTGGTTCTTCCATGGGGCAGAGGGGGGACAAGATTAGGGACACATGCTAAGAATGGAAGGATCTCAATTTCCTCATCTGTAAAACAAGAGACTTGGACAGTTCTGACATGGTATGACTATGGTTAAGTTGTTCATCTTGATCAGAAAGCAATTTTTGAAATAGATCCGTTTCACCTTGCATAGACAACTGCCGTAGATTTGGCTTGCGGCTTTTTAGGGGGAGTTAGCAGGAACTGTGGTGTTAGAGAAGACTCTTGAGAGTCCCTTAGACTGCAAGGAGATCCAACCAGTCCATCCTAAAGGAGATCAGTCCTGGGTGTTCATTGGAAGGACTGATGCTGCAGCTGAATCTCCAATACTTTGGCCACCTCATGGGAAGAGTTGACTCATTGAAAAAGACTCTGATGCTGGGAGGGATTGGGGGCAGGAGGAGAAGGGGACGACCGAGGATGAGATGGCTGGATGCATCACTGACTCCATGGACATGAGTTTGGGTAAACTCCAGGAGTTGGTGATAGACAGGGAGGCCTGGCGTGCTGCGATTCATGGGGTCGCAAAGAGTCAGACACGACTGAGCGACTGAACTGAGCTGAGCTGAACAGACTAGGAGCTCCCTGACCTTGACTGTCACTCCTTTGTTGCTCAAGGGGGAAACTTCAGGATGGTTGCCGAGGCCAGTGATGATACTGGATCTAGCTTTGCTGTCGGTTGTCTACAAAAAATTCTTTACATCATGAAGGGACTACGGAGCAATCTAATGACATGGATATTCTAAGTGGTGTTCAGACTTTAGCCACAGTCAGATGGCCTCTTTTCATCAAGCTGAGGCTACCTGTTTTGATCTTGGCCACTGATCTGATCTGTGCTTGGACCTTGTAACTTGTAGTTTTGTAGATATTTAGGCACCAACTCTAGCTAGAGAGTGTGCCCTGCTGGTTCCTTCTCCATGCCCAATGTACCCAGTTCTTGACACATTGCTTGAATGAGAGGATGATTTTGGCTTTGTGTAGTTGCAACCTTGGTTTTCACAAGAGACTCACCAGTTATTGTAGCTGTGTGAATTTGGGCAAGTCACTTTTCTTTCTAGGACTCAATTTTCCAATATTTCCAATGAAAGTGTTCCATTAAATCATCGTGGAGTCTTCTTATACCACAAAAGTTCTTCAGTTCTAGAGGTGACCCCAAGTAGTCATACCATATTTTCCCATTTTAAAAGCATACTGGCAAACAGGATAGAAATCCAGAATGTTGGGACTGAATAGGTATTAGGCTTTATTTTTAGATTAAAATTTCAACTTATTTATAAAAGTAATGGGCTTCCCAGGCGGTGCTAGTAGTAAAGAACCTGCCTGCAACGCAGGAGACATGAGTTGTGGGTTCGATCTCTGGGTCAGGAAGATCCCTGGAGAAGGACATGGCAGCCCACTCCAGTATTCTTGCCTGGAGAATCCCATGGACAGAGGAGCCTGGCGGAGTAGCCTGCCAACTCCATATAGTTGCAAAGAGTTGGACACGACTGAAGCAGATTAGCATGCACGCATAAAAGTAATACTAATCAGGGCACAAAATATGGACACAAGAACAGAAATACTAAAAAATATTATATATTATCTATTCAGAATATTGCATCACTATCCCACCCAGAGATAATCACTACATATATAGATTAATCTATGTTTATTGAAAAATAACATAAATTTAATCTATTTGTTGTTGTTCAGTTACTAAGTTGTGTCTGACTCTTTGCAACCCCATGGACTGCAGCACACCAGGCTTCCTTGCCCTTCACCATCTCCTGGAGTTTGTTCAGATTCATGTCCATTGAGTCAGTGATGCCATCCAACCATCTCATCCTCTGCTGCCCCCTTCTCCTCCTGCCTTCAATCTTTCCCAGTATCAGAGTCTTTTCCAATGAGTCAGTTCTTTGCATAAGATGGCCAAAGTATTGTGGTTTCAGCTTCAGCATCGGTCCTTCCAATGAATATTCAGGACAGATTTATTGACTATGCCAAAGCCTTTGACTGTGTGGATCACAATAAACTGTGGAAAGTTCTGAAAGAGATGGAAATACCAGACCACCTGACCTGCCTCTTGAGAAGCCTATGCAGGTCAGGAAGCAACAGTTAGAACTGGACATGGAACAACAGACTGGTTCCAAATAGGAAAAGGAGTACGTCAAGGCTGTATATTGTCACCCCGCTTATTTAACTTATATGCAGAGTACATCATGAGAAACGCTGAGCTGGAAGAAGCACAAGCTGGAATCAAGATTGCCGGGAGAAATATCAATAACCTCAGATATGCAGATGACACCACCCTTATGGCAGAAAGTGAAGAAGAACTAAAAAGCCTCTTGATGAAAGTGAAAGAGGAGAGTGAAAAAGTAGGCTTACAGCTCAACATTCAGAAAATGAAGATTGTGGCATCTGGTCCCATCACTTCATGGGAAATAGATGGGGAAACAGTGGAAACAGTGTCAGACTTTATTTTTTTGGGGGCTCAAAATCACTGCAGATGGTGACTGCAGCCATGAAACTAAAAGATGCTTACTCTTTGGAAGAAAAGTTATGACCAACCTAGACAGCATATTAAAAAGCAGAGACTTACTTTGCCAACAAAGGTCCATCTAGTCAAGGCTATGGTTTTTCCAGTGGTCATATATGGATGTGAGAGTTGGACTGTGAAGAAAGCTGAGTGCCGAAGAATTGATGCTTTTGAACTGTGGTGTTGGAGAAGACTCTTGAGAGTCCCTTGGACTGCAAGGAGATCCAACCAGTCAGTCCTGGGTGTTCACTGGAAGGATTGATGTTAAAGCTGAAACTCCAGTGCTTCGGCCACGTTATGCGAAGAGTTGACTCATTGGAAAAGACCCTGATGCTGGCAGGGATTGGGGGCAGGAGGAGAAGGGGACGACAGAAGATGAGATGGGTGGATGGCATCACCAACTCAATGGACATGAGTTTGAGTGAACTCCGGGAGTTGATGATGGACAGGGAGGCCTGGTGTGCTGCGATTCATGGGGTCTCAAGGAGTTGGACACGACTGAGCGACTGAACTGAACTGATTTCCTTTAGGATTGACTGGTTTGAGCTCCTTGCAGTCCAAGGGACTCTCAAGAGTCTTCTCCAACACCACAGTTCAAAAGCATCAATTCTTTGGCACTCAGCTTTCTTTATGGTCCAACTCTCGCATCCATACATGACTACTGGAAAAACCATAGCCTTGATTAGATGGACCTTTGTTGGCAAAGTAATGTCTCTGCTTTTTAATATGCTGTCAAGGTTGATTATAACTTTTCTTCCAAGGATCAAGCGTCTTTTAATTTCATGACTGCAGTCACCATCTGCAGTGATTTTGGAGCCTCCCAAATAAAGTCTGTCTCTGTTTCCATTGTTTCCCGATCTATTTGCCATGAAGTGATGGGACTAGATGCCATGATCTTAGTTATCTGAATGTTGAGTTTTAAGTCAACTTTTTCACTCTCCTCTTTCATCAGGAGGCTCTTTAGTTCTTCTTTGTTTTCTGCCATAAGAGTGGTGTTATCTGCGTATCTTGAGATTATTGATATTTCTCCTGGAAATCTTGATTCCAGCTTGTGCTTCATCCTTCCTGGCATTTCACACGATGTACTTTGTGTATAAGTTAAATAAGCAGGGTGACAATATACAGTCTTGACGTACTCCTTTTCCTATTTGGAACCAGTCTGTTGTTCCATGTCCAGTTCTGTTGCTACTTGACTTGCATAAAGATTTCTCAGGAGGCAGGTCAGGTGGTCTGTTATTCCTATCTCTTTGGGAATTTTCCACAGTTTGTTGTGATCCACACAGTCAAAGGCTTTGGCATAGTCAATAAAGCAGAAGTAGATGTTTTTCTGGAACTCTCTTGCTTTTTTGATGATCCAGATCCAACGGATGTTGGCAATTCGATCTCTGGTTCCTCTGCCTTTTCTAAATCCAGCTTGAACATCTGGAATTTCATGGTTCACATACTGTTGAAGCCTGGCTTAGAGAATTTTGGCATTACTTGGCTAGCATGTGAGATGAGCTCAATTGTGTGGTAGTTTAAGCATTCTTTGGCATTGCCTTTTGTTCGGGATCGGAATAAAAACTGACGTTTTCCAGTCCTGTGGCCACTGCTGAATTTCCCAAATTTGCTGGCATATTGTGTGCAGCACTTTCACAGCATCATCTTCCAGGATTTGAAATAGCTCAACTAGAATTCCATCACCTCTACTAGCTTTGTTTGTAGTGATGCTTCCTAAGGCCCACTTGACTTCACATTCCAGGATGTCTGGCTCTAGGTGAATGATCATACCATCATAGTTATCTGGGTCATGATGATCTTTTTTGTATAGTTTTGTGTATTCCTGACACCTCTTCTTAATATCTTCTGCTTCTGTTAGGTCCATACCATTTCTGTCCTTCCCATCTTTGCATGAAATGTTCCCTTGGTATCTCTAATTTTCCTGAAGAGATCTCTAGTCTTTCCCATTCTATTGTTTTCCTCTATTTCTTTGCACTGATCACTGAGGAAGGCTTTCTTATCTCTCCTAGCTATTCTTTGGAACTCTGTATTCAAATGGATATATATTTCCTTTTCTCCTTTTCCTTTCACTTCTCTTCTTTTCTCAGCCATTTGTAAGGCCTCCTCAGACAACCATTTTGTCTTTTTGCACTTCTTTTTCTTGGGGATGGTCTTAATCCCTGCCTCCTGTACAATGTCATGAATCTCCGTCCATAGTTCCTCAGGCACTCTGTCTATCAGATCTAATCCCTTGAATCTATTTGTCACTTCCACTGTGTAATCATAAGGAATTTGATCTAGGTCATACCTGAATGGTCTACTGGTTTTCCCTACTTTCTTCAATTTAAGTCTGAATTTTGCAATAAGGTGTGAGCCACAGTCAGTCCCCAGTCTCGTTTTTGCTGACTGTATAGAGCTTCTGCACCTTTGGCTGTGAAGAATATAGTTAATCTGATTTCAGTATTGATCATCTGGTGATGTCCATGTGTAGAATCTTCTCTTTTGTTGTTGGAAGAGGGTGTTTGCTATGACCAGTGCATTCTCTTGGCAAAACTCTATTAGCCTTTGTCCTGTTTTATTCTGTATTCCAAGGCCAAATTTGCCTGTTATTCCAGGTATCTCTTGTCTTCCTACTTTTGTATTCCAGTCCTATGATGAAAAGGACATCTTTTTTGGATATTAGTTCTAGAAGGTCTTGTAGGTATTATAGAATCATTCAACTTCAGCTTCTTCAGCATTAATGGTTGGGACATAGACTTGGATTACTGAGATGTTGAATGGTTTGTCTTAGAAACGAACAGAGATTATTCTGTCATTTTTGAGATTGCACCCAAGAACTGCATTTTGGATTCTTTTGTTAACTATGAGGGCTATTTCATTTCTTCTAAGGGATTCCTGCTGACAGTAGTAAATATAATGGTCATCTGAGTTAAATTTGCCCATTCCAGTCCATTTTAGTTCACTGATTCCTAAAATGTCAATGCTCACTCTTGCCATTTCACTGTTGCCATTTCCTGTTTGACCACTCCAATTCACCTTGATCCATGGACCTAACATTTCAGGTTCCTATGCAGTATTATTCTTTACAGCATCGGACTTCACTTCCATCACCAGTCACATAAACAACTGGGCATTGGTTTTGCTTTGCCTCTGTCTCTTCATTCTTTCTGGAGTTATTTCTCCACTCTTCTCCAGTAGCATATTGGGCACTTACTGACCTGGAGAGTTCATCTTTCAGTGTCCTATCTTTTTGCCTTTTTATACTGTTCATGGGATTCTCAAGGCAAGAATACTGAAGTGGTTTGCCATTCCCTTTTCCAGTGGACCACATTTTGTCAGAACTCTCCATCATGACCCATCTATCTTGGATGACCCTACAAGGTATGTCCCATAGTTTCATTGAGTTGAAAAGGCTGTGGTCCATGTGATCAGTTTGATTAGTTTTTTGTGATTGTGGTTTTCATTTTGTCTGCCCTCTGATGGATAAGGATAAGAGACTTATGGAAGCTTCCTGATGGGGGAAACTGACTGTGGGAAAAACTGGTTCTTTTTCTGATGGGTGGGGCCATGCTCAGTAAATCTTTAATCCAATTTTTCTGCTGATGGGCAGGGCTGTATTCCCTCCCTGTTGTTTGACCTGAGACCAAACTATGGTGGAGGTAATGAAGAAAATGGTGACCTCCTTCAAAAGGTCCTATGCAGGCACTGCTGCACTCAGTGCCCCAGACCCTGCAGCAGGCTACTGCTGACCCATGCCTTCACCAGAGACTCCAGGACACTCCAGGCAAGTCTGGGTCAGTCTCTTTTGGGGTCACTGCTCCTTTGTCCTGGGTCCTGGTGAGCACAAGGTTTTGTTTGTACCCTCCAAGAGTCTGTTTCCCCAGTCCTGTGTAAGTTCTGGCGGCTCTATGGCAGGGTTAATGATGACCTCTTCCAAAAGGGCTTATGCCACACCCAGGTCTGCCACACCCAGAGCCCCCACTCCTGCACCAGGCCACTGCTGACTTGTACCTTCACAGGAGACACTCAAACACTCAAGGGCAGGCCTGGCTCAGTCTCTGTGGGATCTCCTGGTGTGCACAAGGTTATGTTTGAGCCCTCCAAGCCTCCCTGGCTGGTATGGGGGCTGATTCTAAATGCGATTTTACCCCTCTTACCGTCTTCATGCTTCCCTCATAGCTCAGTTGGTAAAGAATTTGCCTGCAATGCAGGAGACCTGAGCTTGATTCCTGGGTTGGGAAGATCCCCTGGAGAAGGAAATGGCAACCCATTCCAGTATTCTTGCCTGGAGAATCCCATGGACAGAGGAACCTGGCAGGCCACAGTCCATGGGGTCAAAAGAGTCGGACATGGCTTAGCGACTAAACGACAACAGCTGTCTTTCTGGGTCTTCTCCTTTGCCCTGGGACGTGGGGTATCTTTTTTGGTGGGATCCAACATTCTCCTGTAGATGGTTGTTCAGCAGTGAGTTGTAATTTTGAAGTTCTAGCAGGAGAAGATGAGCACATAATCTTCTACCCCACCATCTTGAACTTCCCCACTCATGGGGGGCCCAAGTCCTTATCTGTCTATAGATAGGAATAAATGGCATAGAGATTTAAAAAATGACATTATGCCCTACATGCTTTATAACTTCCTTTCATTTGGCAATATATTGTGAATATTTCCAATATTTATTCATCTATTGAATTAGAATTTTTTTAATTAGTGGAAAATTGTTTTACAATGTTGCATTGGTTTCTACCATACAACGATGTGAACAATTCATGATTATATGTATGTGTATATATATATATGCTCTCTATCTTGAGACTCCCTCTCCTCCCCCCATCTCACTCCTCTAGGTCATCACAGAACACCAGGCTGGGCTCCCTGTGTTATCCAGCAACTTCCCACTATCTATTTTACACGTGATAGTGTATATATGTCCATTCTATTTGTCTCACCCTCACCTTCCCCCACTTTGCCCACAAATATCTCTACTAGATTCATGAGTACCAGTTTTCTAGATTCCACATATATGCATTAATATATGATACTTGTTTTTTTCTTTCTGACTTACTTCATTCAGTATAAGAGGCTCTAGGTTCATCCACCTCATTGCAACTGACTCAAATTTGTTCCTTCTTATGGTTGAGTAACCTCAGACATGCAGATGACACCACCCTTAGGGCAGAAAGTGAAGAGGAACTAAAAAGCCTCTTGATGAAAGTAAAAGAGGAGAGTGAAAAAGTTGGCTTAAAGCTCAACATTCAGAAAATGAAGATCATGGCATCCGGTCCCATCACTTCATGGGAAATAGATGGGGAAACAGTGGAAACAGTGGCTGACTTTATTTTTGGGGGCTCCAAAATCACTGCAGATGGTGATTTTAGCCATGAAATTAAAAGACGCTTACTCCTTGGAAGGAAAGTTATGACCAACCTAGATAGCATATTCAAAAGCAGAGACATTACTTTGCTGAATAAGGTCCGTCTAGTCAAGGCTATGGTTTTTCCAGTGGTCATGTATGGATGTGAGAGTTGGACTGTGAAGAAAGCTGAGCGCTGAAGAACTGATGCTTTTGAACTGTGGTGTTGGAGAAGACTCTTGAGAGTCCCTTGGACTGCAAGGAGATCCAACCAGTCCATTCTGAAGGAGATCAACCCTGAGATTTCTTTGGAAGGGATGATGCTAAAGCTGAAGCTCCAGTACTTTGGCCACCTCATGCGAAGAGTTGACTCATTGGAAAAGACTCTGATGCTGGGAGGGATTGGGGGCAGGAGGAGAAGGGGACGACAGAGGATGAGATGGCTGGATGGCATCACTGACTCGATGGACGTGAGTCTGAGTGAACTCTAGGAGATGGTGATGGACAGGGAGGCCTGGCATGCTGCGACTCATGGAGTCGGAAAGAGTCAGGCACGACTGAGCGCCTGAACTGCACTGAACTGATGGCTGAGTAACATTCCATTGTGATATGTACCCCATCTTCTTCATTCATTCATCTGCCAGTGTATATTTAGGTGGCTTCCACGTCCTGGCAACTGTAAATAGTGCCATAGTCAACATTGGCAGTACATAAAGAGTCTTTTAGAACTGTGGTATTCTCAGGGTATATGCCCGGTCCTGGGATTGCTGGATCGTATTCTTTGATTGAATTTTATTAAGACATGATTTTTGTAAAAGACTGTAAGGTGTTTCATGGGATGTCTAGGACAAGGCAATATTTCCAGATGCAACTTTATCGGGCAAAACATATAGTTCCCACACAGTCCCATGAAACTATCCCATCTTCTTTTCTTTCTCCTTCTCGTTTTCCTTTCCCTTCTCTTCTTTTTCTTCACTCCTCTTTTCTTCTTCTCCTTCGTCTTTCTGTCCCTCTTCTCTTATTTCCTCACCTTTTTTTTTTTTTTTTGGTGGATGTGCTGGGGGATTGAACCTGAGGCCTCATATACCTCATTTTCTTTCGATGTTATAATCAGGCTGGTCATTTGAAAAGATGTCAGGCCAGTAAATAAAGTGTGTGTGTGTGTGTGTGTGTGTGTGTATGTTCGTGATTTGATGGCTATGCTTCTGGCCTTACATCTGCTGAGGCATTACAGGCACATCTTGGAGACAATCTCTGAAAGTTAGTCATCCTTGGGGAGTCATAACCTCCTTTGAGGCATTCCAGGTGGTAGATATGGGTCTGATAGCGGAAAAGTTTTCTTTCCTTTAGAGTCATCTTGAGTGGTGAATTTTCTTTTACTGGTTGCATTCAAACAGAGATGATGGACCATTTACTACAGGCATTGTTATCTTTCCAGACCAAAAAAAAAAAAAATTATGTCTAAGCTAAAAATTTATCACCAGGTTTACACTGAAGCTTTACCAAACATTTTAGTCTGATTGTTCATCTAGGTTAAATTCAATCTCTGAATTTTTCCAAGTACAGATGGTCCCTCAATTATAATGGTTCAACCTAATGAATTTTTTACTTTATTATGGTGCAAAAGCAATAGGAATTCAGTAGAAACTGTACCTCAAATCTTGAATTTTGATCTTTTCCCAGGCTAGCAATATGAGCTTTGATACTCTCATAATGCTGGGCAGTGGCAGTGAGTCCCACCTCCCAGTCAGTCATGTGATCGATATACTTAAAACCACTCTGAATCCACACAGCCATTCTGTTTTTCACTTTCAGTACAGTATTTAATACATGAGACATTGAACACTTTAAAAAAATTTAAATAGGTTTTCTGCTCAATGATTTTGCCCAGTTGTAGGCTACAGTTTATCAAGATACAATCTCATCTTAAGTTGAGAAAGATCTGTGTTAGATTCTCTGATTGTATGACTCTGTGACATAGGCCTTTATCTAAGGTGCTACTGTTTAACTTCTTGAAATTGATGCTGATCAAAAACTTGGATGGGAAAGGAGGTCTAACTAATTGCAAATAATGAGATTTCAGCCTTCCTGGGAATTTCAGTTGTTCAGGCTTTCCCTAACTCTCCTTTGTGTGGATATGTGATGGGATGTCTTAATGACAAAAGCACTAAATGGCACACGTGGAGGCATGTAAGGGAAGAAAGGCACACACGTTCTAGATGGACAGATGTTAGTCTCTACCTGCGTGCTTGAACAAGTAGCTAGGTCCTGTATGGAATGTCACACTAAAGACCCTTTAAAGGCCTTGACTGAGCAATTTGGCCATACCCCATTTTTTCATTTCAAAATGTTTCAGGTTCCTTTTGCTCCGTGAAATGCATGAAAGCTGCTTCTGACCACAGAGACTAATGTGCTGCCCCTTTTATCTCCAAAACCGGCTCCCAATTTGTTCCAGGGAAAGTGATTTCCCCAAACCTGGCTGCCAGCTGTAATTGGCTTATATGTGACCCATCCATTTCCACATGCCTGTTAGAGCTGGGTGTGGAGTCTCAGTCCCTCCTAGGCAGCTGGACAGGACAGAAGATAGGAGCAGGCGTGCTGGTAGAACACTTGGAGTTGAGTGATCCATTCCTGACTTGTTGGATGGAGTAGATCCAGTATGGAAACTACCTGTGAAACCAGCCAGACACGGGAAAACATCAGAGGAGAATAGACCCCCTCCTTCTTCTCCTCTTACTTACCCGTCACCCTCTTGTTTTCTCTCCCTGTCCACTGCCCACAGCAGTAAGAAATGGTACAATCTAGAGCCAGATTGCTTGGGTTTGAACCTCGCTTTGCCATCTAATAGTCATGTCACCTTGGGTGAACTTCTCAGAAGTCCACTGCCTCAGTCTTCTCACCTGTAAAATGGGGACAATAATAACACTTTTGTTACCAAATGCAAGTCCATGTGACCAACGCAGAGTGAAGTCAGACAAACACTGAAACACACAAATCTGGAGCAGAGAAAGGTTTATTTCAGGGCCATGCAAGGACACAGGCTGCTCATGCCTTAAAAACTGCCCTACTCCATGAAAGCTTTCAGCAAAGCCCTTTGATAGGAAAGCTGAGGGAAGGGTGGGGTTAGCTGTTGCAAACTTCTTGGAATCCTTTGTTCTTGCCACTGTCCACATAGGTCAGGTCACAGGCAGGTCATGATAGTGCTGTAAACCTCCATCAAAACAAATGTTATTCTCTGTTATGCAACTTTTCCTCTAAAGGTGTAATGTCTTTTTAAAACAATATTTATTTATTTTTTTGGCTGTGCTGGATCTTCATAGCTGTGTGCGGACTTTCTGTAGTTTCACCAAGCGGGGGCTGCTCTTTGTTGGCGTGCATGGGCTTGTCTTTGCGATGGCTTCTCTTGTTGAACACAGGCTGTAGGTGCATGGGCTTCAGTAGTTGCAGCACATGGGCTCAGTAGTTGTGGTGCTTGGACTTAGTTGCTCCACAGCATGTGGGATCTTCCTGGACCAGGGATTGAACCTGTGTCCCCTGCAGGCAGATTCTTAACCACTGGACCACCAGGGAAGTCCTAAAGATATAATATTCTTCAAGGTCACTGTCTTGAGAATTACACAGGACAGGGAAAGGAAGGCATTACATCCTTTCTTCCTGCTTCCTTGTGGCTTTTAACAGTTAACAAATCCCATAAGTGAAGCAACATTATTACCCCTCATTTTGCTTGTTCAAGGTTCCAAGGATCAATTTCTGCCCTCTGAGGTCTAGGTCCTGGCTAAGGGATGAGGCGAGGGATCCCTGAGTGGGCTGGTCATCCTGCCCAGGAGTGTTTGTCCAGCACTGAGTCTGAGTCCTCCCGCCAGTGCCTGGGTCCAGATGAGGAGGCAGATCTCAGCTGTCAGTACCCTGAGGGTCAGGTCCCCATACTGTGCCCAGTCATCGTCACTGAGAGAGCCGGGTGCCCAGGACCCAGCTGGCCCTCTGGCTTCCCAGGACCCCCTAGACAGGGGCTGGTTCCTTTGGGCTGCAACCCAAGGACTGTAATCAATCAGGACCCTGTGGGACCTTCCCCGGATTGGCCTTCTCTTCTATCCTCTGCTTCAGCTCCTCTCTGAAATGTCTAGATTGCATTGGAGGCAAACTTCCTGAGCTGTTTTGCAGGTGTGCCTCCCGCTTCACTAAGTGGAAGATGTTAACTACTTGATGACCATGAGCACACAGCCCCCAGGCCTCCTGCAGCCTAAGGACTGGTGGCATCACCCTGTTCCTTCACCATCAGCCCATCAGAGGATTGTGCACGATCTGATCGCGTACTCTGCAACTCCCCACCCCCAACCTGGCTTTTAAAAAATGCTTTGTCAGGGAAGCTCAAGTCTTTTTAGGGCTTGAACCACTTCCTGGTCTCCTTGCTTGGCCCTGCAATAAACTTTTCTCTGCTCCCAACCCCGACGTTTCGGTTTGTTTGGCCTCACTGTGTGCTGGGCCCAGGAACTTGCATTAGGCGGAGCACCGCAATACTGACCGTTGGCGGAGTGGGACCCGAAGGGTCTCCTGATAATGGTCTTGTGTTAGCAGGCATGCACCTGCCCCACCCCTATTATAATCCCTCCTTTTCTTTGATATCCCCCTATCTTGAGGACAACAGGTGTTGGACAGAAGGGGAATAATGCTTTGGTTTATAGAGGTTAATCATAAACTTGGATAGAGGAACTTGGTTTTAGGGGCACTCAGTTTCAACCTCTGATCCTGTTTCATCCTTCCCCAAGTCTTTCAGGGAATGGAGGGATGATCCTTCTGGCTAATGAGCATGAATGAACCACTGCAGTCCTGCCCCACTCCATTACACTTTCCTTATAGTATTGTGAGGACTAAACTGGTTAATGTGAATAAACAAAGCATACAGAATAGTGCCTGGCAAGTCAGAAGGGTTGCTGTGTGATTGCGCTTGCTGATGCTGATTCAGGGAACTCACTGCCTACTGGGAACTGAGAAGGACTGGGTGCTGGGTGACCACAGCCCTGGAGAGGCTTTGTCAGCCGAGCCCCAGGAGACACGACCGACTTTTCCTTTCTCCCAGTCTTCTCCATCTCATGTTTCTTCCCTTCCCCCTTTCTTCCTTTCTACATAGCTTTCCTGTTGCCACAGTAACAAATTATCACAAACTTTCTGGCTTAAAACAACACAAATTTATTAATATTATCTCACAGTTTTGTAGATCAAAAATCTCACTAACAAAATCAAGGTGTTGGGGGTAGGTGGGACAAATTGGGAGAGTTGCATTGATATATATAGACTACTGGGGCTTCCCCTGTGGCTCAGACGGTAAAGAATCTCCCTGCAATGTAGGAGATTCGGGTTCAATCCCTGGGTCTGGAAGATCCCTCAGAAAAGGAAATGGCTACCCACTCCAGTATTCTTGCCTGGAGAATTCCATGGACAGAGAAGCCTGACGGGCTACAGTCCATGGGATTGCAAAGAGTCAGACGTATCTGAGTGACTAACACACATACACACACACACACACACACACACACTACTGTGTGTAAAATAGATAGCTAGTGGAAACCTGCTGTATAGCACAGGAAGGTCAGTTCAGGGCTGCGTGATGAACTAGATGGATGGGGGGTTGGGAGGGAGGTCCTAGAGGAAGGGGATACATATGGCTGATCCTGATGCCGAAATCTCTGCTTCTCTGAACACCAGTGCCAAACTGAATCTCGGAGACAGAGTTTTGAGTGAAGTAGGAAAGGGTAGCTTGATTGCTCTGCCAGGCGAAAGGGGCCTGAGTGGGCTAATGCCCTCAGAACCGGGTGTCCCCACTTGGGGAAATCGTAAAAAGATTTATAAAAATTGTTCAAGGAGGGCGTGGTCGGCTCGTGGACATTCTTCTGATGGGTTGGAGGTGAGGTATGTAGGAGTCAGCATCATCAGCCTTCAGGTCCAACTGGTCTGGGGTCTACATGCTTGTGGGAAGCCTACCATCATTAATCATTAGCTTCTCCCACTGGTAGGGGGTTTCAGTATCTGCAAAATAGCTCAAAGATATTGTGTATATCCCTTGATAGGGAAACAGGATCTTGCCCCAGGTCTGCTCTTGAATGTTTGTTTCTCCCTGGTCTCACATCCCTGGATTCTTTACCAGTTGAGCCACCAGGGGATACTGGAGTGGGTAACCTACTCCTTCTCCAGGGGATCTTCCTGACCTAGGAATCGAACTGGGGTCTCCTGCATTGCAGGCAGATTGTTAATCAGCTGAGCTACCAGGGACTCCCCCGCCACATACTCTCTCTTTCCTAATTAACAACTGCTTGAATCTGCCTATGGGAACTCTGGGAAGATCATGGAGGCTGAATGGAGGCTGTTTCTTGTAATCAAAGAAAAGGGGGACACAGAAAGGCCTTGTGCCCAGGAGCCCCACTGGGCCCTGCATGGCATCAATTCACTTAGTTGTACAGCAGAAACTGACACCGAATTATAAGGCAACTATAACCTAATTAAAAAAAAAAAAAGAATCTAAGTGTTGACAGGGTTGCATTCCTTCTGGATGCTCATTTGTTTCCTGCCTTTTCCAGCTTCCAGAAGCTGTCCCCATTCCTTGGCTCAGGGCCTCCTTCACATCACTGTGACTTCTGCTTCCACTGAAACATCTCTGACTCTCTTGTTTTCTGTCTCCCATATAAGGACACTTGTCGTTGCACTGGGCCCATTTGGATAATCTAGGATAATCAATCCAATCAAGATCCTTGATTACATCTGCAAAGTCCCTTTTGCCATATAAAATAGCATATTCACAAGTCCAGGTTAGGACATGGACATTGGGGTGCTGTTATTCTACTAACCGCACTCTTTCTGCTCTTCCTTTTCCCTGGTGGTTCATTCGGTAAAGAATCCATCTACGATGCAGACGTAGGCCTCTAGTGCCACCTCAAAGATGCCCGTTTTCTAGACGGTGTGGTTTCTTTAGGCACCCTACATACAGCAAGGAAGCTTTGGTGGCCTTGATGGCCACCATGCCTGGTACCCACTCACCGTACCCACCCACACATAGCCCTCCTCTGTGAGGCTTAACCACCGCAGGGAACTAGGTCTGAGGTTCTGGACCCACTGACCCCATTTGGTCCCCAGTCTAGGGGGTCTCTCCTCAGTGCTTCCTTCCTGCTACACTTGGTGTGATCTTGTCAAAGTGCTTTTAGCAAAATCCAGGTAGAGAAGCATTTTGTGGGCAACTTCATCTTTGAGCTTTGAGCTTCCCAACATTGACTCCTCCTGAAACAAAAGGGTCTACTGCCAGAGACTGAAGGGGTTCCCTCCAAACTTCTATGTTGAAACCTAATCCCCAGTGTGATGGTGTTAGAAGGTGGGCCTTTGGGAGGTGATTAGCTCATGAAGGTGGAGCCCTCATGAGTGGGATTAGTGCCCTTACAAAAGAGATCCCAGGGACTTTCCTCATGGTCCAGTGGTTAAGAATCCACCTGCCAGTCCTGGGGACATAGGTTCAGTCCCTGATCCAGGAAGATTCCACATGCTGAGGCGCAACGAAGCCCTTGTGCCACAACTACTGAGCCTGCACCCTCGAGCCACAAAGCTGCAGCTACTGAAGCCCAGGCGCCTGGAGCCCATGCCCCACAACGAGAGAAGCCACCACAGGGAGAAGCTCACACAGCACAACTGCAGAGTGGCCCACATGCAGCCACAAAGACCCAGCAGAGCCATAAATGAATAAGAAAAAATAAGAGCGATCGCAGAGAGCTTCCTTGCCCCTTTTGCCATCAAGTCGTCAGCAAGTGGACTCTCTTGAGACACTGAATCTGGAATGGGTACCTTCATCTTGGACTTCCCAGCCTCCAGAACAGTGGGAAATAAATTTTTGTTGCTTATAAGCCACCCGGGCTTCCCCGGAGGCTCAGCAGTAAAGAATCTGCCTACAATTCAGGAGCCCCAGGTTCAATCCCTGGATAAGGAAGATCCCCCAGAGGAGGGCATGGCAACCCACCCCAGTGTTCTTGCCTGGAGAACCCCATTGACAGAGGAGCCTGGTGGGCTACAGTCCATAGGATTGCAAAGAGTCAGACACGACTGAAGTGACTTAGCACGCATAAGCCACCCAGTCTGTGTTTTTCTCTGATAGCAGCCCGAATGGCTAAGGTCTGCTTGGAAAAAATATAAATTAAACAAGTTCAAGTTAATGGATCCATAAATTATCCTGCTTCAAATGGTCCTCAATTGGTTTTCCACTGAGCTCTATGTGTCCTCAGATCAAGTGGGTGGAATTCTAACCTGCCTCCATCACTTCAACCAGAGCAGTTGCTTGGATGTTGGTTTTCTACATTGCAGGTTCTCCTAGGATTTTTATAAAAGAAGGAATTCTTTCAAAGGAAAAAATGTTTGAGAGCACTGGAGTAAATGATCTCTAGGGTCTCGGTCAGTCCTAAGGTGCCCAGTTTTTATGCTTTTCAGCAAATTCAGACGCCTTATGAAGGAATCACATATTTTCTATCATCTCACTTTCTGTTTAACCAGAATCCCCGGTTAATAAAAATGTCTGTACAAATATATCCACAGCACAATAAACTTTGCTCATAGCAATGCAGTATATAACCTAGGATTATTTCATCAAAGAGGGTGAGCATTTAAGTATGATGAAACACACACACACACATACACAGATATAGATAGTGTGTATTTTATCATGCTTAAATATTCATCTATACACCAATGTATGTATATTGATATATTTATAAAAAGATAAATTCATGGTCATGAGGAAAATTTGGGAACTCTATAGTTCTATAGCAATATAAGAAAAAAATAAAGATGAGATTACCAATAATTCCAGATTGATCACTGTTAGCATTTGAAGGTACTTTCTTCTAATATTTGAAAAATTATGTGGTTATATTTAAATTAGATAAAGGACCTAATGTAAAAATAAATAAATAAGTATAAACAATAAAAAATTAGGTACACAATGTGTTGGAGAAGACTCTTGGAGTCCCTTGGACTGCAAGGAGATCCAACAAGTCCATTCTGAAGGAGATCAGCCCTGGGATTTCTTTGGAAGGAATGATGCTAAAGCTGAAACTCCAGTACTTTGGCCACCTCATGCAAAGAGTTGACTCATTGGAAAAGACTCTGATGCTGGGAGGGATTGGGGGCAGGAGGAGAAGGGGACGACAGAGGATGAGATGGCTGGATGGCATCACGGACTCGATGAACGTGAGTCTGAGTGAACTCCAGGAGTTGGTGATGGACAGGGAGGCCTGGTGTGCTGCGATTCATGGTATCGCAAAGAGTCGGACATGACTGAGCAACTGAACTGAACTAAACTGACACAATGTGTACACCAATATTAAAACAAGATAGGAATCTTGCAATATTTGTAGTTTTATGTGTTAACTTTTCATAAAATATTATTTCAAGAGCATTTTTTAAGAAAACATGATTTTAATGACTTTATAAGACTATAATATAGATGTTCCATAACTTCTTTACCAGTTTCTCTATTATTGGGCATTTGAAATGTTTCTGATTTGTCATGATTATTAAGCTCGTGAGAAACACATCCATAGAGAAATCTTTACTTACATCTCTAAGTGTTTTTTAAATAGATTCAAAGATGTGATTTTACTGAATTAAAGTACATAAATTTTTTTCTACAAAGGGTCTTGACACATATTTCCAAAATGTCTTCCAAAAAGTTTACACCATTTTACATTTCCATCAGCCCAGTTGGAGTCTTGGTCTCACCAAACCTTTATTAAAATTTTGTTAATTAAAAAAAAGGGGATTTCCCTGGCTGTCCAGTGTTTAAGATTTCACACTTTCACTTCATGGGGCATGGATTCAGTCCTTGGTTGGGGAACTAAGATCCTGCATGCTGCATGGCACAGCCAAGAAAAAATAAATAAAATTTTGTTGTTTTGTTAATTAGAGTTTTAGCTCCATATGTAATTTATTAGACTTATACTTAACAATATGACAGCCTAGATAGCTTTCAAATTAATGAAAATTCCAGCATTTCCAATAGAGAGTTTTTTCCTGAAAAGTGAAGGATATATAAATAAGAACAGGACTAAAATAAGCCTGAGTATTGATATATAAAAATAGAAAAAAGAGGGGAAAAAAGAGAAAAAAAATCTAATGCTGATGTGCTCTATCCACCTCCCAGTGTTCTCTCTTACTTTAATACACAGTGGTTGTGGGGAAGTGTGGATTCCTACTGGGCTAGTAAAAATACCTAAGGACTAAATGCTAGTTAGGGTCTGTCCTGAATGCAGTCCAGTGGTTTTCGTTTGTTAACTCAGGGATTTAGTTTATAAGTCCATTGGGAAAGAGCCTTGGAAGCTGATCCATGAACCTAGGGCACTTTCCCAAATCCCATGGCAGGGCAGCGAGAGATGTCATGTCTGCCATATAGAAAGACGCCTCTGTGTCCCTCTCCAGACCTGGATTAGTCCTTGGATCTCTCAGGAGTCTGTGGGGGCATTTTCTTCCTCTGCCTTTAGAGCTCGGTGACCTCAGATTCCAGAAATAGAAGTGATCCTGGGGATTTTGTTCTCTACCTGGTTTCTTCTACATCAATAACAAGAGGCATTTTTTTTCCCCCAACCTATTACAATGTCTGTAAGATTTCTTTTAAAATAAGTTAGCACAGGGACTTTGCTGGTGGTCCACTGATTAAGACTTCACCTTCCAATGCACGGAGTGTGGGTTCAATCCCTAGTTGAGGAGCTAAGATCACACATGCCTGTCGGCCAAAAAACCAGAACTTAAAAACAGAAGCAATATTGTGACAAATCCAATAAAGACTTTAAAAATGACCCACATAAAAAAAAATCTTTGAAAAAAATAAAATAAATGCTTCAGCACTATTAATGGGATAGCAGACATGTGCCAAGGAATTTGCCTGGTGGTCAAGTAACACCATCAGTGTGCACAGACTTGGGTGAATAGCTGCTGAAGGAGTCAGGCTCTGGAAGGGGCTACTGCAAGTCCTCTTCCATCCTTTAGAGATCACTAGCAATGGATTTGCTAATTAGTGCATTGGTATAAAAAATGGATTTTTTTATTGGCAAATCTAGTGGCTGTTAATTAGTTTGACGAATGTTTGAAATGAGTTGCAGATAGGCAGCTTGGGTTACGATTTATATTTTAAAGATGTTCCCCTTCTATGCATGAACCTAGCAAGTTTTGTACCTTTATGGATATCGCTTGCACTGTATCCTTACTCAGTCCTGGGTCCAGTCATTGATTTAGGATTTCTGATGATTCTAGCTGACAGCTGTAAGTTCAGTTCAGTTCAGTCGCTCAGTCGTGTCTGACTCTTTGCGACCCCATGAAACGCACCACGCCAGGCCTCCCTGTCCATCACCAACTCCAAGAGTTCACTCAGACTCGCGTCCATCGAGTCAGTGATGCCATCCAGCCATCTCATCCTCTGTCATCCCCTTCTCCTCCTGCTCCCAATCCCTCCCAGCATCAAAGTCTTTCCCAATGAATCAACACTTCGCATGAGGTGGCCAAAGTACTGGAGTTTCAGCTTTAGCATCATTCCTTCCAAAGAAATCCCAGGGTTGATCTCCTTCAGAATGGACTGGTTGGATCTCCTTGCAGTCCAAGGGACTGTCAAGAGTTTTCTCCAACACCACAGTTCAAAAGCATCAATTCTTCAGCGCTCAGCCTTCTTCACAGTCCAACTCTCACATCCATGCATGACTACTGGAAAAACCATAGCCTTGACTAGATGGACCTTAGTCTGCAAAGTAATGTCTCTGCTTTTGAATATGCTATCTAGGTTGGTCATAACTTTCCTTCCAAGGAGTGAGCGTCTTTTAATTTCATGGCTGCAATCACCATCTGCCGTGATTTTGGAGCCCAAAAAAATAAAGCCTGCCAGCTGTAAAAGCCTGTCCTAATAAGCTTTGAGTAAACTTTTCACATTAGACAAACTTGGTGCCTCTGAAAAGACAGAAAACCAGAACTTCATCATGGTCTTGCTTTGCTAATGAATGTTTATTTAATTAATGTTGGGAATTGTGACTATTGGGAACCCAGGTCAACAGGACAGTGTCAGATTTTCTTCTGCTAAATCAGAAATCACAGGAACCCCAGTGCAGGGTTAGTTAGAATTAGACAATGTCTGTTGGCTACCCCTTTCCTCCTGACATGATGGCTAAATGCTAAAGTATTAGTCGCTAAGTTGTGTCTTACTCTTTGTGACCCCATGAAGTATAGTCTGCCAGGCTCCTCTGTCCATGAAATTCTCCAGGCAAGAATACTGGAGTGGGTAGGCATTCCCTTCTCCAGAGGATCTTCCTGATCCAGGGATGGAACCTGAGTCTCCTGCATTGCAGGTGGATTCTTTACCGCTTGAGACATGATAGCTAAGAAGTTGTCTGAGATCTGCTTCTGATTTGATTCAGAAAGACTCTTCAGAGTTCTGTTTTTCAAACCGATTAATTAGTTAATTTTATTTTCGGCTGCATCAGGTCTTGGACATGTCGGGTCTTTCATTGTGTTGTGTGGGCTTCCCTCTAGTTGTGGAGCATGGGCTCAGTAGTCGTGGCTCAAGGACTTAGTCACCTTGTGGCACATGGGATCTTAGTTCCTCCCCCTACCCCCAGGGATCCAGCCTGCGTCCCCTGCACTGGAAGGCAGATCCTTAACCACTGGACCCATCAGGGAAGCCCTCATCTGAGTTCTGAGAGCAAATTCTGGTTTTTTAAATTTAAAAAAAGAAAAATAAAAAATAGAAAAAAAAAGGGAAAAAGAGAGAGGATGAGATGAGAGGGGAGGGAGAGAGAGACAGAAGGGGAAGAAAGAATTTGACTACAGCTTTTTAGGTGTCTGCATCTAATTTAAATTTTGATGGATCCCTTCAATGTTAGACATCCATAATGGATGTAATATGGCAAGACAAACAAAAAGAACCTGTTCTGGAACACAGCAGCACTTGGTCCCTGGTGTGTCTGTGTCAAGTCTCTGAAAGGCCATGTTGGCTGTGATACTGAGTCCCTCATTTGCATTTCTGTGACCTGAGGGCCAGTCAGATGTATGAACAGGGAAGGTAGCTTTCCGAATGATATACCAGTGACCTTTTCCTGTCTTCTCCTCCTGAGAAGATGTTAGGCAAAGTTTTCTAACTCAGTTGGTTGGAAAGATCAAATTTGAAAAATAAGCTTAAAAAATTTCATATATTTCTTCTGTTACACATCTAAATTCAGTGTCTGACACATACTGATTAACTAATAAACGTTTGTTAAATGAATGAATAAAATTTTTGTTTTTGAAGTTAATGGACCGAATATATCTTTTTGTCTGATTTTGAAATACATTATTTTAAAGTCTAGAAAACATTCTTGTCAATGTCTCATGCTTCTCTACAACTAATGCTGTTAATGAATAATAATAGCAATCAGTTCAGTTCAGTCGCTCAGTCGTGTCTGACTCTTTGCGACCCCATGAATCCCAGCACGCCAGGCCTCCCGGTTCATCAACAGCTCCTGGAGTTCACCCAAACTCATGTCCATCGAGTTGGTGATGCCATCCAGCTATTTCATCCTCTGTCATCCACTTTTCCTTCTGCCCCCAATCCCTCCTAGCACCAGAGTTTTATCCATTGAGTCAACGCTTCACATGAGGTGGCCAAAATATTGGAGTTTCAGCCTCAGCATCAGTCCTTCCAATGAACATCCAGGACTGATTTCCTTCAGGATGGACTGGATGGATCTCCTTGCAGTCCAAGGGACTCTCAAGAGTCTTCTCCAACACCGCAGTTCAAAAGCATCAATTCTTTGGTGCTCAGCTTTCTTCACAGTCCAACTCTCACATCCATACATGACCACAGGAAAAACCATAGCCTTGACTAGACGGACCTTTGTTGGCAAAGTAATGTCTCTGCTTTTGAATTTGCTATCTAGGTTGGTCATAACTTTCCTGCCACGGAGTAAGCATCTTTTAATTTCATGGCTGCAGTCACCATCTGCAGTGATTTTGGAGCCCCCCAAAATAAAGTCTGACACTGTTTCCACTGTTTCCCCATCTGTTTGCCACGAAGTGATGGGACCAGATGTCATAATCTTAGAGTTCTGAATGTTGAGCTTTAAGCCAACTTTTTCACTCCCCTCTTTCACTTTCATCAAGAGGCTTTAAAAAGCCTCTTCACTTTCTGCCATAAGGGTGGTGTCATCTGCATATCTGAGGTTATTGATATTTCTCCCAGCAGTCTTGATTCCAGCTTGTGCTTCTTCCAGCCCAGCGTTTCTCATGATGTACTCTGCATATATGTTAAATAAGCAGGGTGACAATATACAGCCTTGACGTACTCCTTTTCCTATTTGGAACCAGTCTGTTGTTCCATGTCCAGTTCTAATTGTTGCTTCCTGTCCTGCATATAGGTTTCTGAAGAGGCAGGTTAGGTGGTCTGGTATTCCCATCTCTTTCAGAATTTTCCACAGTTTATTGTGATCCACACAGTCAAAGGCTTTGGCATAGTCAATAAAGCAGAAATAGATGTTTTTCTGGAACTCTCTTGCTTTTTCCATGATCCAGCGAATGTTGATAATTTGATCTCTGGTTCCCCTGCCTTTTCTAAAACCAGCTTGAACAACTGGAAGTTCACGGCTCACGTATTGCTGAAGCCTGGCTTGGAGAATTTTGAGCATTACTTTACTAGCATGTGAGATGAGTGCAATTGTGTGGTAGTTTGAGCATTCTTTGACATTGCCTTTCTTTGGGATTGGAATGAAAACTGACCTTTTTCAGTCCTGTGGCCACTGCTGAGTTTTCCAAATTTGCTGGCATATTGAGTGCAGCACTTTCACAGCATCATCTTCCAGGATTTGAAATAGCTCAACTGGAATTCCATCACCTCCACTAGCTTTGTTCATGTGATGCTTTCTAAGGCCCACTTGACTTCACATTCCGGGATGTCTGGCTCTAGATGAGTGATCACACCATCATGATTATCTGGGTCGTGAAGATCTTTTTTGTACAGTTCTTTTGTGTATTCTTGCCACCTCTTCTTAATATCTTCTGCTTCTGTTAGGTCCATACCATTTCTGCCCTTTATTGAGCCCATCTTTGCATGAAATGTTCTCTTGGTATCTCTAATTTTCTTGAAGAGATGTCTAGTCTTTCCCATTCTGTTGTTTTCCTCCATTTCTTTCCATTGATCACTGAGGAAGGCTTTCTTATCTCTCCCTGATATTCTTTGGAACTCTGAATTCAGATGCTTATATCTTTCCTTTTCTCCTTTGCTTTTTGCTTCTCTTCTTTTCACAGCTATTTGTAAGGCCTCCTCAGACAGACATTTTGCTTTTTTTGCATTTCTGTTCCATGGGGATGGTCTTGATCCCTGTCTCCTGTACAATGACACGAACCTCCATCTATAGTTCATCAGGCACTCAGATCTAGTCCCTTAAATCTATTCCTCACTTCCACTGCATAATCATGAAGGATTTGATTTAGGTTATACCTGAATGGTCTAGTGGTTTTCCCCACTGTCTTCAATTTAAGTCTGAATTTGGCAATAAGGAGTTCATGATCTGAGCCACAGTCAGCTCCTGGTCTTGTTTTTGCTGACTGTATAGAGCTTCTCCATCTTTGGCCACAAAGAATATAATCAATCTGATTTTGGTGTTGACCATCTGGTGATGTCCATGTGTAGAGTCTTCTCTTGTGTTGTTGGAAGAGGGTGTTTGCTATGACCAGTGCGTTCTCTTGGCAAAACTCTATTAGCCTTTGCCCTGCTTCATTCCGTACTCCAAGGCCAAATTTGCCTGTTACTCCAGGTGTTTCTTGACTTCCTACTTTTGCATTCCAGTCCCCTATAATGAAAAGGACATCTTTTTTGGGTGTTAGTTCTAAAAGGTCTTGTAGGTCTTCATAGAACCGTTCAACTTTAGCTTCTTCAGTGTTACTGGTTGGGGCATAGGCTTGGATCACCGTGAATTTGACTGGTTTTTGCCTTGGAAATGAACAGAGATCATTCTGTCATTTTTGAGATTGCATCCAAGTACTGCATTTTGGACTCTTTTGTTGACCATGATGGCTATTCCATTTCTTCTAAGGGATTCCTGCCCACTGTAGTAGATATAATGGTCATCTGAGTTAAATTCACCCATTCCAGTCCATTTTAGTTCACTGATTCCTAGAATGTCGATGTTCACTCTTGCCATCTCCTGTTTGACCACTTCCAATTTGCCTTGATTCATGGACCTAACATTCCAGGTTCCTATGCAGTATTGCTCTTTACAGCATTGGACCTTGCTTCTATCACCAGTCACATCCACAACTGGGTGTTGTCTTTGCTTTGGCTCCATCCCTTCATTCTTTCTAGAGTTATTTCTCCACTGATCTCCTGTAGCATATTGGGTACCTACCCACCTGGGGAGTTCCTCTTTCAGTATCCTACCATTTTGTCTTTTCATACTGTTCATGGGGATCTTAAGGCGAGAATACTGAAGTGGTTTGCCATTCCCTTCTCCAGTGGGCCACATTCTGTCAGACCTCTCCACCATGACCCGCCCATCTTGGGTGGCCCCACAGGGCGTGGCTTAGTTTCATAGAGTTAGACAAGGCTGTGGTCCGTGTGATCAGACTGACTAGTTTTCTGTGATTATGGTTTCAGTGTGTTTGCCCTCTGATGCCCTTTTGCAACATCTACCGTCTCACTTGGGTTTCTCCTATCTTGGACGTGGGGTATCTCTTCACGGCTGCTCCAGCAAAGCGCCATGCTCCTTACCTTGGAAGAGGTCGCCCATCCTGACCTTGAACGTGGAATAGCTCCTCTCCGCCCTCCTGTGCTGTAGCAGCTTGGCGCTCTTGGTCGCCACCCCTGACCCTGGGTGTGGGGTAGGTCCTCTAGGCCGTGGTCCATCGTAGCCGGCTTGCTTCTGTACGCAATAGCAATAGATCATATATACTGAGTGTTTACTGGTGCTAGGTAGTTGACTTTCTGTACATTATATAATTAACCCTCACAATAACTCAATTCTATTGCTACTCTCTCTTTTTTTTTTTTTCTTTTGGTGGTGCGGAGTCTTCATTGCTGCTCCGCTTTTCACTAGTTTCAGAGTTTCACGTGCTCTCTAGCTGCGGTGTGCGGGCTTCTCATTACAGTAGCTTCTTTTGCTGCAGAGCACCGGCCCTAGGCACACAGGCTTCAGTTGTGGCAGCGCGGGCTCGGCAGCTGTGGCTCTGGCGCTTAGAGCGCGGTCTCAGTAGTTGTGGTGCATGGTGTTTGAGGTTCCATGGCATGTGGGATCTGCCCAGACCAAGGATCAAACCTGTGTCCCCTGCACTGGCAGGCAGATTCTTATCCACTGTACCACCAGGGATGTCCTACTCTCAATTCTAGATGAGGATACCAAGATTTCAAGAGATTAAGTAGCTTGATCAAAGACATACAACTAGGAATTCATTGTTTCATTTGAACCTAGGAAGTCTGCCTCCAGATCTCATGGTCTTAATCCCCAAGCCATATTGCCGCTCTCTTTTTGAGGTACTGTAAATGCCTTCATTCTATAATGTCTTTTTAAAAGAGTAATTTGGACTGTATTTTTTTTTTAACACTGTCACTTGGGAAATTTTTGGGCTCCAAAATCACTGCAGATGGTGACTGCAGCCATGAAATTAAAAGAGGCTTACTCTTTGGAAGGAAAGCTATGACCAACCTAGATGGCATATTGAAAAGCAGAGATATTACTTTGCCAGCAAAGATCCATCTAGTCAAGGCTATGGTTTTTCCAGTAGTCATATGTGAGAGTTGGACTGTGAAGAAAGCTGAGTGGCAAAGAACTGATGCTTTTGAACTGTGGTGTTGGAGAAGACTCTTGAGAGTCCCTTGGATTACAAGGAGGTCCAACCAGTCCATCCTAAAGGAGATCAGTCCTGGGTGTTCATTGGAGGGACTGATGCTGAAGCTGAAACTCCAATACTTTAGCCACTTCATGTGAAGAGTTGACTCACTGGAAAAGACCCTGATGCTAGGAGGGATTGGGGGCTGGAGGAGAAGGGGATGACAGAGGATGAGATGGCTGGATGGCATCACCAACTCGATGCACATGAGTTTGAATGAACTCCAGGAGTTGGTGATGGACAGGGACGCCTGGCGTGCTGCGATTCATGGGGTTGCAAACAGTCACACACAGCTGAACGACTGAACTGAACTGATAGGATTTGTTGTTAGTGTTTAGATTGGAAAAGTTAGTCTGTGTCTTAAACTTAGCATCCATGAAGATTGGATGTCTGATAGAATAATAACCAGATACTGAGTGAATGCTATATGCCAGACACTTCATACACATTATTGCCAATCCTGATGAACAGCTCTGACAAATTACTAGTTGCTTCATTGTTCCCATTTACAGCTGAAGAAACTGAGGTTCATAGAGTTTATATAAATTGCTTTGGGTCACATACCCTTCCACTAGCAAAATTTGGGTTTAAAACAATTTATTATTTATTTGCTGCCCTGGGTCTTAGTAGCAGCCCTCAAAATCTTCGACCTTCTTTGCAGCATGAGATCTAGTTTCCTGACCAGGGTCGAACCCAGACCACCTGCACTGGGAGCTCAGGGTCTCAGCTACTGGACCACCAGGGAAGTCCTGCAAAATTGTGGTTTGAACACAGGTCTGTGAGATGTCTAAGTTTGTACTGTTCCAGGGTTTCTCTGGTGCTCAGATGGTAAAGAATCCACCTGCAATGTGGGAGACCCGGATTTGATCACTGGGTTGCAAGATGCCCTGGAGAAGGGAATGGCAAGCCACTCCAGTATTCTTG
The DNA here is from genome assembly GCF_023091745.1 of Budorcas taxicolor. Lineage (NCBI taxonomy): Eukaryota > Metazoa > Chordata > Mammalia > Artiodactyla > Bovidae > Budorcas > Budorcas taxicolor. Next base: position 23,135,732 of record NC_068927.1, on the reverse strand, counting down.
CCTGGAGAATCTCATGGACAGAGGAGCCTGGTGGCAGTCCATGTGATCGCAAAAGTCGGATAAGACTGAGTGACTAACACTTTCACTTCACTTTCAGACAGTGCTCACACTCATTCTAGGTGCTAATATAGCATTGACAAGGGTTGCCACACAGGTTTCCTCTGGGAGACATCTCTTTTGCAAGACTTTCGATGGAACACTCAAGTTGAATCTGACAGTGTCCTGTCTGGTTGGAAGTAGTCTGGTATTGGCCATGAATTTGCCTGGGCTATTTCTTCACATCTTGATTGGCTTTATTTGTACTGACATGAAGAATCCTATTGTTAGAGGAAGGATGGCTTAGCTTAACCTTCAGGTACGTCTGGGTAGACCCCAGCTATCATTCTGACTGGGATTGGTATTCTTACCAGTAATAAAAAATTAATTTTAGCACTTGAGCTAATTGGAAGAAAAAAATGTGACACCCAAGCCAGAAAGAAGCCTAATGAAGCCCATTAAATAATTTAATGATTACATAATTACATTCATTTAAAATGCAGCAATTGATTACTCTCAAATTAATTTTACCATCTCTGTACTTTTTAGAGCACATTTATTTTGAACAAAATGAAAGATTAGTTTCATTTCTGATGGGCACTCTGCCATTAATAATCATGTCTCATTATAATGAGAAAATGTTGTGTTTTGAATAAATTCATGTGGCCATATATTTCCAGATAACAGACAAGCTTGCTCAGTGGAGAGATTTAAACTATTGAAAGGGTCTTACTAATTTGAATTATAAAATGAGTAAGTGGAGGACTGATGTGCTCAGTGAGCCAAAATATGGATGAGAAAATCTGGTGCAATCCAGCTAATTAGGGACTTGATCAGAGTGTTATGGAAGTTCCAAACCACTTTCCAAATCAGGCATTATGGGATAGGAAAGGCTAAAAAGGCTTCACAATGAACATATATTGATTGCTGTTCTAGCATCTTTTCCTTCTTGCTTTCTCATAGCTCCTAATTTCTATTTGGGAATCACTCTCATTTTGAGGTAGAAGACTTCCTCTCAGGCTCCAGGAGTCAAGTGTGATCCACTGAACCAATCACTGGGTTTCATCCTCTGACACAGTGATTGGTTCAGAGGTGGTGGACATGTGACCTAAGGCCATCCAATCATAATGAATCTCAGGACCATTTCAGGGATCCTGGGAAGACTCCTTTTTTCTTTTGGCTATGAATCAAGAGGCAGGCTGGCAGCCACTTGGGGTCCTCAAAAGGAAGGCAGTCTTAAGATGTAGTTGAACTGAAGAAGGCAGAACTGAGATACAGGAGGAAATATGATCTTGGTGGCATTGTTAAGCTCTAGGATATAAGGCTTTCCTGAATCTACGTCTAGGCCTTTCATTTACAGATGCCAATAAATCCCTTCTATGGCTGAAGACATTGTTGCTTGCAATTGAAAGCATCCTAGGCAAGACAAGGTTTTAACAGGTTATGGGATTTTTCTTTATAGCTATATATTTTATGGCTATGGAGTCATGGAGTTTCACTCCTGTGAGAGATTTTAAGAGTCACCAGTTCAAACAGGGGTTGCCACACAACAATCTGAGAAGTTGATTTGTGGTCTTACATGGGTTTCTTGCATTTGTATAAGATTTTATGTTTGTACAGGATATTTTCAGAATGCTTCGAATATTCAGGACCAGGTTTCTCTGTAAGGGAGGCAGGGCAAGGCCATCAACCAGGAGTTGGGCGGGGCTGGTTAGTGAAGTGAGATGATCTTTGTCATCAGAAAGCCAGTCAGTCAGTCATTTCAGTCGCTCAGTGGTGTCCGACTCTTTGTGACTCCATGGACTGCAGTATGCCAGGCTTCCCTGTCCATTACCAACTGCTGGAGCTTACTCAAACTCATGTCCATTGACTTGGTGATGCCATTCAACCATCTCTTTCTCTGTCATCCCCTTCTCCTTCCATCTTCAATTTTCCCAGCATCAGGGTCTTTTCCAGTGAGTCAGTTCTTCGCATCACGTGGCCAAAGTATTGGAGTTTCAGCTTCAGCATCAGTCCTTCCAATGAACACCCAGGCCTGATCTCCTTTAGGATGGACTGGTTGGATCTCCTTGCAGTCCAAGGGACTCTCAAGAGTCTTCTCCAACACCACAGTTCAAAAGCATCAATTCTTCGGTGCTCAGCTTTCTTTATAGTCCAACTCTCATATCCATACATGACTACTGGAAAAACCATAGCTTTGACTAGAGGGACCTTTGTTGAAAAAGTAATGTCTCTGCTTTTCAATATGCTGTCTAGGTCATCAGAAAGATATGGCATCAAATCCTAGTTCTACTCTGTAATCTGGGCTCTTTCTGTACCCATAAAGTGGACATGGTTGTTACTTTGTAACTTTTTAAGAATGTATTTGTTTATTTAATTTTTGGCTGTACTGCGTCTTTGTTGCTGCAAGTGGGCTTTCTCTTGTTGCAGGGCTCAGGCTTCTTGTTGTAGTGGCTCCTCTTATTGTGGAACATGGGCTCTAGGGCTCGTGGGCTTCAGTAGTTGTGGCTGTGGGGTTTAGTTTCCCAGAGGCATGTGGAATCTTCTCAGACTAGGGATCAAACTCTTGTCTCCTGCATTGGGAGGTGGATTCCTAACCATTAGGAAAGTCCACTGAAAGGGTTTTTAATTTTTTTTAAAATGTGTGTGAAAATTTGGAAGGAGAATGTTTATGAAAGGGCATGCCATGGAGCAGGCAGATAATTTGTTAGGGTCCATGAGAGATGGAAATAAATAGCTTTTGAGTAGAAATGGGAGGTTAGAGGGCATGTTTCTGAATCTCTGAGAGGGTGCTTCAAAGAAGGAGAAAAGGCACAGTATAGTAACAAATATCTTCTTTTGCAGGCAAATGTGTGGAGCCTCTTTAGGGTGTTTGAAACGTACAAATATCACTGGAGTCTTTGTCTATCCACACTAAAAATGATGAGCTTGTCCTTAAAAATTTAGGAATACAGTCTAGTTAGATTGCTGGGAGAAATATCAATAACCCCTCAGATATGCAGATGACACCACCCTTATGGCAGAAAGTGAAGAGGAACTGAAAAGCCTCTTGATGAAAGTGAAAGTGGAGAGTGAAAAAGTTGGCTTACAGCTCAACATTCAGAAAACGAAGATCATGGCATCTGGTCCCATCACTTCATGGGAAATAGATGGGGAAACAGTGGAAACAGTATCAGACTTTATTTTTTGGGGCTCCAAAATCACTGTAGATGGTGAGTGCAGCCATGAAATTAAAAGACGCTTACTCCTTGGAAGGAAAGTTATGACCAACCTAGATAGCATATTCAAAAGCAGAGACATTACTTTGCCGACTAAGGTCCGTCTAGTCAAGCCTATGGCTTTTCCTGTGGTCATGCATGGATGTGAGAGTTGGACTGTGAAGAAGGCTGAGCGCCGAAGAACTGATGCTTTTGAACTGTGCTGTTGGAGAAGACTCTTGAGAGTTCCTTGGACTGCAAGGAGATCCAACCAGTCCATTCTGAAGGAGATCAGCCCTGGGATTTCTTTGGAAGGAATGCTGCTAAAGCTGAAACTCCAGTACTTTGGCCACCTCATGCAAAGAGTTGCCTCATTGGAAAAGACTTTGATGCTGGGAGGGATTGGGAGCAGGAGGAGAAGGGGACGACCGAGGATGAGATGGCTGGATGGCATCACTGACTCAAAGGACATGAGTCTGAGTGAACTCTTGGAGTTGGTGATGGACAGGGAGGCCTGGCGTGGTGCAATTCATGGGGTCTCAAAGAGTCGGACATGACTGAGCGACTGAACTGAACTGAACTGAACTGAACTAGTTATTACAAGGCACTCTCCAATAGCCTCTCTGTAGGGCCCAGTAGTAATACTCCTGTGCCCACCATGGAAAATATATATCATTTCATAAAGGCTGACTATGTCATAGGCCCTGTCCCATTTTAATTTTTTTGTATTTTTTTTAGACCAAAAGAAAATATATTTGCTCACATATCTGAAAATTCTAGGGAGTTACTGATCTCAGCCATGTCTGGATCCAGGCATTCAACATAACCAGGGCCTCTCTCCTTCCCCATCTTGGTTTCCTTGGTGTTGGCTTTATTTTCAAATGAGGGCTTTATTTGCCCCATGCTTGCACGCATAGTCGCTCAGTCATATCTGACTGTTTGTAACCCCATGGACTGTAGCCCACTAGGCTCCTCTGTCCAGGGGATTCTCCAGGCAAGAATACTAGAGTGGGTGCCATTTGTTCCTCCAGGGGATCTTCCTGACCCAGAGTTTGAACCTGCATCTCCTATGGCTCCTGCATTAGCAGGCGAGTTCTTTACCATTGAGCCACTTGGGAAGCCCTTAGTTGCCCCAAGTGAAGGCAAAGATGACTACCACCAGTGCCAGGGCTACCAGCTTAGCTAACTGGTTTTACATATGTAATCTTCCATTCTCAGTGCAAGTTTTCCAGGTACAAGATAAAGAAACTGAGGCTCAGAGAAGTTTAGTGAAGGTCATCACATGAGGACAGAACCCCCTGCCCCATTCTAACAGAGAAGTCCTAATCCCCAAGACCTCAGAATGTGACCTTGTCTGAGATAGGGTTTTTACAGAGGTAATCAGGTTAAAGTGAAGTTATTAGCATGGACCCTAGTCCAAATCTTATATAAAGGGGAAATTTGGAGATGGACAAGCACAGAGGGAAAACAGTGCAAAGAGACAGAGGGAGAAGGGACTTCCCTGGTGGTCCAGGGGTTAAGACTCCACACTCTCAATGGAGAGGACTGAGGTTTGATTCCTGGTCGGGGAACTGGATCCCACATGCCGCAATGAAGATTGAAGATCCCACGTGCCACAACTAAGACGTGGAGCAGCCAAATAAACAAAAGTGTGCATATTAAGTCACTTCAGTTGTGTCTGACTCTCTGTGACCCCACGGACTGTAGCCAGCCAATGTCCTCTGTCCGTGGGATTCTCCAGGCAACAGTACTGGAGTGGGCTGCCATGCCCTCCTCCAGGGGATCTTCTGGACCCAGGGATTGACTCGCATCTTTTATGTCTCCTGCACTGGCAGGCTTAGTGCCACCTGGGAAGCCCCAAATAAATAAAAATAAATAATAATAAAGAGAGAGCTGGGGAGAGGATGGCCACCTACATATTCAGGAGGAAAAATTGGAAAGATCCTTCCCTCTCAGCTCTCAGATGGAGCCAACCCTGATGACTCTTGGTTGTGGATTTCCAAGCTCCAGAACTGTGAGATGATCAATTTCTCTTGTTTAAGTCAAACATTTTGTGATACTCTGTCACAGAGCCCCAGGAAACTGTCACAGAGTCCTAGAAAACTAACGCAGAGCCCAAATTTGAATTCAAAGCCAGTGTTCTTTCTTGTCCATTGCTCCACTTCAGGTGTGGTGATGCATGTGGTATTTGGGAGATTTAAGACGGGGATTCATTTTCTGAACTGAAAAATCAAATGTATTTCTGGATGGGACTCTGTAAGCATCTTTTGCTTTCACAGACCTCTAGAGGAAGAAGAACGTTTCTACAGGCTGCTGTGCTTGAAAAACTCCAAACATTCAGTGTAGGAAGCAAACACATCACCTTCATACTGATTAATCACTGATTGTAATTGAGAGAATATTTAAATTTGTTCAATTTAAATGCCTGTGCCCGTGATAATAAGAGGTGGTGGCCCTGACAAGGAGGAGAGTTTCTTCTGCTTTCTTGCTTTCAATCTAAAGAACTAGTTTGATTTATACATATATATGTGTGTATATATATATATATATATATATATATATATATGTATAATGGAATCACTTTACTGTACACCTGAAACTAACTTAACATTGTAAATCAGCTATATTTCAACAAAAGATAAAAAAGTAAAGAAGCAGTTTGAGCAGCCTAACTCTTCCCCTCCAGGATCTTGTCACATGTCAGACTTGTCACAGGATATTTATTCTCTTATTCCCTTAACAAGCATACATGAAGCCTCTCCTTTGTATGAGTTCCAGTACTTAATGCTATAGAGTAGCATTATCCAGAATTTAGTGTGAGCCTCAAAAATGAGTCCTGTTCACAATTTAAAATTTTCTAGTAAGCATGTTAAAAAATAAGAAAAAAATGTGAAACTTAATTGCCGAGCCATGTCTGGCTCTTTGCAACCCCTTAGACTATAGCCCACCAGGCTCCTCTATCCATGGGATTCTCCAGGCAAGAATACTGAAGTGGGTTGCCATTTCCTTCTCCAGGGGATCTTCCCAACCTAGGGATCAAACTCGGATCCTCTGCATTGCAAACACTTTCGTTAAGCAAATATGAATACACATTCTTATTTTCCTTTTAATCTAAAGGTAGCAAATCCTACACATGTTCTGCATCCTATGTTTTTCACTAAACAATTCAGATTGGAGATTTTTTCCTATCAGTATGTAGCTTCTTGGTTCTTTTTCACAGCTGCATTGTATAGAGGTGCCAGAATTTAATTAGTCTTCTACGGATGAACATTTGGGTTGTTTTCAAATTTTATAGCTAAAAGCTGTATTAAAATGAATATCTTATACGTGCGTCATTTCACATATATACAAGGATGATTGAAGAATAAATCCCAGAAGTACAATTGCTGGGCCATAAGGTAAAGGTATAGAAAATTTGAGAAATTATCATCAAATTGTCCTCTAAAGGGCTGTACCAGTTCATGCTTCTACCATAAATATGTAAGGTGTATGAGTTGTCTTATTTACTCCTTAAAAAAAACTGTTGGGGATACTTTTTTTGTAGTGAAGAAAAGTGCAATAATTATTATTGGGTGCCAAGAAGGAGTGTGTGTGTGTGTGTGTGCGTGTGTGTGTGTGAGTGCACATGCTCAGTCATGCCTGGCTCTGCGCCCCCAAGGACTGTAGCCTCACCAGACTCCTCTGTCTATGGAATTTTCCAAGCAAGAATACTGGGGTGGGTTTCCATGCCCTCCTCCAGCATATCTTCCTGACCCAGGGATCGAACCTGTGTCTCTTGCATCTCCTGCACTGGCAGGCAGATTCTTTACCACTGTGCTGAGTACAGGTGGCAGGTAGCTAACACTCAAATAAAACCTGAACTTCCAGATGGCTTTCAGGGAAAGGTTTCTGGTTTTTTCTTTCTTTTTTTTTTTTGATACTTAGCATCTTTTCTCTTTTAAAAAACTTATTATTTTGTACTGGAATGTAGCCAATTAACAATGTTGTGACAGTTTCAGGTGGACAGCAAAGGGACTCAGCCACACATATGCATGTATCCATTCTCTCCCAAACTCCCCTCCCATGCAGGCTACCACATAACACTGAACCAAGCTCCTTGTGCTATACCATAGATCCTTGTTGGTTACTTATTTTAAATATAGTGATGTGACTGTGGGAGGTACTTACTATTTTCAGTAAAGTAACTGAGGACTCAGGCAGATTGGGTGATTAACACAGTAATGTTTTAACTATATGGCAAAGTCCAAGATTTAACCTCAGTTCTCTTATATGTGTGTGTATACGTCATAATCTTATAAAAAAACTAGGAAGTACAATTCAAAGAGCTTTTTTTCCTTTTTCTGAAACATTTGAGAGTAATCTGCCAGCTTGACCCCACTCCCACATAGGTGGTCTCTGAACAGCTTGGGATGAATTTCTCTGACTCTGAAAGAGCAGTAACAAAAATAATCACAGTATAGTGAGCTTTTTCTTAGATTGAAATTATTTAATATGAAGGATGGTACTTAATGGCCTCCCAACTTCTGGTGTGCTCATATGTTCTTTCTTTTATAGAACTATGGGTATGCTAGATCAGGTTAATTTTTACACATTTTATTACGAAAATGACCAGCCTTTACAAAAGCAGCCTAGTGTATTGAGCCTCCATGTACCCAACAAATGATCAATCTTGTTTTATCTAATCTTCCTCTTACTCCCCTATACCCTGTTGGATAAAGTTAAAACAAAATGTAGATGGTATATAATTTTATCCAAAAAGACATCTGTATGTTTCTTTATAAAATGCTTATTTAAAAAAAGAGCAGTAGATATGGCTGTTTTAAATGGTTATTTAGGTGGCTTTTAAAAATTATTATTATTTTTTCTTTTTTTAATTTTTAATTTTTTCATTTTATTTATTTATTTTTAAATTTTTATTTTTACTTTATTTTACTTTACAATACTGTATTATTTATTGTTTGCACTGGGTCGTTGCTGCTCTTAGGCTTTCTCTAGTTGCAGCGTGAGGGCTTCTCATAGCAGCGGCTTCTCTTGTTGCGGAGCACGGGCTCCAGGGCACGGGGGCTTCAGTAGTCCTGGCTTTCAGGTTCGGTTGCCCATGGCATGTGGAATCCCCCTGGATCACAGGTAGAATCCATGTTCCCTGTATTGGCAGGCAGATTCTTAACCACTGGATCACCAGGGAAATCCTGGCTTTTTATCTAGGTTAGCAATTAAATATTGGGTCACAAAGAGTCAGACACTACTGAGCAACTGAATTGAGCAACATTTGAGGGGAAAATATTAATGGTCCATGAATTCCCCAAATCTGGGAATCATTACTGAACTCTGCTACTGAAAAGACCCTCCTAAACTTTAACCCGGGAGTACGATTGTGCCATGCCTCAGGAGCCTTCAAAATGGAGCAGACCTGGGTTTTCTGAGACCTCAAGCTGATACACTTTTGCAACTCTCTAAGATAAATGATACAAAATTAGGACTACAAAATAACATTTGAAACTAAATATGTGTTTAGTATTAGAAAAGAACTCACTACAAATTACAAGTAAAAAAGCTGACAGCACCAACATCACGGAATACAGAAAAATAATGTTTTCATTAATGAACTGATTGAGCCACCCTTGTTACACTTTCCTCCTTAAATTCTTTGTCTGCCTACACTTGATTGCTTCTCTAACAAAGATATTGTGATATCATTTCAATAGAGAGAACGCAAGATAATCCAGGTCCTCCTCTGGGATGACTGTTGGAAATTTATGTTTTATTATTGACGGTGGGTGACATTACAGATAAATAGACTTGCTGTTTGTTGTACTGCTTGGAGTTCACGCCCTTGTCTGATAAACCTCTCCCTCGAGTCCATCAGCAAAGGTACATTTATCACTGTCGTTGTTGCACTCATGAATATATTCCTGATGGGAGAGAACTTCTGTTGTGAGTAGGTGTCAATGAGAACTAAACTTCCACTTACGAGTTTACACATCAGATGTTGGGAGAATTGTCTAAAGACTAGCTTCTGGTTCTGTATATTTCACACTTTGCAGAGTTCCAGATCTGGACCCCATAGGACATATTTCTATTCTCATTGGACCCCTGCTCAGGCATCTTCAGGTCACACAGTGCTGGGTGGTGACCTGCCGGAGCCATTCCTACACAGGGTCAGCTGGTCACGGAAGCCACCGTGAGTCACATAGATAAAGCTCAGCAACTCCAGTCCAGGTGTGGTCCCAAGATAACTTCCTCTTCCTCAGCCCCCCAGAATACCTGCAGCCTCCTTAAAGAGCCAGCGTGAAGGGAAATGGGACCGAAAAGTCAGAATGGAAAGAAACAAGAATCTTCACTGGTTGTGGTTAAAATATCTTACTTTTTCAGGTTATACCATGTTATACTGAAACCTATGACTTTCTGAGTACATTAACTTCATGGTAATTTTGATTCTGCGCTTGACTCTGATCTCACTTCCCACAGCATTTCTCCCACATCAGTCATTCTCTTCCAGGCGCGTTGACCTGCTTCTTGTTCCTAAGTATGCCAGACACTCTCTGCTTTAGGGCCTTTGCACTTGCTGTTCCTTTTGCATTGAACATTTTCCATAGATATCCACACATGACTTACACCCTCATTTCCTTTAGTTTTCCACTCAGATGCCAGTTTTGCACCATTCTTATAAAATAGCACTCCAAGGCGATGTCACCCCACTCCAGTGCTCTTGCCTGGAAAATCCCATGGATGGAGGAGCCTGGTAGGCTGCAGTCCATGGGGTCGCGAAGAGTCAGACACGCCTGAGCGACTTCACTTTCACTTTTCACTTTCATGCATTGGAGAAGAAAATGGCAACCCACTCCAGTGTTCTTGCCTGGAGAATCCCAGGGACAAGGGAGCCTAGTGGGCTGCCGTCTGTGGGGTCGCACGGAGTCAGACGTGACTGACGCAACTTAGCAGCAGCAGCAGCAGCAGCAGCAGCAGCAGCAGCAGCAGCAGCAGCAGCAGCAGCAGGAAGCACAGGGTCCCCAAGCCAGTGAATTATCAAGCATAGACTCAGGGACTCCTAGAATCCAGCATCTACAAGCGAGCATGTCAATTCCACCAGCTGTTTCTCTCCCCCAGTTAGTTTCAGGCTGACAGAAGATAACTTTCTTTCTTTCTTTTTTTTTCAGCCTAAAGGAAGATCTTTATTAAACAGGTTGACTTCTAAATGAACATAGACTTGAGAAATTCTCATTCAAATAAGGTATCCACATAAATCAATAATGTCTTATTTTCATCGTATATTCAATTGCTTAAATAATGGCTTTTCCCCCCGAAGTAAGCCTTAGTTGCTCAGTCGTGCCCAACTCTTTGCGACCCTATGGACTGCAGCCCACCAGGCTCCTGTGTCCATGAGATTTTCCAGGCAAGGATACTGGAGTGGGTTGCCATTTCCTTCTCTAAGCAGATAACTTTCTTGGGATGAATTTAGCTAGTTTAAAATTTTTGATTTGTAACTAAGAAAACACTGTAATCTATGCATGATCTCCAATTGATGTTTTCTAGATATCCAGTAAAAATGTAAAAATAAAATGGCACTCCTACCCTCTACAGCTTACTTTATTTTTCTTGGTGACACCACTCTGGACATAAAATATATTTACTCATTTCTCTTTTATATTATCTTGTGTTTATTAGAATGCAAGGTCTAAGAGAAGGGACTTTTTGTTGTTCCCTGCTGTGTCCTAGCATTCAGACTGGTTTCAACTAATTGCTCAACAAATATTTGTTGAATAAATGAAGTACAACTGGAAGCCACTGAAGAATTTCACACAGGGGAGACATGACGCTTTCCTAGGTCTGCCAAAAGAAATCAATCTTTTACTTACCTTTCTCCCAAAACATCTTTTTGTAATATTCTTTGAATTATAATCGCCTGTCAATCTAGTTTTCTCTACTAGATTGTAGAGGACAGGGAGTGTGTCTAATTCATCAACAGAGTTCTACCACATGTATTTCAGAATTAATGCTGGCAGAATTAAATGGAATTTACTGTTTCTTTGTACAGGAATTCTTTAACTGGCTATGTTTGATTTTCTCAACTTACTGGATTATAAGCTGTCTCTGAGTAGGGGAAATATCCCTGGCCATTTATATCCTCTCAGCATCTCTTAGCAACCAATACATTGTGCTTCTTAAATAGGGTTCAACCTCTGTGTGTGTCTGTCTATATAATTTCTGTACTTAGTGTCTCTCAGTTCTCAATTATAATGGATTCCCAAGCAAAATTCCTGTGTCTATTAGGATAGTTGCAGTTTCTGTTAATCAAAGCCCAATTAAAAGCAGCTTAAATAAGTGAAGTTTGACAAAGGGATTGGCGGAAGGATGGTTTCAGGAATGTGCTGTGACTACAGCTTTCAGCTCTGCCGTTCCAGGTTGTCTGCTCGTGCTCACAGGATGGCTGCAGTAGTTCCAAGTATCATGTTCTCGCACACTGATTACTCAGAGGCAGGAGGAGGAACTCCTCCTTTTCAGACACCTCTTACATGAAAAGAAAGCCTTCCCCTGGAGCTCTGCAATGCACCCCCTTCACTGCTCTCTGACTAGAATTGCAGCACAGGCCCTTGCCTCTCCAATTTGATTAGGGACCTGGAAGTGTTCCGACTGGCTTATGTGAATGGAGATTCGCTTTCCCTGGGATGGTGGAGGTGCCCTGTCTTCAGTGCTGAGCCACACAGAAGGCTGATACTCTAACAGCCAAGAAGAAGGCAGACAGGATGGAAGAATGGATTCGGGTTTGTGCCAAGGGCATCTGACTCATCTGCTACATGCTAGTTCCCCATCCTGAAAGAAAGAAAATATTAGTCAGTCAGTTGTGTCCAACTCATTGCGACCCCATGGACTGTAGCCCACCAAGCTCCTTTGTCCATGGAATTCTCCAGGCAAGAATACTGGAATGGATTGCCATGCCCTTCTCCAGGGGATCTTCCTGACCCAGGGACTGAACATGGGTCTCCTGCATTGCAGGCAGATTCTTTACCACCTGAGCCATCAGGGAAGCCAGTACCCCCATCCTGGCTTAATTCAAAAGCCTGAAAAATTGGAGGTCTACAGATACCTCTTCCCACCCCCAAACTAGGGTCATTCTATTTTTCTAACTCACTCTCCTAAATTAAAAAGCTAAACTAAATATCAAGCTGATGACTTATTTAGAAACAAACCCAGAGCAATTATCAATTAATTTGAATTGACACTGAACATTGAGCAAGTTTCTCATATTCTCTGTGCCTCAGTTTCCTCATCTCTGAGATGAGGAATAGTAACAGTACCTAATTTATGAGGTTAAGGTAAAGGTTAAATCAATTATGATGTGGCCAGTTCTCATTATTGACAGATTCTGTACTTGCAAATTTGTTTACTCACTAAATTTATTTGTAACCTCAGTATCAATGCCTCTGGCAATGGTGTGGTCATTCATGGAGATGCAGGGAAAAAAAAAAAAAAAAACTGAAGTGGCTCAAAGTGCATGTTCCCAGGAGAGGCTGGACACAGTGACACGGCCTTCTTGTTTCAGCTCTCAGACTATAAACGGGGATTCCTTTCATGGTCTGTTTAGTGTCACTTTTTAAAAGTGTCTTTGCTCTTTTTGTTGGTGATTTCGTTGTTGGAGATGGCCCTCAGGCATAGCAGTGCCATGATGCCTGTTGCTCCTGAATACAAGGAGGCTGTGAAGTCCCTTATGGAGAAAATACAGAAGCTTCATTCAGGAATGAGCTACAGCGCTGTTGGCCGTGACTTCAGTGTAAATGATTGAATAATATATGTTACATAAGGTATCTCTAAGCCCAAATACACATTAAAAAAAGGTTTTATGCCCATCAATGGACAAAAATATGATCAGAGGCTCATAGGAACCCAGCCCTGTGTTTCCCCTAGGACTTGTAGCTTGGAATTCTTAATTCAGTATTCATAGGGCTTCTATAGAACATAACTACCATGAATTACAAGAGTCTACCATATTTAAAGTGTTGAGGGTAGCATCTATCATGTAGTAGAAACTATATAATTGTTAGTCAATGCTGTGCATGCATGCTAAGTCGCTTCAGTGATGTCCCACTCTGTGCGGCCCTCTGAACTGTAGCCCACCAGGCTCCTCTGTTGATGGAATTCTCCAGACAAGAATACTGGAGTGGGTTGCCATTTCCTACTCCAGGGGATCTTCCCAACCCAGAGTTCGAACCCATGTCTCTTGCGTCTCCTGCATGGGCGGGTGGATTCTTCACCACTAGCACCATTTGGGAAGCCCAGTCTTAATGCTAACCAATGTAACAATAGTATTCTCTAAACTAAAATGATACTAGAACCTCGGAATATTCTCCACAGTAAATATGAACTGAGTCTATATTTCATTCCATTTAGCTTATGTCCCTGTAAAGTAAACAAACAAACAAAAAACACAAAACAACCACACACACAGCTGGTTCCACAACCAGAGAACTGGGAGTGGAAGGATTTGACCTCATTCAAAGCCCACAAGAGCATGGCCAAAAAAACCAACCCCAAAACACAAAATAACAACAACAACAAAACAAAAAGAATGCCTTAAAAAAAAAGCCCAGAAGGGTGACACTGGCTAAGTCACAGGGGGTGAGAGGCAGGAGGCACCGAACCGCGGAAGCTGCAGAATTCCAATTCCATGGCATGAAAGACAAGAAAGTGAAAGTGTCAGCTTCTCAGTGGTGTCCAACTGTTTGGGACTCCAGGGAATGTAGCCAGTCAGGCTCCTCTGTTCATGGGATTCTTCAGGCAAGAATACTGGACTGAGTTGCCATCCCTTCTCCAGGGGATCTTCCTGACCCAGGGATCGAACCCAGGTTGCCTATGCTGCAGGTAGATTCTTTACCATCTGAACCACCAGGGAAGCTCCGCATGACCACCTGTGGAAGAGCGAGAGCACTGTCTCCACTAGCAGGAGCCCTTGGCTCAGGTTATTATGTCCAGCCCAGAGCAGAGGAACTCAGGCCCCAGCATCTGCTGAAGGAGGGAAGCTAGGTCTGCTCCAGCCACATGTGGGAGCAGTATTTCTAGGCACTCACGAGCATCCTCTCAATCTTATTCTTGTTCCTCGTGGGCCTGGGTAGGGGGAATTAGCACTGAAGCTCTATTTGAGCTTCACCTTTATGGGAAATGAAAAGGATAGGAGAAATTCCAAGCTGGGCTTTGAGGGGAAAGGAGTGAATGATTCCATTCCGTATACTCTTAGCTTTTAATATTACTATGACACAACAGTTTCAATCTATGTATAGAACAGCCTATTCAAAGCCATTCAGAATATAGGATAACAATGCCAAAATAATTTCAGTGTAAGTCTTTGATCTCCTCATTATAATGCCATTACCATACCATTATTAGCTAAGATTACAGTGACAAATCAATTTTAATTGAAGTCTTTGGAGATGCCATTTATAATGCTATTATCATGTGAATTTGCAATGGAAAAGTTACTTGAGCAAGCTTGTTGAAACAGAGTTATAATGCCACTATAATGGAAAATTTTGATGGCAAAATTATCCCAAGTCTACAGGGACTGGTGATTATCATATAAAACAATAGACCTTGAAAAAGATACTTCCTCCAAACCCTCAGTAATAAATCATGCTTTGGATCGTATCTACTGATCAAAGAATATCTTTCTCATAGAATGAGTTCACATAAAACAGAGTTCTGAAGCAGATAAAAGGCTCTCATTTTACAGTTGAGAAACCAGACATAAAGGAAGGACATGTGACTTGCCCAAGGTCATACAGTGAGTGGCAGACCCTGAACTTAACCCCAGGTTCTCTGACTCTTAGTCTTCAGGTCTTTGACAAGATTTCAGCAGTCCTGACTTTACCCTGTCTTTCAAGAACAGGACTCCAGTGACTTCTCTGGTGGTCCAGGAGTTAAGAATTCACCTGCAATGCAGGGGAAGCTGATTCAATCCCTGGTTGGGGAATCAAGATCCTACATGTCGTGGAGCAACTAAACCAGCACATTGCAGCTACATGCCACAACTAGAGAATTTCTTGTGCTACAGAAGAAAATATCCACATGACTCAACAAAGATCACATGTGCCGCAGCTAAGACCCTATGCAACCAAAAATGAAAAACAAACAAACAAAAACAGGTCTCCAGGAAAACAGACAGATGGCGAGATCAGCATCAGGCTAGAACAAGAGGAGAATTTCCAGGGCTCTTGTGAGATATTCCTTTTGGATTAGAAGACCCGTGTAGAATTTTCAGTATGTAGTGATTCCAGGACTCTCAGTGTCAGGAACTTGGGCCACGCAGAAGTTGGGATTTCCTCCTGGCTCCATGCTTTTCTGGGAGAGAATGCTTGTTTCCTAGAAGAGAAATTTAAACTCTTTCAGCTTTGAGTAGATGAAGACAGAAAGGGAAAAACATCACATTGTATGAAGGAGATGCTTCATTCAGGCAACCAAGGACTTGCTAAACATAAAATTTTAGGTTAGTTGTTGATGAAATAGAGTGTTTAATTCAATCATCCTGGGAAGTTACTGCCCCAAACGTGCTTCTTGTTAGAGGGGCTTCCATCCTCAGAGCATGTCTTGTATTGGCTCTCTTCTTACCTTAATTTTTCCAAAACCTAGCCAGCCTCCTATCACTTGAGAAAGCTTCCTCTGTTCCTAGCTCATTACTCTCATTTCCCCCCCTTTTGCCCTGGCCCCCTTTTTAGCAGAGAGGGCAGGACTGTGCAGAGGGAATTCTTTCTTTCCCCCATATCCAGTCTCTTTCCTGGACTATTCTACCATGGTCCAAGCCTTCTGGCTCATTTGCTCTGAACTTGTTTATTCCTTAGAATGAATATCTAACATTTTTGGAGGGCTTGCATGTGCCAGGTCCAGTGCTAATGACTTTATTTAGCAAATCTTGGGATAACAATCACAACATATGAACCCAGAGCCTCCTGGAGTCTCCTATCCAGGATCACACCTACAGCTCGAATACGACCTTGGTGTATTGAATCCTGGAGCCTAACCTCTTCACCACTTGGTGTCTCAGAGCCAGTTTAGTTTAGCATGGTGGCTGAGCAGTTCCTGGAGCCACACAACTGTGTTCACATCTTGGCTCTACAATTTACTTGCTCTGTTACATTGAGCCAGCTACTTAACCTCCATGTACTTCGGTTTTTTCATTGTAGACATGAGGCTATAAGAATAATGTCTGATGCCCAGATGCTGGGAGTCTTCATGTGTGCTAAGTTGCTTCAGTCATGTCTGACTCTTTGCGACCCCATGGACTGTAGCCCGCCAGGCTCATCTGTCCATGGGATTCTCCAGGCAAGAATACTGGAGTGGTTGCCACGCTCTCCTCCAGGGGCTCTTCCTGACCCAGGGATCAAACCTGAGTCTCTTCTGTATCCTGCATTGGCAGGTGGGTTCTTTACCGCTAGTCCCACCTGGGATGTCCGGGCACTGGGAGTCTTTAAGTGATAGCTTTGTGCTGCCTTCCTCTTCAATGACATGACCAGATTCTCCAGATTCGTCAGTGCCGGGCAAGGATGAGAAGTGAGACGCTGTAATTTGGTGATTTTACGTGCACCCCCCCCACGCCTAGTGTGGATGTGTACATTTGACACATGTGCACAACTTAAGGAGGAAAACTAGAACTTGGGGAAGGCTGCTCTCTGCTTTTGACCGGCAGACGACAATCTCAAAGGGGCAGGAGTCAAGAGGATGAAATCAGGGATTATCCCCAAGTGGGATGCAAACCAGTTTCACAAAGTCAAGGCCAAAACATTAGTGTGCCTTACTGGCTGTGGGAAAAGTGGTGTAACTAATTACCCCAAACTAATTTGGCCCTAAGTTAAGCTGTAGATATCTCCATGCAATTCTCAAGGCCTCTGTCCCACAGCCATGGCCTGAACAATGGCTCAGGAATGTCAGAATTCTGAGTTCTCATCCTTGCTCTGCTACTGGTCTGTTCTGTGATTGTAGATCACTAATCCCCACCATGCCTCTACTTCCCTCTTGCCGAATACCAGTCCGTCTCCCTGGGCGATTTGGAGGGAAAACCAATAAAAAGGATTAGGGACAAGACCCACCCTCTGGATTGTTAATAAAAGTGGTATTTTGTACTCAATTATTTGCATCTAAACCCTTTATAGTCTCAGTTTGGTAGGCCCCCCCCACTCATCTTTTTATTCGTGGATTTTTCTCCCCCTCCCCTGTGGAGAAGCTAAAGAAGAAGCTAAAGGTAGAGTGTCTTGCAGTGAAGTGAAAATCTGGATGAAGGGGAATTGGCTGCGCTGTGACATTTCAAGCAGTTGCCATCCAAGGGAGATATTCACCTAAGGGATGCCCCCAGCCCAGCAAACAAAGAAGCAATAGAGAAAATGCCACGGCAGCTCTGCGTCTCTCAATGTGACTTGACTGCTGCTGTCTGTGTTAGGCTGGCTAGTGCCTGAGCAAAGGTGATACAGAGATTCTGAATGCCAAGAAAAATAATAAAATTGCCAGTGTGTTGGAAATGCAAGTAACTCCAAGAGCAGAAATAATGAACACAACACTGATTGAAATAAATGATGTACTTTGCTTTAGAAATATTATTTGAATAACTGATACTGTAGTGTGTAGGGCTATGGTTTCAAATGCATCCGATTATACATTTTCATGTTTCCCCCCACCAAACAATCTTTTCAGATCAGTATAAATTGCTGTATGTAGCAGGCATGTCTTGATCTTTAGCTGCCATGACAACAGGACACAAGAGAAATGCATTTTCATAACAATTGCTGGCAATGTTTAGTATCATGGTTACTTTGTATCAAGGAAAGGCTGGCTTTCGGGAGAAAACACATTGTTTTCTTTAACTTGAAAGCTCTAGTTACAATGATTGAAAAAATAATAAGTAGAGAAATTGTTGTTTACAGGAAAAGTAGGTAGACGGAGGTAAAGCCTGGGGTACGGGATGAGGAGACAGTGAGACAGATCTCTGCCTGGGAAGACAGTAACACCAACCAGTGGGAACATGGTATAAAGCTACCTAGAAAGTATGTAATTGGGTAATCAGATCAGCAAATTGAGTCAAATGATGTGTTTTTAAGTGATATAATCAGTTTTCACAAGCTGGTAGAAATATGTATATGTATCTTCCCTTCTCCACTCGTTTTAACCCAAATCTTCTAAAATAGCTTAGAGAGCGCAAATCTGAGGAATTTTAGAAAAGAACACGCTTTGGGGAGATATTGCACATTAAAAAAAAAAAATCCAGGCAAACCTGTGCTCCAGCAAAAAGGCAGTGGGGTGGGCTTTTTTCTCCTGGTTCTCTGAAACCTGTGTGTCCTACAACTAGTGTCCTACATCTGTGCCCTCTCCATCCCCGAGGTCCTCAGCCTACCTTTCGTTTGTAGAAAAGCTTTAGCCAAAGAATAAGCTTACATCCAAGACGTGAGAAAATGCAGAAACAAAGGAAAACCTTAGAAGGAGACCAAATAGTAATAGTTTAGTCATTAAGCAAAGTCAAGGACCTTTAGCTGCTCCTCAGGGGTCACAGATAACATTCTGAGCCATAGCCTTCGCGCTGTCTTATAAGTATGGAAGTCTCCACCAGGTTCAATTAATACATGATGACCAGACTGCATCCATGACATGTGCACGCGTGCAAGCTAAGTCTCTTCTGTTGTGTTTGACTCTCTGGGACCCCATGGACTGTAGCCCGCCAGGCTCCTCTGTCCATGGGATTCTCCAGGCAGGAATCCTGGAGTGGGTTGCCACGCCCTCCTCCAGGGGATCTTCCTGACCCAGAATCGAACTGGATGGATTCTGCAGCTCTTGTGCTGCAGGCAGATTCTTTACTGCCGGGGAAGCTGTAGCCATGACATGCTGTGCTGTGCTTAGTTGCTCAGTCATGTCCTACTCTTTGTGACCCTATGGACTGTAGCACACTAGGCTCCTCTGTCCATGGAAATTCTCCATGAAGAATACTGGAGTGGGTTGCCATGCCCTCCTCCAGGGGATTTCTTGTCTTTGAGATAGAATCCGTGGTTCTTAAGTCACCTGCATTGGCAGGTGGGTTCTTTACCCCTAGTGCCACCTGGGAAGCCCTCATTGGGTTTGGGGAGGGTTTAATGAGATAAGGCATGACAAGGACATCTTAAAGGACCTGCTATGTTAATGAGTGTTCAAAATGTGGGGGCCATCACTACTATGGCTGCAGGATAATTTGACCAATGAAGAAAATCTGGATGACCCTCATTTCCTACGCCAAGCTCTTCATGGTCCTTAATGTTTGTTTTCAGAGTGTTTGGAGGAATTAGATAACTCTCAGATCACTGATGTCTTACAGTTCTTGGATCAGTCATGGTCCTGGCAGGACACAGAATTGCCTCCAAAAGGATTTAACTAAAGAGAGTTCTAGGAAGGACTGATTTACCCAGGTGTGGGCAGAGTTAAGGGGCCAGTCAAGGATGCTGAGGTCTCTAGGGATCAAGCACAGTGGGAAGGCTGAAGAAATAAAAGGGAAAAGGAAAAGGATTAGAATCTGGGAGAGATGGAGCCATAGGGGAGAGGCAGCCATTGTCAGAGGCACAGCTCTGCAGCAGGGGAAATGAGGGAGAAATATCCTGGCCTTTTCTCCTCTCACCAGCTGATCTCTTGCTGGTGCCTCTCATTGGCTTCCTCTAACCAGAAGACAGACGGCAAAGATGCAGACCACAGGGATTAGCTGCTTGGAAGCACAGAGGGAGAGGGGCAAAAAAAATGGGTCCTTGGAGGCAAATGGAAATGATGGCAGCCAGCAATGCAGGCTCATCTGGGGGATATTGCAGGTTCTGTCCAGACTGTGGTGATAATGTACATATTGCAATGAAGCAAGTGGCATGAATTTTTTGGTTTCACAGTGTGAAAAAGTTGTGTTTCCACTCTACTCTAGTCTATGAAGTGTGTGATAGCATCATGCCTAAGAAAATGTGTACATATCTTAATTAAAAATAACACTGTTGGAAAAATGGCACTGATAGACTTGCTTTACACAGGGTTGCCACAAACTCTCAATTTGTAAAAATGCAGTACCTGTGAAGTACGTTAAAGCAAAGTTTCAATAAAATGAGGTATGTTTGTACAGTATTTATCTGTGCTTAGTGTGAATTTTTTTTTGGTTCTAGCTTAGGCTTTTAAGAATTGCTATAGAACTGTTTATTTTTTGTGTGTGTCATTTTCTCACCCCTCTGGTGAAATTACAAGTTCATTGAAGGCAAAGATTATGGCTTATTTCTCTTCCAGTCTAAAAAAGTTTTAGCACAAGGCAAAAATCAATGCTGACAATAAATAACTACTTGTCTAATTGATGAAAAATAATAATAGTCATTATTATAGCAGACAGGATTTATTATGTATTATGTGTAAATACTTACCATACTTTAATAGATTGAATCCTCATAACAGCCCTATGGAAGGTATTATTATCAACTCCCACTTTGCAGATGAGGTAACTGAGGTCCAGAGTGGTTGAGGAGTGACTAAATAGCCAATATGCTTCTTCTCAATGTCTCTGTAGAAAGGGAGAGAATGACTTTCATCACAGACCCCCAAAGACACAGAAGACAAAGAATGCAATGGAAATTTAAGGTCAAGTGAGCTGGGTAGGTTTTAGATCCTCCTTTATGAGTAGGGCAGGGGTTCCTAGTCTTCTCTGTGAACATTTTAGGTGGTGAGTGAGTTATTATTTTAGGAGGCGTACATGATGGAGACACAGCTGTTCTTTTTCAGTTCTCTTTTTGTTTTAGCTATAAAGTATTTTTAAAATTGAGTATAATTGATGTGCAACATTATATGTTACAGGTGTACAATATAGTGATTCACAATTTTTAAAGGTTATACTCCATTTATAGTTATTGTAAAATATTGGCCATATTCTTTTTCAGTTCTCATTTTATCCTTCTGATTATACTAAGAAGAAAGTCTCAGATGGGTGCTAGCCTTTAACACCTAACACCTGCAAAATCTTCCTTTTTACGAAGAGAGACTCAGATTCAGCCTTCGCAGGCAGCATGGATCTATCTGGAATTTTAAGCATATATATTTTTTCTATTATAGGTGATATTTACTTTTCTTTTAAAAGAGTGATGTAAAATTTTATTTAAAACAGCATTTACATTAAAAAGAAAGTGCCTTTCCAATGTAGGAAACAAGCTTATAGTTGCATGTGTGCACGCCAAGTTGCTTCAGCTGTGTCTGACTCTATGCGACCCCATGGACTGCAGTCAGCCAGGCTCCTCTGTCCATGCGGATTTTTCAGACAAGAATATTGGAGTTGCCAGACATCCTCCAGGGGATCTTCCTGACCCAGTGATCAAACCTGCCTCTCTTATGTCTCCTGCATTGGCAAGTGGGTTCTTTACCACTAGCACCACCTGGGAAGCAAGGGGGAAAAGGCAGGGGAGGGATAAAGGAATAGGAAGATAGAAATTGACATATACACAGCACCATGTATAAAATAGATAACTAATAGGGACCTACTGTGTGGCACAGGGAATTCTAGTCAATACTTTGTAATAACCTATATGGGAAAGAATCTGAAAAAGGAGTGGATACATGTATGTATTTGTATGTATGTAATTGCATATACATATATGTATATATGAAACTGATTCACTTTGCTGTACAGCAGACACTAACACAACATTGTAAATCAACTAAACTTCGATAAAAATTAATTAAAAAAAGAAAGTACCCTTAATGAAAAGTATTAGAAAAATAATAATGTAGGTGTTATTCAGAATAGAGCTTAATATTCTATTTAGGCAAAATCTTGGAAGTTTTGTGTGAATGTTAAAATTTGGGAAATATTTGCTTTAGGGAAAGAGATTCTGGGTGTGGGCAAATTGCATTCTAAGCTCTGGGTCCCTCTCCTTTGATGAACATTGTTCTGGGATAATTTGTATGTTTATTTCCTTTTGCCATCTTACTCCTCATTTTTACTTACTTCCTATGTAGATGAATGGAAATAGGCATAAATAAACTCCTTCTGTCCTAAATACTGAGGGCCACATCAGATCAATTCATAGAAATCTCAGAAATGTTTGTCAAAGACTTTTGCAAGATGAATGGTGGCCCCCAAAGATATTAATAAATTCCCAGGACTTATAAATTTTACCTTATCTGGCAAAGACTTTGAAGATTTGATAAGAATTTTGAGGTGAGGAGATTAGCCTGGGTTATCTGTGTGGGCTCTAAACCCAAGTACAGGTGTCCTTATAAGAGAGACAGGGGGAGATTTGCTGTGTACAGAAGGGAGGTATGTGGAAGCAGAGCAGAGACAGATCTGAAGATGCTGGCCTGGAAGAGGACAGAGATGCGGCAAACAGCCAAGGACTGCTGGCAGTAACTGGAGGAAGGAGCTGGAGGAAGCAAGAGAGACTCTTTCCTAGAGCTTCTGGAGGGAGCACACCTCTGCAGACATCTTGATTTCTGCCCAGTGGTGTAGAATTCAGGCTCCTGTCCTCCAGAATGATGAAAGAGTAAATTTCCGTTGTTGTAAGCCACCACATGTTTGGTAGTACGTTACCGCTGGGAATGAGTCTGTTGCCATCGGAAATGAGTACAAAGCTGCCAGCAGGACCGGAGTGATCAAGATACCGTGGATATAGTGGTAAATGAGCTGGAAATCATTTCATCCTTGCCTAATGCACTCAAGACTCAAAGTCCCAGTTGTGAATGATGGATGGTGTTGGGCTTAGGTCATGTTTCTGCGTCTCCCTCTTTCCCACTGTCCTGGGCTGTGGAGAAGAAGGAACTGGACCTTTTGGTTTAAGTAATCATTAAGAACTACCCTCCTATGAAGACTGTAACCCACATCAGAGAGGTCTACCCCCCAAGGAAATTGCAGAGTTTTTAAAAAGAAGGAAAGGATGCTAGTGCTGCTGCTATGTCGCTTCAGTCGTGTCTGAGTCTGTGCGACCCCAGAGACAGCAGCCCACCAGGCTCCCCCGTCCCTGGGATTCTCCAGGCAAGAACAATGGAGTGGGTTGCCATTTCCTTCTCCAATGTGTGAAAGTGAAAAGTGAAAGTGAAGTCGCTCAGTTGTGTCCGACTCTTCACGACCCCATGGACTGCAGCCCACCAGGCTCCTCTGTCCATGGGATTTTCCAGGCAAGAGTACTGGACTGGGTTGCCATTGCCTTCTCCAAAGGATGCTAAGTAGCCCCCAAATTACAAACACCTATTACAGGTATTATTATAATTCTTATAGTAGTTTACGATTGTGAACTCTAAACTCTATAGAGAAATAGGGAAGGAGAGATGTCAGGATTAGAATAGGCAAGAAAAGCCTCATGGAAAGGATGCTACTTTGATACCTGGATCCCGAGGCCTGACCTGGATTTAGAGGGAAGGAGAGAAGGGCTCCCCTGGTGGCTCAGATAGTAGAGAATCTGCCTGCAAAGCAGGAGACCTGGGTTCCATCCCTGGGTTGGGAAGATCACCTGGAGAAGGGAATGGGAACTCACTCTGGAATTCTTGCCTGAAAATTCCATGGACAAAGGAACCTGGTGGGCTACAGTCCACGGGCACGACTTAGTGACTAACACTTACACATTGATCAAGGAATTGGGAGGGAAGAAGAGTATTATCTTAAGGATTTTGGTCAGAAAACACGTCCTATGGGTCTTTATCTTTTCTTTTAGAGCTTCCTGGAACACTCTTTTTACCACAGGTGGTAAAAATAACACTGAATGTTTGAAATGTATTTTTCCTCTTTTCCTTTTGCATATCTCCTCATGGCATTCAGAAATGGACAGAGAGATGAGATATAAGGATTACAGAAATTTCTTTGCTCTCAGGAGTCTCAAAAATCAAATTGATAAAAGGAAGAGCAAATTCAATTGATTGATACGCTAGTCCTGATATTTCGGTTTCTATTTCCTCTACAAAAGAGATGATCTAAGATTGCCTGACATTCAGTTGTAAGTGACAAACAGAATTAGGAATGAGACTAATCTGAAGTGCTTTTACTTGAGTAACAGCATTGCTGCATTTTGGAATCATCATTCACACCATTAAGGGTGAATTCTAGAAAGGCAGTATGCTACATTAGCCCTAAAGTTTACCCAACTTTAATCATTCGAAGGACACCTTCAAGATTTTTTACAATATCACATACCATTAATACTGTTATATTCTTAAAATATTAAAAGAATCAACCCACCTTTCTTCTTTGGCAATGATGGCAAATAAAAATATCAAAGCTCTGAATTGGGAGTTGGTGGAAATTAGTGTCACCCCTAAGGATCTAAATACTGGTGATCCTGTCAAATTTCCATTCAACTTATCAGTCTGGCCCCTGGAGAAACAAGGTGGATTCTGGAGGCTGGCAGGAGACTTCCACAAACATAACCAAGTACGAGTCCCACTTGTAGCCACCAAGTTGGATGGATATCTTTCCTAACCCTAACATTAAGGTCTCAGTTACATGCGTGTGCTGTTGCTCAGTCATGTCCGACTCTCTACAACCCTACGGACTGTAGCCTGCCAGGCTCCTCTGTTCATGGGATTTTCCTGGCAAGAATACTGGAGTGGGTTGCCATTTCCTCCTCCAGGGCATCTTGCCCACCCAGGGATCGAACCCACGCCTCCTGCATTGCAGGCAGATTCTTTACCACTGAGCCCCCGAGGAAGCCCTTCAGTTACACAGTATACAGCTATTAATTTGGTGAATGTGTTCTTTTCATCTTAATCAGAAAATAGGATCGGAAATATTTTGCATTCATAAGCAACAGGCAACAAAAGACATTTATAGTTTTGCCCCAGGCTATTTAACTCTCCTCCCTTCTGTCATGAAGTGAAGTGAAGTCGCTCAGTCATGTCCAACTCTTTGCGACTCCATAGACTGTAGCCTGTCAGGCTCCTCCGTCCATGGGATTTTCCAGGCAAGAGTGCTGGAGTGGATTGCCATTTCCTTCTCCAGGGGACCTTCCCGACCCAGGAATCGAACCCGGGTCTCCCACATTGCAGGGAGATGCTTTACCATCTGAGCCACCCTCTGTCATAAGATAGTCTAAAAAGATTCTGACATTTGGGAATCCTATATAATATTATATTGATTTACTATATGGATGATATTATGCTAATCGGATTGGATGAGCAAGAAACAGATAGAATGATGGAGAATGTGTTCCAGAGCATTAGAGGAAAAAACCTATAAAGATTCAGAGGCCTGACACACCAGTTAAGTTTTTAAGGATCCAGGAGTCAGGGGAATACCGGGAAATCTTTTCCAAAATAAAAGAACAATTATTGCATCTTAAAATTATTTTCATTTAAAATTTTTATTAATTCTTTGCCTGCCCACTACATCATGTACAATCCTAGTTCCTCAAACAGGGATTGAACCTGTGCCCCCTGCAATGGGAGTGTGGAGTTTTAACAACTGGAATGTCAGAGAACTCCCAAATTATTTCATCTTTAAATTATTGATTGTATCTCATCATGAAGGAGTAAGCCCAGTGCCTGGTAGCTACTGTAGATTCTGGAAAATCCTGCTGTAGCCTGGATAACAGGTGTCATGGTGGGCTGCTAGCTTTGAGTGGTGCCTGAAGCAGGAAATGGCTCTGCACCAAGTCCGGCTGTGGTGCAGTGAGTCGTGTGACCATATTGCCTGGCAGGACTTCTCCATGGCGGTGGGAAGAAAGGACACAGCAAGAACCCCTTTGAACCACACGCTGTAGCGGCTGCCTGAGCATGTCAGATTCCTTCTGCTCCGGAGAATGTGATACAAGGAAAGGAGTTCCCACTGGGTAGAAGCCCTTGACCTCGCTATCAGGAGACATCACAGCGGGCATGGAGGAATGTGTGTGGCATCCAGTGATCCTCTCGGATGCCTCTTCCTACCCCTTCCCTCACCTGTGATGGTAAATGGACACATGTGGTCATCCTGGCCTGGGAAGGACATAGTGACCAGGAGCTCACCCACTTCTGTGATGGGGTCCAGCGATGTGGTCCACTGAGACCTGCACAGGTGGTAGTTGAGGATAATCCAGAATGAATCGTGGAGGAAGGAGATGATGAGTATTAGTGTGGCTCCAAGACCAGCTGCAGGAGTGGAGTCTGTACTTCATTCCACCAACCTTTATCTCCGAGTTTCCCCCAGGGAGGCCCACTGGAAGCCTGGAAGACCAGTCCTTGAACAAAACTGATGAAGTGGGGAATTCCCTGGTGGTCCAGTGGTTAAGAATCTGCCTACTGATGCTAGAGACATAGGTTCCATGCCTGGTCTGGGAAGATCCCATGTGCTGCAGGACAACTTAGTCTGTGTGCCAGGACTACTGAAGCCCACATGCCTAGAGGCTGCGACCTGCAACAAGAGAGGCTACTGCAACAAGAAGCCCGCATACCACAACGAAGTGTAGCCTCCGCTTGCCACAACTAGAGAAAGCCGGAGAGCAGCGACAAAGACCCAGCACAGCCACAAGAAATAAATAAATAAATAAAATTTTAAAAATGGTGAAGTGGATCTGAGCAGTGACGAGTGTGGACTGTGGTGAATGTTGGCATGTATCGCTCAGACCCTCCTTTCAGAGAAGAATGTGTTTCCCCAGCAGCTGGGAGGGCTCGTAGGAGGCAGCCTGTAACTCTCAGCTTCTTCAGCTGCAGAGAACCTTCTTGCCTTTCCCAGGAAAGCCCACACCCAGTGACAGGTCATGGCAGCGGTCTAAAGCATTTCAGCCCCTTGTGGGACAGCTCTGATTTACCATGTAGGTTCCAGACCTCCCCACTTGGTTGGCCCAGGCTCTGACGGGACTACATTGCTGTATAACTTCCCCTTCTGCCCCCTGCCCCGGTCCTGATTCTATCCTCTTCCATCCACAGATGTTGATCCCTGGAGTTCTTGGAGAGATATAGAAAGCTCTTGCAAATCTCACAATCCCTGGCTTTCTTCCTTCTTTCCTCCCTCTCTTTCTTTCTTTTCTAGTGGGGAAATATGGACTCCTAACCTGTGGAAATACTGAGCCATTCAGATAATCAATGTTCAGAAATCCTAGAGAAACCATTTGGATGAGAAATTTCTCCTCAATGATTGAACACCATTTCAGACAAAATTTTGGGGGATGAGGTACCGAACAGGATGCATGTCCCAGCTGGGATTTGTTCTCAGCAAAATGGTAATTCGAAAGACATTTATTTTTGGTGCTCAATAGCCAATTAAAAATTTTTATATGTTGATTTATTTTTGGCTGTGCTGGGTCTTTGTTGCTGTGCACAGGCTGTCTCTAGTTGTGAGTGGGGACTACTCTCTAGTTGTGTGTGTGACAAATAGACTCACATATATGGCTTTGGCGGGTGGCTTCTTAAACAGTGAACTGCTGGAGAAGTCCTACATTAACTTTCTGTGAACACACAGCTGGTGCAGAGGGAAGGCATTGGAGCAGGATGTGGGTTCAAATCCCGACTCCTTAGCAGACTTCTGACTGGGCTTCATTCTCTATTTTAGTTCCCTCATTTGTAAAATGGGCTTCCCTGGTAGCTAATTTGGTAAAGAATCTGCCTGCAGTGCAGAAGACCTGGGTTCGATCCCTGGGTCAGGAAGACCCCCTGGAGAAGGAAATGGCAAGCCACTCCAGTATTCTTGCCTGGAAAATCCCATGTACAGAGGAGCCTGGTGGGCTACAGTCCATGGGATTGCAAGAGTCAGACACGACCTAGTGACTAAACCACCATGTGTAAAATGGGCAAATAGAACCTTCTTTAAAGGATTATGGGAACTAGAGTGTACATAAAGCCCCTATAGTATCTGATAAGAAATTAGCTGTCAATAAATAATCATTAATAATATTATTTATTTTTAGCTCCTCCTTTTCATTTTTAAATGTGCAGCCTATTATTTCAGGGAAGAAAGTAATTTGATTAACGTTTGTTCATTAAGATTTTAGGGATTTAATGTGCCAGTTCTTCCCAGGGAAACTGCATTTTTAAAAAGGAGGAGCTGGGATATCTGACTAAAAGAATGACATGTTGATGGCATTTGGGGGAACAGGGGCCCTCAGATTAGATCTTGCAAGGGAAAATGTTCTCTATGTCTGGGAAAGGTTGACTCGCTCAGCTTTCAATGAAGAGGAAAGATAAAATTTTCCACCTAAGGAGAACTACTCTCCCCCTGCCATCTATGTTGAGAAGAGTTTGCTTTTTTCAAGTGGGACAACTAAAATATCTTCTAGCTATTTGTTCCAGTAGTTCAATATATATTCTTGGTTATATCAAATATTTGATATTTTAGGAAATCAGCCTTGTTAAATTAAAGTGGATAAGGTGGCATTTTAAGGTCACCTTGGTATGATCAAACATGATGCTGACATTTACAATCCATTTCCATTGCATCTCACACGTTTCCTTGTCAGTTAAATCCAGACTCTTGAAATTTAAAGGCGTTTCAAATCTAATAATGCAATTATAAATATAGTATTAAAATCACGCACTGCCTAGTGATTTTCATGCAAGTTGCCAAATCTTCATAGGTCCTATTACTTCATTAAAAAATTTAAAAAATAGCTTAATTATGTTACCTGTACAAGTATAAACAAGTATGCATGTTAAATGTTGTATATATATTCCTTCAATTTAAGATTTTTGCTCATATAAAAACCAAAATAAACTTTGTAATTTTCTTTTTATTTAATGTGTGATGAAATTGAATCAGTTTATTTAATTGTACATAAATAAAAAGAAAACTAAAAATTAGAGACATTTAATTGACATTAATGTAAGGTGATAGAAAACATGGCTTTGCAGAAACCACACCATCACACATGGATGCACCTGGGTCACACTGCTATGGTCAGGTTTTTGGCAGGTGGAGATTCTTTCATTCTTATGGGCTCAGTGATGACTCAGTTCTCGCATAAGATGTTTCCATTCTAACTACTGTGCAACTTTCATACCGAGTTTGCCATGTCACTATTTGGTTTCCTGTTGAAAGCACCTTTTAAAAATGAAGTAGTCCTCTACTTTTTCCTGGATAGATCACTATTAACTCAGTGCCCAGCTTAGTCACAGAAATTGTGTGGGCATAATTAGGTCAAAGTTGGCTATCCAGGTGATCCAGATTTAAAAAAATGCGTAATATTTAAAAATGCTTATAAAATGCAGCTAAAATTATCATAGAGCTATTTAAATTCTGAGTCCATAATCTTCTTCATGAGTCCATAGACCTCTTTTTTAGAAATACTCATTATAAATTTATTTACAAAACAGAAATAGACTCACAGACACAGGAAACAAACTTATGGCTGTTAAGGGGGATAGCAGGGGGTAGGGGTGGGAGGAGGAGAGACAAATTAGGAATTTGGGATTAACATATACACACTACTATACATAAAATAGGTAAACAACAGGGACCTACAGTATAGCATGGGGAACTGTAGTCAGTAATTTGTTATAACCCATATGAGGAAAGAATGGGAAAATACATGCATCTATCTAAACATATACACACACACACATATAAAACTGAGTCATTTTGCCGTATACCTGAAACTAGCATTACATTGTCAATTAACTGTACTTCAATAAAAAAAACGGTTACAGAAATTAAAAGAAGTTCCCTGGTGGTCCAAGTGGTTAGGACTTGGTGCTTCTACTGCTGTGGCCTGGGTTCAATCTGTGATCAGGGAACTAAGATTCCTCAGTTGTGTGCTGCAACCAAAAAAAAAAAAAAAAAAAATTAAAAATAGAAATACTGATTATAAAATGTAAAGGAAACAAAATATCATAACATAGTTCTCAATTGGATATGCAGTGAGGAAAGTGTATATAATTTATTTTTTTCGTATAGCCCTGGCTAGGACCTTTAGAAAGTGTTAAGTATAAAGAAGTAACAAATATTTTTGTTTCTTCCCTTAAAGAGACCATATGTATACAATGTTTTAGCTTTATATGTGATTCTTAAAATGTTTCTTTATTACTGAGTTTTGACTGTGCTGGGCCTTTGTTGGTGCACACGGGCTCTCTCTAGCTGTGGTGAGAGAAGGTGTCACCTCATCGCGGGAAGGTGTCACCTCATCGCGGTGCACGGGCTTCTCACTGTAGTGGCTTTCTTTGTTGTGGAGCACAGGTTCTGGAGCACCTGGGCTCAGGAGTTGGGGACATGGGCTCAGTTGCTCCGCAGCAGGTAGAACCTTCCAGGACCAGGGATAGAACCTGTGTTCCCTGCATTGGCTGGCAGATTCTCAACCACTGTACCACCGGCGAAGTCCTAGATATATATTTACTGTAGGTTTTTGATAGTAAAGAAGTTTTCCCTCTACTGTGTGTGCTAAGTCACTCAGCTGTGTCCGACTCTTTGTGACTCCATGGGCTTAGACTGCCAGGTTCCTCTCTCCATGGAATTCTCCAGGCAAGGATACTGGAGTGGATTGAAATTTTCCACTCCAGGGTATCTTCCCAACCCAGGGATTGAACTCACGTCTCCTGAGTCTCCTGCATTGGTAGGTGGATTCTCTACCACTGAGCCACAGTTTGCTAAAAGTTTTTCTGCCCCTATTACTTATTTAGATTATTAGATATTTTTATCTGTTAATATGATGAATTATGTTAGATTTTCTAATTTTTAAAAGCTGTATTTTTAATTTTTAATGAAGTATAGTTTTAAAAACTATTTTGTTATTGTTATTTTATTTATTTTTATTTTTTGATTGTACCATGTGGAATGTGGGAAGTGGAATCTTAGTTCCATGACCAGACGTCTAACCCATGCCCACTGCATTGGAACTACAGTCTTAACAACTGGATCACCAGGGAAGTTCCCTGAGGTATAGTTGGTTTACAATATCTTGTTA
Organism: Budorcas taxicolor; assembly: GCF_023091745.1. Lineage (NCBI taxonomy): Eukaryota > Metazoa > Chordata > Mammalia > Artiodactyla > Bovidae > Budorcas > Budorcas taxicolor. The sequence continues at coordinate 23,104,705 of NC_068927.1, read as the reverse complement.
GTTTCAGGTGTACAGCACAATAATTCGTAGATATATATATATGCACACACGCATTCATATATACTTATGTGTATATATATATATTCTTTTTCAGATTCTTTTCCCTTGTAGATTATTACAAAATATTGAGTATAGTTCCCATCCTTGTTGCTTATCTACTTAATAGATAATACTCTGTATATGTTAATCCCAACCTCCTAGTTTATCCTTCTCAGATTTTCTAATGTTAAGCCAACCTTGCATTCCTGGAATAAACTTTGCTTGGTTATAATATTAAATATTTTATGCATGCTGGCATTTGGTTTGTTAATATCTCATTTAGGATTTCTGTAGCTTTAGAAGTCAGTTTGATATATAACTTTTTTTTTTTCCTGCCTTTGTCTGGTTTTCATTTTGAAGTTATATTAATCTCATGAACTGAAACTCTCATAAAAGGAGAATTCTTTCTTCTTGTTTTCCATTTTAGCTGTTTATAACAATTAGACCTAATCTCTTCTAGCTTCAGTTTCCTAATTGGAAATCGGAAATGCCAACTTTATATATATATACACACACACACACACACATATATACACACACACACACACATATATATATATACACATATATATATATATAAAGTGAAGTTGCTCAGTCCTGTCCGACTCTTTGCAACCCCACGGACTGTAGCCTACTAGGCTCCCCTGTCCATGGAATTTTCCAGGTAAGAGTCCTGGAGTGGGTTGCCATTTCCTTCTCCAGGGGATCTTCCCTACCCAGGGATTGAACCCAGGCCTCCCTCATTGCAGGCAGACACTTTACCATCTGAGCCACCAGGGAAACCTGAGCCACAAGCTGATTAACGAGTCTTTTGGCAGCGCAGGGCCTTTGTTGCTGTGCGCGGGCTCTCTCTACTGTGATGAAGGGTGCTGCTCCTCATTCTCGTGTGCGGGCTTCTCACTGCGGTGGCGTCTCACGCTGCAGGGCTTGGGCTCTGGAGCACTCAGCCTCAATAGTTGCAGCTCGTGGGCATCGTTGCTTTGCAGAATGTGGAATCTTCCCAGATCAAGAATCGAACCCATGTCCCCTGCACTGGCAGGCAGATTCTCAACCACTGGACCACCAGGAAAGTTTCCATAGAGATATTCTGAGGATTAAAAGAGTTAAAATAAATAAAGCACTTAGAACAGTGTCCATAACACAATAAGTCTTTTGGTTTTAGCTATCATTGCTATTATTCTACTCACTGAAATTTTATAAAGAGAGGGATGATGTGTTCCTGAAGGTTGGGTAAATCAGCTAATATTCTTTACTTTAACTTATTCATTTTCAGTTTTTTTGAATTGCTTTATAGAGTCACATTTTTCTAGCAGTTTGTCCATTTCATCTATATCTTCAAGTGTTCTGGTCTAATGATTATAGTATACTCATATTGATATTTGGTTATTGCTTTATCTGTGTTTATGGCTCATTTTTCACCGTTAATATCACTTTTGGGAGTGTTGGATACTTAGCTCATTCAATTTTACTTTTCATATATATATGTATACATATTTGCTTTAATCACACTCTGTAGTCCTGATTGGTAGTGTTTTTCATTGTTACTGAGTTTTAATTTCCATTGTAATTTCTTACTTGGTCCATGAATTCATTATATTTATAAATTAATATTTCCAAGCATATAAGATTTTTATGATTTACTTTTTTGTTATTGAATTTTAATTGTATTGTCTTCAAAGACCATGGTCATTATAATATTGCTCTCTTTCAATATCCATAATACATTTGTTTGTTTTATATGCTCCCCCTCTGGAATATGATTTTCATGAAGAAAGGAATTTATTCATGTTGCTCTCCTGTCTCCAGTATTTAGAATGGTGTTTGGCACATAGCTGTAGTCAGCATTTGTTGCATGAAAACAATGCTGATAGTAATGCCTGGTGATTAGAGTCTGTTTCTTCTAGGCAGTCTTTCTTGGCCACTTAGGAGATGCTGCAAATCCGCACAGGCTCCAGTCCACATCCATAAGCCTGGCTCCATGGCCTACATCCATGCGTGTGTGCATGCTCGGTTACCCAGTCGTGTCCAGCTCTCTGTGACCCCATGGACTGTAGCCCACCAGTCTCCTCTGTCCATGGAATTTCCCAGGCAAGAATACTGGAGTGGCTTGCCATTTTCTTCTCTGGGCAATCTTCCCCACCCAGGGATCAAACCTGAGTCTCCTGCGGCTCCTGCAGTGCAGGCAGATTCTTTACCACTGAGCCACATGGGAAGCCGGCTTATATCCATATGTATCTGATAAACAGTGAAGTCTTAAGCATTAAAGTTCTGGAGACCTAATGTATAGCGTGGTGACTCTAGTTAATAATACTGTGTTATGTATGAAAATTTGTTAAGAGAGTAGATTTCAAGCTTTCTGACCACCTAGACAAAAACTGTTAATTATAGGAGGTAATGAATATGCTAATTAGCTTGATTATGATAATCATTTAACAATGTATACTTATCAAAACATTGCACTGTATAACTTAAATATATAGAATTTAAATTAGTCAAAAACCCAGTAGAACTTAGAAGGCTATGTCTACTTCCAAATTAATTGAGTCTGATCGGCTCATTTTCAGCACCTGGGCCCTGGTATGACTTCTTCTGTCCACAGATGAAGAGGTTAACTAAAGGAGAACTGAGAATTCATATGAAAAGTTTTTGTTTCCCATATTTAATGGTCTCCACAAAATAATATTCATGCACTCTGTCAAGCAGTTACAGACTAGAGACAGCTAGCCATTACTCAGCTTGGTGTATCAAATAGATATTTTTGAAAATCTACAATCTTTGAAAAATTTTATTCTTCAGACAACTTTGGCTTTGAAAACTCTGTATATCTTAGAAGCAGTTTCATAATGTCAGTAGTTTCCCGTGATTGATAGTCACAGCATACTGAGCTCACAGAGACATTAAAAATGTGACATAGAAAAAGGAAAAAAAAAAAGCACTTTACAATATTGGATTCTGTAGCAGTAAGTAATATGTTCCTGGCTTTCTTTCCCTCTATGGAGGGCTTCCCCCCCCCTTCTGAAAGGTCTGTGTTTTATTACATTTTAGTTTTGGACATACTAATAAAAATATATTTTTCTGTGCTTGCCAGAATCCTAGTTCTCAACATAAACAGAATTATTGAATAAGTGCTGTAATTCTGATTCTTTTTGGAATGCCAAAACCCCAAATTAAAAGAACAGAAACAAAAAAGTCATCAAGAGGCAGAGACACCAGGTTAGAACTCTGACACTGACAGGTCTTTCCTGGGGGGTGGTGGGGATACCTGTGTGCCTTATATTCTCACAAAGATGGAGGTGCTTCCCTTACTGGGGGCGGGGCGCGGCTGAAGCTCAGGGCTGAGTGATACGGAGAAGTGAGATGGTTTGAGGATCATTTCTGGAACCCAGGGAAGTTATCCTTTCTGAATGTGGAAGCAATTTATTATTTTCTCTAACTAGAGTGTCCTGTGAATAAGTTACATAGGACAACTCCACGACAAATAGACCTGGGATTGTAATGGCTCATCATAGTTTATTTCTTGATTAATAACTCTCTGGGATTGGTGTTCATGTTGACAGGGCATCTCTGACAAACTCACCCAGGAACCCAGATTCCTCCCATCTTGGGGTCCGTCCTCCAACTATCCTGCCTTGTCCTCAAACACAAGGCTCAAAAAGCAGGGCTCTGCAATATAGCAGGCCTGGATTTGAGTCCTACCTGAGCCACTTTGTAGCTCTGTGCCCTTGGGAAATTTGTTCAATCAGTCTGTGTCTTATTTCCCTCTTCTGTAAGATGAGGGTCATTATGGTTCCTCAGGTCATTGTGAATGTTAAATAAAAGTGATGACTCTCACTTTATAAATATTCAATAAGTGGTAGCTCTTATCCCTATTTTTGAACAACAGCTTACTCCACTTCCTGGTAGAGTATAATTAAATGCTTTGCTGTTGGGCTTAAATCCCAGCTCTGCTGCTTACTAGCTGTCTAATTTTGTATCAATTACTTGACCTCTCTGTACCTTAACTTCTTATTTATAGAATTATGACAATAACATTATCTATCTCCTAAGGTTATTGTGATGACTAAATGATTTAACACTTGTGAAATCACAGGTGCCTAGACTTAATGATACTCAATAAATGATGTCAGTAATTATTATTTGGATACACTGATACCTAGCCTCCAAAGGGTATATTAACATAAAGAAATCATTGTTATAATAATATCCACACATTAAGGCATTCAGCAAATATTGAACACTGGTGAACCAAATTCTGGGCTAGGCCCTGAGGATGTAAATGGTGAATAAACCCGACATGTTCCCTGTCTTCCTGGATCTCATGGTGAGTCTGCTAATGTGCATGCTAAGTCGCTTCAGTCGTGTCCAACTCTTTGCCACACTATTGATCGTAGCCCACCAGGCTCCTCTGTCCCTGGGGTTCTCCAGGCAAGAATACTGGAATGGGTTGCCCTGCCCTCCTCCAAGGGATCTTCGTGACCCAGGGATTGAACCTGCGTCATTTGTGTCTCCTGCACTGGCAGGTGGATTCTTTTCCAGTAGCATCACCTGAGTTTGCTAACAGATATTTTCTTTTTCGAGGAGTCTCTGCAGTGAACACTTTAAACATGTTATCCAATTTTATCTTTTACAATACCTCTATGAAGTTAGATATTATTGCCTTTATTTTTTAGGCGAGGTAAGAGGGTTAGAGGACGTAAATAATTTGACCAGGGTCACAGAACTGGCAAATGGTAGAGATGGTACTGGAAACTATGTCCCTCAAACTCAAGTGCCAGTGCTTTTAACAACTGTGCTGGGCTGTCAGATCTGGCCACATAAAAAATTTGCCTGGCAAAATACACACCGTTTAATGGGCAGGTGGGTTGGAGGCAGCGGGGAGGAGGGAGCTGTGATGGTGAGGGTGGCCTCTTGGCCTCTCTGGGAATTCACTTCCATCACTGGACCATTTATGACAGCAAATGCCCTCTTACTTGGATGACTTCAACCATCCCCCAGGTTTAGAAACATGTAATCTTATCAACCAAGTTTTGGTTCCCGTCTGCGGAAGAGCTGGGCTTTTCAATTTAACCACTGGCTTAAAAAATGGGAAAAAAAATAACACAAAGAAATCTACTGTCTCTACCCTTCTTTAAAATGATGAATGCTTTTTTAAGGCAAATCCATCATTGGTCACTTGAGGGAGGAAATGTCAAGAAAAGTTATGGTTTGTTAGCTTTTACTTCTTGACATTATACAAGAAAGTAATTGAAGTACAACAAATGCCATGTTGTTTTACCTCATCTATTTATATAGCCATCTGACAAGATGAATATATATGTTACTGTGGATTTGAAAAAAAGTGACACCGGCTCTATGATTCGTTCTATTGTCTTATCAGTGCTGATCAAACGTGCCTTCCTTCACGGCAGAGGAATTGGTATTCTTTCGTGTAGATTCCTGGATATTAAACAAAACTGAACTCATTTTACCCTCTCAGCCCCATTAGCCTCTTATCTCAAATTCTTAGAGCTTTAACATGGATGTATAATAAAACATGCACAGATTCAATTCAATACAACAAATATTTATTTAGCACTCACTGTGCATGAGATACCATGCCAAATAGAGATGCCATTAATTCACAATCTGTGATAATTCAAATGCAGCCTGGGCTAAATGTTACCACTGTACCATTCATGAAAAAAAAGGAGAGCCTGCTAAACACATCAGCGAGGTATATCTTACTATATTTTATGCTATGCTCCTGGAAACTCATAGGTAAATCAGATTTTAAATGCACAAGGAGAGCTTACTATTCAAAAATTTTATAATAGTGTTTCTGGAGAATATATAGTCACTGACAAATAAGGATTTTTTAAGTTATGTGTTTAAAAAGCGAGTGACCACTTTATTGAGGGATATTGTGTGACTAGTACAATGGAATATCCCAAGGCTTGTTTCTATGACAGCCATGATCTCTTTGTGGTTGGGTAGTCTGGTTGTCAAGCAACTTAAATAGAAGAGACATGCTAAATTATTATTTTTCTTCTGAAAGGTGTCAGCCACAAAACAAAGGTATAGAGCTGCTTATTCTGCAGTAAAGATCTCTTCAGTTCTCAACACAGATTTCTAGGGGGAAGGAAGGAGATTCTGAAACTATATTTAATAGAAAGAAGCAGGGTGAGCTTTCAGTGTGTCTTAACCTTTTAATTTTGCTGAAATTGCCTTAGAAAACCAGCTGGGATCTCAAGAGAGTTATTCAGGGGTATAACATTAAGAATCATGAGACAACATCTCTCGTGGAAAGAATATAGTTAAGATGATGTTACTTGGTGGTTTAGTTTCTCTTTTTTTACAGCTCCTTTCTTGAACCTGGACCCTTTGTTCCTGTCTATCTATAAACGAGTTGATAGATCTGGTTCCAGAGAAGTTGGATTAAGGACTGTCATCCATATAGCAGTACCTTGTAGTAAAGATCCTGGACTTGCTTCCCCCAAAGATGCCTGGCTTTGCCCTCAGCTTCTGGGAAGCAGCCTTTGTCATACACGAGTGAAGTGTCTTTTGGTTAGGGTGGGGGCTGGCCACACTGGATTGTGTGTGGCACTGGTCACACCTGACAGTCTTAGGGTGGGGGCTGGCCAGGCCAGAAAAACCAACCATGTGATTTATGGTGGGAGTTTGGGTCACGTGGTGTCACTTGACTTGGAGACTGAGTTCAACAACTGGGAAATCAGGACTATGCTATGAAGCTCCGATAAAAACTTAAAAATATTTTATTTATTTATTTCATTTTTGGTTGTGCTGGGTCTTTGTTGCTGGGCGTGGGCTTTCTCTAGGTGTGATGCGTGGGCTTTCTCATTGCTCTGGGTTCTCTTGTTACAGATCATGGGCTGTAGGTGCGCAGGCTCAGCAGTTGCAGTACAAGGGCTTAGCTGCCCTGTGGCATGTGGAATCTTCCCAGACCAAGGAGTGAACCCAGGTCTCCTGCACTGGCAGGTGGATTCTTAACCACTGGACCACCAGGAAAGTCCTCCAGTAAAAACTCAGAACACCAAAGCACAGGTGAGCTTCCCTGCTTGTCACCACACTTGTGTGTTGTCATATATCAGTCCTGGGAGGGTAATGCATCCTGACTCCGTGGGAGAGGACAACAGAAGCTTTGTGCTTGTCACCCTGTTAGACTCTGCCCTGTGTGTCTATTCCTTTGACTGATGGTCATCTTTTCCCTGTAACAAACTGTAACTGTGAGTGTAATAGCTTTTGAGGAGTTCTTTAAGTCCTTCTAGAGAACTGCTGAAACTGCGACTGGTTTTGGAAACCTATTCTCTCCCCACCTCCCAACTTGTGATTGACGTCAGGAGTGAAGGGAGTGTTGAGGGGACTGTTCCCTCTTGCTGTTGCAGTTTGAATGTGCTCAGTCCTGTAGGACTCTTTGCGATCCCTTGGACTATAGCCCACCAGGCTCTTCTGTCCATGGGATCCTCTGGGCAGGAACACTGGAGTGGGTTGCCATTTCCTTCTCCAGGGGATCTTCCTGACCCAGGGATTGAACCCAGGTCTCCTGCATTGAGGGGAGATTCTTTTTCATCCGAGCCACCAGGCAAACAAAGCAGTTTGCATAACTACAGTTAAGTACCAACTGAAGGGGGTCTATGGACATGCCAATGTGTCTAAATATGAAGAGCAATGATATCACACCTCAAACCTCCCTCCAGCAAGAAAATTCACTTGGAGGTACTTGTAAAACAGTCTAAACTTTATATGTTTAGAAAAACAGCATTAGACCTCTTTTTACCCAGCTGTTTGTTTGATTTATAAACAATATTAATGATTTTGTATGACTTTAGGGGTTGCAAACTTGAATACCTAAGGGCCCTAGTAGGTAACCTAAAAAAGTGAAGCACTGGGTGAGATCTATGGCGAACTGAGGAACACTCGTCCAATCTCAAAGCATTCAGTGTTAACAAAAAAATTTTAAACACAATAAGGCTGTAAAATAATGTCTGCAAAAGGAGCTGGTCCAGAGGCCACCAATTTGCCCTTTCTTTATAATTGAGGTTAAAGGTTCCAGTTGCAAGTTGCCTTTCTTTTTTTTCGTAAATTAATGTTATAAGACCATTCAAATTTTCTATTTCCATCTCTTCTTAAGTTAGTTTTTATTGAAATTTGTCCATTCAACTTTTTTGGAATAGCTTATTGGCATAAGTTTGTTCATAATACCTTTAATTTTTTTCTTGATGCTTATAATAATCTGTAGTAATGCCTCATTTTTTATTTCTGACTTTGATTATTTGTGCTTTCTATCTACTTTTCTTAGAGTCTTATTTTACATTTATTAATTTTAGAGGTTTCTCCAAGAATTAACTTTTGGCTCTGGTCTTATTATTTTTTTGTAAAGATTTTTTTTTGATGTAGACCATTTTTAAAGACTTTATTGAATTTGTTACAATATTGCTTCTGCTTTATGTTTCAGTTTTTCAGCCCTGAGACCTGCGGATCCTAGCTCCCCAACCAGGGATCCAACCCTCAGCCCCTGCATTGGAATGCAAAGTCTCAACCACTGGACCATACGGGGAAGTCCCTTGGTTTTCTTTAGTCATACTTCTTTACTATTTTGTTAATTTCTATTTTTGCATTTCTTTATACCTACTTTATTTTTCTATCTCATTGACAGATAGCCCTTTAATTATCCATCTTTCTCTTTTTCTAGTAGAGTTATGAATTTTTCTTAAACCATGGCTTTGTTTGCAATTCATAAATACTTGTGTCTATACATAACTAGTTTATTGTACATTAGTTTTATAATTAAATAAGATACATGAATCTTCCTCTATAATTTTTTTTACTTATGAATTACTTAGAGTATATTACATTTTTTCAAACTTGTGGATTTTTCTAGATTTTATTTGCAATTGAGTGTTAGGGTCAGTAAACATACTCCAGTGGTTTCCGTCTTTAGAGATTTCTTGTGACTTGCTTTATGGAACAACCAACAATATTTGTAAATATTCCATATGTTCTTGGAAATAATATATGTGTTTTCATAGTTACTGATTGCAATTGTCTATAGATATTCAATAAGCCACCTTTGTAATTGTATTGTTCAAGTTTTCTAGATCATAAATGATTTTTGTTGGTTCTGTAAAGAATCACTGAAATCTCCCACTGTGATTCTGCTTTTGTCTCTTTTGTATCTAGTCAATTTTTGTCTTATATACACAAAAATTTCTTGTTACTGTACCATAAGGATGAATTGAAAAATGTATCATTAGGATAAAGTCTTTTTGCAGTGAAGTTATATATGAAAAGTGAAAAGTGAAAGTGTTAGTCACTCAGTCATGTCCAACTCTTTGAGACCCCATGGACTGTAGCCCAGCAGGCTCTGCTGTCTATGGTTCTCCAGGCAAGAATACTGGAGGGGGAGCCATTTCCTTCTCCAGGGGATCTTCTTGACCCAGGGATTGAACCTGGGTCTCCTGCATTACAGGCAGAGTCTTTAGTGTCTGAGCCTCAAGAGAGCCCAAAGTTATATATACCAGCTTTTAAAAATGTAAAGTTTATATAGTATATTTTCTTCTATTTTATTAGTAATGTTATGTTTTAGATATCTCCTTTGTAAATGACTTATAATTTTAAAATATCCTGTTGATGCAGCTAGGTACAGATTGTAGCTATTGGTATTTTAAGGACTTTCAATTTATTAATAGAAGTGCCTCTTTTCATACACTAAGGAATATGTCCATATAAAGAAAAATAAATATAAAATGTTTTATCTAGGATAAACAACAAAGTCCTATAGCATAGCACAGAAATGTATATTAAACATCCTGAGATAAACCATAATGGAAAAGAATATGAAAAAGAATATATACATATGTATGACTGAGTCTCTTTGTATTAATTTCTGCTATACAACATTATAAATAAACCATACTTCAATAAAATAGAAAAAGAAGTATCCTGTTGACAATGCATGTCATTTAATTGGGATGATTATTATATCCACGGGGTTCTTCCCTGGTGGCTCGGTGGTAAGGAATCCGCCTGCAGTGCAGGAGACACAGATTTGATCTTTGGGTTAAGAACACCTCGAGGAGGAAGTGGCAACCCACTCCAATATTCTTGCCTGGGAAATCCCATAAACAGAGGAGCTGGTGGTCTAGAGTCCGTGGAGTCACGAAGGGTTGGACATGACTGAGCATGCAGGCCATGCTGTTTCATTCATATTTCATGTAATTATTGATATTTTGAGATTTGTGTTTAAATCTACAGTCTTACTATGTCTTCTTTGGTGTTTCACTGAGCTGCAAAACTGGGTGATTCCAAGAAAGAGTGGATGGGGTGGGGTAGAAAGAAAATTGTAAGCAGCCAGGAAACTTAAGTTTTAGGCATTCTCATAGCCTTATGACTCTGGCCAAGTAATTTATATCTTCTTTGGCTATTTTTGCTTTTTCTCTTGTAAAGAAACTGGATTAGAAAATGGCTGACTTTTCTATATTAAAGATTTAATGGTAGAAAGAAAAGCATTATGAGAAGAGTAGAAGAGAAGGGGAAATGGTATCTATACTCTGGGGGAGGGGCAAGTTTGCACACTGATTTTTCAGGAGTTTGGGTTTTCTGAAGAAATGCTAATGACTGAAATAGACATATAAACACAGCTATAATTGAAGTAAGCTTTGCTAGTTCATTATCTTTGAAAGGAATTTAAAATGCTCTTTCCAATTGAAGACAGAAATCTTCCAAAATTTTTTTTTTGCAAAGAATGATGCCTCACAATATGTTAAGAAGCTTACCTTTCACTACACACATGGCAGACATTTGTAACAGGAGAAATCATCCTCTATGTAAATATTGTCCAGTAAATTAATCAAACTTCTACTGCTGCTGCTGCTAAGTCGCTTCAGTCGTGTCTGACTCTGTGCGACCCCATAGACGGCAGCCCACCAGAGAACTGATTAAATATCAGGTGCTTAGTTAGATGCCTCAAAGAAGAAGAACAGATGGTTCCTTGCCTCAGGGAGTTTCAATCTGGAGATGTTGAATGGAGAACCACTTAGGTCTTACCAGAAAAACAAAGCATTTAAAATGAGGGAATTTAGTGCAAGAGGTAGTTATACAAATGGTGGAATTGTTGAGAAGCGGGCAGGGGAGAGCGCGGTGACCCAGGAAATGATGCGGACCTCCGCTAGGATGGTTTTCTAGAGGCATGGAGAAAGAAACGGTCTAAGGTAAGTGGGGTGGAGGGGCCAGCATTCCCCTGGAAGTTGGTGGAAATAGGACTGAAAGGCTCAGAGGAAAGCAGAAAACCCATCGGATAGTGTGCCATGGAACAGTTTTGTAAACAAGAAATGTGCTGGTAAGAAACGTCTGGAGCTGGCTCCTCAACTTGCCAGGGGTAACTGTGGGAGGCATCATAACAGAGCTGAGCTTAGTAATAGCAACAGGGAAGCTGGCACTCTGCGAATGTCAAGACCAGAGGGGGAATCAGGTAGGTATAACGTTTGTAAGAATTGAAGGGCTGGAGGAACAACTGCGAAAGTCTTTCCTGCAGATTTGTGAAGATGCTTGATGGAAAATGGCATCTCCAGGGGCAAAGGAGATGAACAATCAATGAGTCTTACCGCGTCAAGACAATCAAAAGAAATCAAGGACAGACGAGATCAGTCACTCTCGATAACAAGGCACAGCTTACTCACCCATTTTTGCTCGTTTTGGAACCCCAAATCCAGTGGGAAGCCAACAATTCAAGAGGAAGGATGCTTCAATATCATGGAAGTACATTCAGCAATGAAAGGGATTTATAACCATTTCCTGGAGTCACTGTACAATGGAGAGAGGGCAGTGGACTTGGACGGACACAGGCTTCCAACTTACAGTGACACCTAGAGACCAAAGTACCATCATGCCCTCCGACCCTCCCCGTGAGCCTGGGGGCATAGGAGACCCTGTCGGACGTCTTGGCGATGGTCCACCTCACAGCCCACAAGGTCTGTGGACTCAGTCAGTCATCATGTTCCTGGCTTTCCTGCTTTCTTTCTTCCTTCCTTCTCTTTGTTTTTTCTCTTGAAGTAGACTTGATTTACAATATTTTATTAGTTTCAGGTGTACAACATTGTCATTAAGATTTTTATAAATTATACTCCATTTAAAGTTATCATAAAATAGTGGCTATATATTTCACTGTGCTGTACAATATATCCTTGTTGCTTGTCTATTTTACACATAGTAATTTATATCTGTGAATCCCCTCTTGTTTTCTTGCCCCTCTCTTCTTCTCTCCCTCCACTGCTTAACCAATACCTTGTTCTCTATATCTGTGAGTCTGCTTCTGTTTTGTTATATACATTGTTTTGTTTTGTTTTAGATTCCAAATACAAGTGAGAACATAGAGTATTTGCCTTACTTATTTCATTAAGCATAATACTCTATAGGTCCATTCATGTTGATGTAACTAGCAGAATTTCATTCATTTTTTATGGTTGAATCATATTCCCTTGGGCTTCCATGGTGGCTCAGATGGTAAAGAGTTCACCTGCAATGCAGGAGACCTGGGTTCAATCCCTCAGTCGTAAAGAACCCCTGGAGAAGCAAATGGCTACCCACTCCAGTATTCTTGCCTGGAGAATTCCATGCACAGAGAAGCCCGGTGGACTACAGTCCACGCAACTGCAGAGTCAGACACGACTGAGCAACCAACACCTCACTTTCATTATTCCATTGTATATACATCCATACATTCATATTTTTAATCCATTCATCTGTTGATAGACACTCAGATTGCTTTCAGGCTTTGGCAATTGTAAGCAAGGCTGCTGTGAACTTTAGGGTACATGTATCTTTTTGAATCAGGGTTTGTTTTTTTGGGTATATATCTAGGAGTGGAACTGCTGAGTCACATGGTAGCTCTATTTTTAGTTTTCTGAGGAATTCCCATATTGTTTTCCATAGTGGCTATACCAATTTACAGTCCTAGCAACAGGGTACAGGGAATTGAGGGAAATATGGGCAAGATCAAGCCATCGTGGTTTCCTTGGGAAGGAATGAGTGAGGCAGAGTTGGCAGGTTAGGCCTGGCGGGCTCTGGGGCACAGGGTGCTATTAGTATGAGAGCCCAACAAAGGAGAAGGCTGAGGGTATTGGCACTAGATTGGCCGGCTAGCATTGGAAAAGCATGCTAGTGGGCAAGTTGTTCACTATCTCTGAGAATTGACTAACCCTGGGAGGGACAGTCCCTCCAGAGTCAGCGAAGCCTCAATGACCAAACATCAGAATACAGAGAATAAAAGACATGGTTCATATACACAGACACAGTATATAGTCATGGATCTGGGAAATGTGTCCTTCTCCTTCCCTGCGAGAAAAGAGGGCCAGGAACAGGCTGCATTCACAGGGAAAGCTCAGTAGTATACATTTACAGTTTTGCTCCAGGACTATGTAAATTCTCTACCTTCTATCATAATATTCTCCGAATCGATCTGGGCTGTTTGGACATCCCACAGAACATCACATTGGCCTACTATATTGATAACATCATGCTAATCAGACTAGACAAGCAGGAAGAGGCTAGTAGGCCGGAGACCCTGATAGTGCAAATAAACTCCAGACAGAGAGAGACCAGATTCTATGACAATCTACGCTGTCATGTGAGTAGCATTTCTAGGGGTAACTTGTCTGAGGATGTGACTGTTCAGAGTTGGGGATAAAAACCTCTCTTTTGCAACTAAGGACAGCTTTGTGGGGTTCACCCATCTTTAGGACTCCCCACAGAGTCCCCCAAATGTCTTTTGAGGTCTCATCACAGTTTGACCCCTCCCTCTATCAGGCCTACTTCTTGCCTTTCACTTCTCTGATGTTGATCCCAAGAGTATTTGCAAATCAGCCTCCTGTACCCTAATCTCTATCTCAGCATCTGCTTCCTGGGGAAGCACAACCTGTGACAAAGACTTCTCCTTCATTACCATTTGAGCATCAATACTCACGGAAGAATTGATCCATGAGGACAGATAGGAAAGAAATCTGGTAAAACAAATGGAAGCAAACAGTATTCTAGAAATGTCAGTCATGGCCTCTTCCGAGTCCTCTCACCTGTAACCCCAGTTGAGGCTGGAAGTGTCGTGTTTCATACATGTACCAATCCCTCTTACCAAGTCAATTACACTCAAGGTAAGACCCTGATCTAAGGCTAATTTATTCATTGGTCAGCCAGTGATAAGTGATTTGGGTGGAAACACAAAAAGCCGGGTCAATCAAATTCTCCACTATAGAATGGACAGAACCTGAGTGGTTTAGCTCCCTCTGTTGCCCATGGGGTATAAAGGCGTGATAAACGCAGTTGGGGAATGGCTATCACAAACTCTGTACAAGAGGATGCAGCTTAATAAGACAGTGGGCTATAGAAAGGAAAGAGGTTGAGACGGGAAGAGGGAGGGAACCTTGGTTCTTCCCGGCTTTCCATTTCCAGTTTCCGTGGGGCTGAGCAGCACTTTGGTTCTTACCTTTGAGTTCCAAGAGATTCCTGAGAATATTCTTCAATTGCATTACATTGAACGACTCTCTTACAACCAGAAGACCCTTCCTAGAATGGAAGCTTTGAGGGGCATCACTTCTTATTTGATTTATCCTATCACTTTCTTTCCTTTATTATTAGAAACTCTCTATGTCTTGTTTTTATTGCTCCATTTAAACAGTGAGCTTTTGGAGGTCAGTGTTCTGTAGGTTTTAGAGAAGGCTAATGACAGTAATAATAATAGCTCGCGTTAATTCAGCTTTTACCACGGGCCAGACACTGGGCTGGGTGCTTTACATGCACAGACTTCCACAGTAGGTGCTCAACTGTGAGTTGTTATCATAATCACTATTAATAATAATTACCTTAACCTACTTACCCTGTGGGTAAAGCCAGAGGAAATGAACTTGCAAGACAGCTGGAAGGAGGAAAGGAATAATTTATTCGTAAGGCAGTAATATTTTTCCTTAAGATTTCTTTTTCTTCTTAAAAAAAGTGATACTTTTTTTTTTAAAGGAGAAAATGTGGAAAATACAGAAAATCACAAGGAGGACAATTTTTAAAAATTAATTAATGTTTTAATTGCAGGATAATTACAATATTGCGATGGCCTCTGCCATATATTGACATGAATTAGCCATAGACATACGTGTGTCCCCTCCCTCCAGAACCCTCCTCCCACCTCCCTCCCCACCTCATCCCTCCAGGTTGTCACAGAGTACCAGCTCTGGGTTCTTTGTGTCATACATCAAGCTCCCACTATCTTACAGATGGTAATTTATATGTTTCAGCATTATTCTCTCAAATCATCCCACCCTTTCCTTCTCCCACTGTGTCCTAAAGTCTGTTCTTTATGTCTGTGTCAAGGAAGACAGTTTTAAAAATCATCCTTATGTTCACCATTAGAGAGAAACATTGCTGACACTTTGGTGTATATTTTGCACACACGTGTGGGTACGTGTGTTCAGGAGCATGTGTGTGCACACACATACATGCCTTCTATTTTGTCATTTTATCCCCCCACACACTCTGAATGTGTGAACATTTCCTGCACATGCTTCCAGGGCATGACTTTTTTTTAAGAGCTGTGTAGCATCCGCCGAGAGGATAGGTGTCAGGGAAGCAATAAACAAAGGACCTGGGAGCCTGTTTTGGGAGGACTGTGAACTCTTTTGACAGTTTCAGGTGCATTTCTGCCTGGATCAGGGGAAGGGCTGTATGACCTCTGGAGGGCACTATGTTTCCAAAATTCTTCTGAAAACAAGAAATTATTGCATCTTCATACCCACCTTCCTTCTGCTTCCCTCATCTTATGTTGATTTTGAAAACTTTTGCTCTTGGACACCTCGAGGTTTCTGAGGGTTGGTTCCTTGGATTTGGTCTCTTCAGAGTCTGGGTTCTGGGGCCAGTGCGAATGGCCTGAGTCTCTATTATAGAGTCCTGCTCGTTCATTTCTCTGCACAACACCAGTAGGTACCAGCAGATGGCGCTGTGAGCAAGTGCGTCTGCCTAGGTGTGATTTACACAAGCCCTTGAAGGCTTTAAATATTTATCCACAAAATTCAATAAAGCTGTTCATCAAATCTAATGCTTGGAATTTGGGCAGCCCATGAAAATATTATCATATTTTGCCTGAGGTTCCAGAATCGTCTGCTGTGTGATGTGTTTGTATATTCAGACTCCTGATATTTGTTTATCACCGGCAGGAAAGAATTCATGTTACATAGTGGAGACTGTGCACAGAGATCAGGCCTGGAAAACCCTCCTGAAATGTTCCTTTAGATATTGCAGAAATTGTGACCTCCTTACCTGACTGAGAAGTCATGTAAATTAGACATAAATTTGATCCGTCTCTGTATCCTCAGCACCCACCAAGTGCCTGGCAGAGAGAAAGGGCTTCATGAACCAGTTAATTCAGGGAGAGGGAAGTGGGGGTAAGATTACTTTTTGATTTTGAAGGGGTGTGTGTGTGTGTGTGTGTGTGTTTGCAGTTAATGACAATTATGGTATGAGTATGTGACCCCCTAAGGAGAGTTTGGAAATGCATCTGGCCATCACAGTGATTGGGTGGGTGGATGGGTGAGAGGGGTCCCCTCTGGCATTTAGTAGGCAGGATGTAAGAGTAGTGAATATGTAGCAAATAATTCAGCACATAGAATTGTCTTGTCCAAAATGCCATCTGCTCCCCCTTTAAGAAGCTCCCCTATATGGTATCTTTCTAGCTGGCAATGTTATGAAAGCCAGGTAACTTCTCTGAACAACAGTTTACCTCATCTGGAGAATGGGGATATAAGCATTCATCTCGATTACCTCATAGAATTGTGAATTTCAAATATGTAACCTATGTTTCTTTTAAAAACTTTTAATTCTGTGTTTGAGTACAAATGTTTAACAATGTTAGATAGTTTCAGGTGGACATCACAGGAACTTGGCCAGCTTTATACATGTATCTATTCTCCCCCAAACTCTCCTCCCATCTAGGCTACCGCATAACCTGGAGCAGCGCTCCCTGTGGCATGCAGTAGGTCCTGTTGGTTATCCATTTAGAATATAGCAGTGTGTACATGTGGATCCCAAACTCCCTAACTCTCCCCCTCACTCTCCCCCCGTGGCAACCGTAAGTTCATTCTCTAGTTCTGTGAGTCTGTTTCTGCTTTGCAAATCAGTTGATTTGTACCATTTCTTTTTTGATTCTGCATATAAGGCATGTCACACTGTATTTCTCTTTCACTGTAGGACTTAACTTCACTCAGCACGATGCTCTCTAAGTCCACCCATGTTACGGCAGATGGCGCTATTTCATTCCTCTTCGTGGCTGAGTAATATTCCATTGTATGTGTGTATTGCACCTTTATCCATTCCTCTGTAGATGGATATTTAGGCTGCTTCCATGTCTTGGCAATTGTGAACAGTGCTGAAATGAACACTGGGGTGCATGTATCTTTTCAGGCCGTGTTTTTCTCCAGATATATGCCCAGGAGTGGGAGTGTACAGTCATGTGCTATGCTGTGCCATGCTGAGTTGCTCCAGTCGTATCCAACTCTTTGCAGCGCTATGGACTGTAGCCTGCCAAGCTCCTCTGTCCATGGGATTCTCCACGCAAGAATACTGGAGTGGGTTGCTGTGCCCTCCTCCAGGGGATTGAACCTGTGTCTCTCACGTCTCCTGCATTGGCAAGAGGGTTCTTTACCACTAGCTTCCCCACTGGGAAGCCTTGTAGGGTCATATAGTAGCTCTAGTTTTTGGTTTGTTTAAGGAACCTCCATACTGTTCTCCATGGTGGCTGCACCAGTTTACATTCTCACCAACAGTATAGGGTTCTCTCCATGCCCTCTCAGCATATAATCTATGTTAATGCACTTTAGACAGATTACAATGCATTATATAACTGAGCAGCATTTCTTGATCTGTTGGGAAGTTTCATCCATAAGCCTGGCCTCATTGGCCACAAGCTGTAACCAGCTGAGATCTGAGTCACACAGGCAGGACTCAGACCTGCTTCCTCCTGAGTCTTCGATGTCTCAGGCACTAGCTCTACTCTCTTCCCTGTTGCTCAAGCCCCAGATCAGAGCCATCTTTGATTCCCCCCAAAGTCCAAATTCTCAGCATTCATATATATTCTGCCCTAAAAATTTAACTTAAATGTATTTCTTTTCTTCATCTTTCCTGCTTTCACCCAGGCTAGTCATGACCTTTGACCTCTGACCTCCCAAGTGAACCCCTGAGGCTAAGGGATCACAAGGTCCCTTTTGCCCCATCTATGGCATTCTACCACACAGCAGCCATAATCAACTTTAAAAGATACACAGTGGATCTTTATATGGAAGTGTTACTTCCCAGCGTAAATCCATCCATTGACTTCCTCCTTCCGTTGGAATTAAAGCCACTCCTTCCTTTGACTTGTAAGACCTTTTATGTTGTGGTCTCTACTGACACTTTCTGTGATTTTTTTTCACATGCATTGTCTCTAAGCTCATTCCAGTGCACTTAAATTTTGATTCTTGAACTACCAAGCTGTTTCCAGCCTCAGAAATTTTTCCCTTGCTGTTCTTGCTATCCAGAAGACTCTTTTTTAAAAACAAACAAACAAAAAAACAGGTTTTTAATGATCATTTTTGGCCATACCACACACACGTGGAACATCCCTGACCCAGGCCCACTGCAGTGGAAACTTGGAGTCTTAACCACTGGACCACCAGGGAAGTTCCTACCCAGAACACTCTTCCGGGTCTTTTACCTCTTCAAATCTCAGTTCAGATACCACTTCTCAGAAGCTACTGCTGGTCTAACCATGTAGACCCGTCCTACTAGGCATCATCTATCCTGTTATCCTGTTTAATTTTTTTTTTTAACAATGCTTATCACCCTCTGGAGGGGTCCCATTTGTTTTTATCCATTCATTAGTTGAGTCTACTAGGATGTTATTGTGGGGAAAGCAGGCACTCTCTCTGACTTGTCACTGCTGTGTTCCTAGGATATAGAACACTGCCGAACACACGCCTTAGTGAATATTTGCTGATGAACAAAATGGGGCTCTGGCTCAGCATTTCTCTTGGGGTTGCAGCTGAGCTGTTGGCTGGGTTCAGTCATCTGAAGGCTTGACTGGGGCTGGAGGATGAGTTTATAAGGTGACTCACCCACGTGGCAGGGGACCTGTGTTCCTTGCCATGTGGACCTCTCCATGAGATGCTCAAGACGTTGAAGCAACTTCCCTGGGAACAAGCAATCTAAGAGATTGGGGGAAAGCTGGGAGGACTTTTTAAATCTCACCCCCCCTCCCATTGTCACTTTTGCAATATTCTGTTTGTTGGAAGAGAGTCACTGAGTTCAGCCTACACTCAAAGAGAGGGTAATTAGAGGCCACCTTTGGAAGGGGGTATGTTGAAGAACAGATAGACATATTTTAATTTTTTAGTTTTATTTTTTCATTTTTTAAATTTAAGTATAGTTGATTTTTGGCTTAGTCAATAACGAATCTGCCTGCCAATGCAGGAGGCAGAAGAGGCGTGGGTTCAGTCTCTGGGTTGGGAAGGTCCCCTGGAGAAGGAAACGACAACTTGCACCAGTATGCTTGTCTGGAAAATTCCATGAACAGAGGAGCCCGGTGGGCTACCTTCCATGGGGTTGAAAAGAATCGGACATGACTGAGTGTGTGCACATGCACACATAGTTGATTTACAATGTTGATTACCGCTGCACAGCAAAGCGATTCAGTGATGTACAGTTCAGCTCAGTTCAGTCCAGTTGTTCAGTCATGTCCAACTCTTTGTGACCCCATGAATCGCAGCACACCAGGCCTCCTCCCTGTCCATCACCAAATCCCGGAGTCCACCCAAACCCATGTCCATTGAGTCAGTGATGCCACCCTGTGTTGTCCCCTTCTCCTCCTGCCTTCAATCTTTCCTAGCATCAGGGTCTTTTCAAATGAGTCAGTTCTTCGCATCAGGTGGCCAAACTGTTGGAGTTTCAGCTTCAGCATCAGTCCTCCCAATGAATATTCAGGACTGATTTCCTTTAAGATGGACTGGTTAGCTCTCCTTGCAGTCCAAGGGACTCTCAAGAGTCTTCTCCGACAGGGTCTTTGTTGCATCATGAGAAATCTTCATTGTGGCATATGGGAGCATTAGTTGCCACATGTGGGCTCTAGTTCCCTGACCAGGGATCCAAGCCAGGCGCCCTGGCCTGGGAGCATGGAGTCTTAGCCACTGGGATCACCAGGGAAGTCCCTCCATTATGGTTTAGCACAGGATATTGAACATGGTTTTCTGTGCCATACAGTAGAATCTTGCTGCTTATCCATTCCACATATAAAAGCCTACATCTGCTAACCCCAACCTCCCATTCCCCCAAACCCCTCCCTCTTGGCAACACCAGTCTGTCCTCTTGTGGACATATTTTAAAATAAGCACACTCAGGCCATCATTTGCTAAGCCTGGCACTCTTTCACTGAACCATATATCTCTTCCAGGCTTCATTTAATGGTTTTAAACATGTCGCTGCCAACATGAAGGCAAGAAGTGAAAACAGAGATGGTTAGACACAACTATCCCCCCCAGCTTCTGAACCCAAAGAGACTCAGCCTAGTGATGTGTGACTAGTAGCATCCTCTTGGTCTGTGAAGGAGCACCTGGGAAACACACGCAAAGGCTTAACTTTCCTTCTTACCTCTTTGTACTGACTTTATATCTTTCAACACTGGTATTTGGCGCTGGGTGGCACAGATACAATTTTGGCCCTTAAGCTACCGAAAATGAAACCCCAGTGATAATAACTGGGGCTAGAAAATCCAAAGCCAAGGGAAACTTCTCTTTGAGAATCCTAGTTAATTGAAGTAATCAAATCAGCAGGAAGCCATCTGAACAATTATCACACTACAAGGAAAAACTCATTTTAAGGCCTTCAAATAAACATTCTAATAAATAGCTATTAGTTTATATTTGTAAATACCATTGGCTTATCAGGAAATTTGCTAATTGATTTTTAATTAAGGGGAATTGGACATTTATAGTAGGACTGCCTTGAGTTCATGGCTTCCCAGGTGGCGCCAGTGGTAAAGAACCAGCTTGCCAGTGCAGGAGACGTAAGAGATGTGGGTTTAATTCCTAGGTCAGGAAGATTCCCTGGAGGAGGACATGGCAACCCACTCCTCCAAAGCCAAGAAGAGAAACAAAATAAGGTCACTAAAGAAATTTCAAGCTTTTGGAGAAGGAAATGACAACCCTCTCCAGTATTCTCGCCTGGGAAATCCCATGGATAGAGGACCCTGGCAGGCTACAGTCTATAGGATCGCAAAGAATCAGACACAACTGAAGCAACTTAGCATGCCTTGAGTTCAACATCCTCCTGGTTTGGTCATGGAGCCCTGGACTCACTTTGAGAAATTAGGAAATGAACTTGGTTTCTCTTGGCCAAAGTTGTGGTTTCCTTTTCTGGGATCCTACATTAGATTATTCCACGAGGAGCTAGTTAATGATGTCCCTATATCTTCACGAGTAGAGGAACCTGAAGTCATGTTACCATGAGAAAAACAAGAGGGTCCTTATAGAAATACAGCTGAGGGACTTCCCTGGTAGCCCAGTTGTTAAGAATCCACCTTCCAATGCAGGAGACGTGGGTTCAGTCCCTGGGTTGGGAAGAGCCCCTGGAGAAGGGGAATTACTATGTTCAGAGGAGCCTGGTGGGTTACAGTCCATGGTCAGGGAATTAAGATCCCACATGCCTGGAGGGCAACTAAGCCTGTGCTCCGCAACTGAACCCTCGAGCCGCAACTAAAGAGTCGGTGCACAACTTCGAAAGATCCCGCGTGACATAATGAAGATTCTGCTAGCCACAACTAAGACTCAATGGAGCCAAAAAAAAAAAAAGAAAAAAGAGAGAGAGAGAGAGAGAGAGTCTGCAGGCCTTTCCCAAGGGGGGAAAAAAAGCCATTTGCACACACACAATTTTATGTACAATTTGAGGAATTTAATCACCCTCTGGAAATCAATGGTGGACTCCCTAAGGGTCTATTTATCCCAAGATAAGAACCTGGGCCATTTACGCAGCAACAAGGTGTTATCCACCAAGCAGAGGTGTAGACTTCATATCTGAACTGAAGATACAACTGTTCGGGCTCTCAGTAGAGATTCCCTTCCCCCTTCCCTTAAGTCTGCTGTCTGTCAGTGATTAGGGGGAAAGGGCACCAGGTTGAAAAGAACAGTTTATCAGGGATTCAATCTCCTTGTTGGCTTCCCAGGTGCCGCTAGTGGTAAAGAATCTGCCTGCCAATGCAGGAGACATAGGAGACATGGTTTCATCCTTGGGTTGGAAAAATCCCCTGGAGGAGGACATGGCAACCCACTCCAGTATTCTTGCCTGGAGAATCCCATGGACAGAGGAGCCTGGTGGGCTGCAGTCCATGAAGTTGCAAAGAGTCGGACATGACTGAAGTGACTCGGAATGCATGCATCCTCTTTGTTCCCTTATTGGAAGGCACCTATGTTAGCTTTTCTCATAATATTTATGTAATGACGTGTTTTGGAATCAGATATCCTAACATAATCGCTCACTCCTTTCTCCAACTCAAGGTTCTTTTGGATAGGGGGGTTGCTTGGATCTGACAGTAACTGGCTCTGTTTTATGGGCATGCCCACATCCCCCTCCACTTCTTCGACATATCAGTGGCAGAGTAATATGATAAAGTTCTTACTTGACACACTGAGTAGTCTGTAATATGCTAACATTTCTGTATCATGTTAGTATTGCATTAAGCTAATATGATACTAATTCAAGATGACAGGAGAAATGACTAATACAATAAGACCTTCAGCTAGTCTCTTGGGCTGCTGCACGTGTCTGATTTAATTCACCTGAAACCTCCAATGGATGGGCAGGGTTAAGGTGCCATGGGGCCACTGGAAGTGAAAGTCTCTGAAAACCAAAAACGACTGGGTATTTCCTGTCTGTCTTTCCCTCCCCCACTCTCCATCTCTGCATCCCAGTTCCAGGGAGGCAGAAAAAAGAGGAGTGGTCAGACAGGAGGAAAGTGGTTAGTTGAATGCCTCAAATTCAAGGTCTTAGCTCTCAAAGTATTCATCTTGGTCAAGTTACTTAATTCTTTTGAGTTTCAATTTCCTGTGGAAATACTGTAATAACCTCATGGGGCCATTTTGAGGAGTAAATAAGGCAATGTGATGAGATGGTTAACTAGCATCACCGATGCAATGGACATGAAATTGAGCAAACTCTGGGAGACAGTGGAGGACAGAGGAGCCTGGCATGCTGCAGTCCATGGGGTGGCAAAGAGCTGGACATGACTCAGCCACTGAACAACACACACATAGAGCTCAAAAAATGATGATGGTGAAGACAAAATGGTATCTCACTTGGACATACAAACTGAAGGCCTTGCTTGGATCTAGAGATTTACTTGAAAAAAATTTTTTATTGTGGTAAAAAATGCAGACATAAAATTTACCATTTTAATCACTTCTGTTTTCATTTCTTTCAGCAACATTTTGCTGTTTTCAGTGTATGTCTTTTGCCTCTTCTGTTTAGTCTTTTTTTAATATAAATTTATTTATTTTAATTGGAGGCTAATTACTTTACAATATTGTATTGGTTTTGCCATACATCAACATGAATCTGCCACGGGTGTACATGTGTTCCCCATCCTGAACCCCCTCCCTCCTCCCTCCCTGTGCCATCCCTCTGCGTCATCCCAGTGCAGCAGCCGCAAGCATCCTGTATCATGCATCAAACCTGGACTGGCGATTTGTTTCATATATGATATGATATGTGTTTCAATGCCATTCTGCCAAATCATCCCACCCTCTCCCTCTCCCACAGAGTCCAAAAGACTGTTCTATACATCTGTGTCTCTTTTGCTGTCTCACATCCAGGGTTACCATTGCCATCTTTCTAAATTCCATATATATGCGTTAGTATACTGTACTGGGGAGAAGGCAATGGCACCCCACTCCAGCACTCTTGCCTGGAAAATCCCATGGACAGAGGAGCCTGGTAGGCTGCAGTCCCTGGGGTTGCTAAGAGTCGGACACAACTGAGCAACTTCAGTTTCACTCTTCACTTTCATGCATTGGAGAAGGAAATGGCAACCCACTCCAGTGTTCTTGCCTGGAGAATCCCAGGGACGGCAGAGCCTGGTGGGCTGCCATCTATGGGGTCGCACAGAGTCGGACATGACTGAAGCGACTTAGCAGCAGCAGCAGCAGCATACTGTATTGGTGTTTTTCTTTCTGGCTTACTTTACTCTGTATAATAATTCTTAAGTGTTTTCTTCTTATTTTTTGAGGTTATTATAAATGGAATTGTTTTCTTAATTTCTTTTTGGATTGTTCAGGGAGACACCTTTTGTTATACATTTTCTTGAAATGTTCAGTTTTTTAAAATTACATGAGTACATGGTAAAAAATTCACACATCATAGAAACATATACAGTGAAAAATAAGTCTTTCCTTCATACCTGACCTCCAGATTCAAGCTCTCTCTCCCAGATTCCCTCATTTTTGTTGCTAGTTGATTGCTACACCTTCCAGAGATGTGCTGTCTTGATAGAGTCATTTCACGAACAGATGGCATGTGCAATGCACACTGTTTTGGACCTTGCTTTTTTCCTTTTAAATTCAGTATATCATAAAGATGGCTCTAGATCAGCACACCAGGAAATACCTTATTCTATTGAAAGGCTACTGACTTTTTACTCATATACCTTTATTTTTCAAGCCATTTCCATAGTGAGAGGCATTTAGATTATCCCCAGATTTTGCTATTAGAAAGAATGCTTCAGTGGACATCCTTGTACATGTATCTTTGAGTACAGCTATGAATGTACTACTGGGATAAATTCTTGAATCTGTTTCTAGATAGGCAATTGCTGAATCAAGATTATGTACATGGGAATTATGGGGAGATTGTGTTGGAGTTTTAACAATTTACATACTGCTGATAGTATACAAGGATAGATGTTTTTCCCATATCAGTAGTGGCATTTTGATTTTTGCCAGATTTTGATAGGTTAAAATAATGGCATATTTTTAATGGTTTAATTTTCATTTTTTAATAACAAATCATGTTCAAAATATTTTTTCTTTTTTTTTGAGATACAATTGACATATGGCACTGTATCAGTTTAAGATTATAGCATAAAGATTTGAATTACTTACGTAAAGAGATGAAACCACAGTAAGTTTAGAGGACATCCATCATCACACACAGATACAAACTTCAGTTCAGTTCAGTTCAGTCACTCAGTCATGTCTGACTCTTTGCGACCCCATGAATTGCAGCACACCAGGCCTCCCTGTCCATCACCAACTCCCGGAGTTCACTCAGACTCATGTCCATCGAGTCAGTGACGCCATCCAGTCATCTCATCCTCTGTCATCCCCTTTTCCTTCTGCCCCCAATCCCTCCCAGCATCAGAGTCTTTTCCAATGAGTCAACGCTTCGCATGAGGTGGCCAAAGTACTGGAGTTTCAGCTTTAGCATCATTCCTTCCAAAGGATACTCAGGGCTGATCTCCTCTAGAATGGACTGGTTTGATCTCCTTGCAGTCCAAGGGACTCTCAAGAGTCTTCTCCAACACCACAGTTCAAAAGCATCAATTCTTTGGCGCTCAGCTTTCTTCACAGTCCAACTCTCACATCCATACATGACCACTGCAAAAACCATAGCCTTGACTAGACAGACCTTTGTTGGCAAAGTAATGTCTCTGCTTTTGAATATGCTGTCTAGGTTGGTCATAACTTTTCTTCCAAGGAGTAAGTGTCTTTTAATTTCATGGCTGCAGTCACCATCTACAGTGATTTTGAAGCCCCCCAAAATAAAGTCTGACACTGTTTCTACTGTTTACCCATCTATTTGCCATGAAGTGATGGGACCGGATGCCATGGTCTTCGTTTTCTGAATGTTGAGCTTTAAGCCAACTTTTCCACTCTCCTCTTTCACTTTCATCAAGAGGCTTTTTAGTTCCTCTTCACTTTCTGCCATAAACGTGGTATCATCTGCATATCTGAGGTTATTGATATTTCTCCTGGCAGTCTTGATTCCAGCTTGTGCCTCTTCCAGCCCAGTGTTTCTCATGATGTACTCTGCAGATAAAAAATTAAAGAGATAGAAAAAAAATTTTTTCCCCTGTGATGAGAAGTCTTAGGATTTACTCTGAATAGCTTTCATATATAACATTGTTATTGTTCAGTTGCTAAGTCATGTCTGATTCTGAGATCCCATGGAGACAGCATGCCAGGATTCCCTGTCCTTCACCATCTCCCAGAGTTTGCTTCAACTCATGTCCATTGAGTCAGTGATGCCATCTCATCTTCTATCTTCCCCTTCTCCGACTTCCCTCAATCTTCCAGAAATGTTAATTATATTTATTATGTTGTACATTACATTCCTTGTACTTATTTATCTTATAACTGAAAGTTCATACCTTGTGAGTACCTTCATCCAATTCTCCTCCCCCAGTCCCTACTCCCACATCTGACAACCACAAATCTTATCTCTCTTTCTATGAGATTGTTTATTTTTGAGTTATAAGTGACCTTATGTTAGTCTCTGTTTTATAACATAGACTTAAAATTTCTATACATTTAAAAATGATCACCACGATAACTCTAGTTACCATCTGTCACTATACAAAGATATTACATAATTGACTGTATTCCCCACACTGTACATTTCATACCCACGACTCACTTATTTTAGAACTGAAAGTTTGTACCTCTGAATCTCCCTCACTTGTTTTTTCTCCTTTCCCCCACCCCCTCTGGCAGCCAACTGTTTGTATCTATGCCTCTCTTTCTGTTTACTGATTTTGTTTTTTAGATTTCACATACAGGTGACATCATACAATATTTGTCCTTGTGTGGCTAGACCACACTGATGCCTTTCAGTCATCTCTGTCTTAAGCCTGCAGTCCCCCTCCATCCCCTTTCTGCATGGTTGAGCTATAGCCTGACTCACGAGGAATGTGCCCAAGCCAGATGAGTTCCCTACCAACATTTACTCTTGCCTTCATCTGGTATGAAAACTGGAAGGATGTCTTTTGCTGATGCAGGTGGTTAATGACCCTTGAGGAAAAATGGTCATGAGAGCTGGGGCCGGGGGATGGGGGAATCTTTGGTTCCCACTGGTGCAGACGGCCTTCTCCCTTAGTAGTCAGATTCTATTTTTAGGTGTGGCACCTTTAAGTCCCCCGCCCCCCATCCCCCTGCCCGCTTTTTAAAAATCAGTGTAGAGTGCAGCTGTGAATACCTTTGGCTCATCATCTGCCCAATCCTACCTATATGTGGGCAGTTTACTTACAATAAACTTCATAATTGCACTGTATGGAGTTGCCTGTTTTGTTTTTCTGTCTCAAAGTTTCTTTTCATTTCAGAGGCTATTATTCGAAATCATCACATTCCAACAGTCTTTCTCCATCTCACTTATTCACTTAGCATAATACCCTCTAGGTCCATGGATGTTGTTGCAAATGGCAAGATTATGTTCTTTTTATGGCTGAGTGCTGTTCCATTGCATATCTATACCACATCTTCCTTATCCATTCATCTATCGAGGGGCACTTAGCTTGCTTTCATATCTTGGTGACCTACATAATTCTGCGGTGAACAGAGGGGTACACATATCTTTTCAAATTAATGTTTTCCTTTTCTTTGGATAAATACTCAGGAATTAAATTGTTAGACTGTACAGTAGTTTTATTTTTTAGTTTCTTGAGGAATTTCCATACAGCTTTCCATAGTGGTTGCACCAATTTACATTTCCACTGACAGAGTATTAGGGTTACTTTTTCTCTATACCCTTGCTACCACTTGTTTTTTGGTTGTCTCTTTGATAATTGCTCTTCTGATTGGTGTGAGGTGATAGCTAATAGTGGTTTTGATTTGCATTTCCTTGATTATTAGATGTTCAGTATATTTTTAAAATGCCTAAAAAACCCCCTATGAAGCACATCACATATTTCATGTTAATCTATATATTGGGTTGTTGACTTTTTCTGAACTTGTAACAAAACCTCTTATCCTAGACAAAATTACCCCTTTGTCATATGTGTCACAAACACTTTTTTTTTGTTTGTTTTTACACTTTGTTTACAGTGACCATTTTATTCTAGAGATATTAAAAATTTTATGAAATCAAATTTTAAACTTTAAAATTAATTTTGTTTGTGACTTTTGGGTTTTATATCAAGTGGCCTTTTCTATTACAAAATTTAAAAAACTAAATTATCCTGTGTTTTCTTTTAGTGTGTTCACTTTTTTTGGTTTATTTAAATGTTTGATTTATTTAACCAAATGTTTGATTTTGGTATAAGAAGTGAATTAAAGATCTGGTTTTCTCCCCCACTAAATAGCTAACCAGTTGTCATAATACCTTTTATTAAAAATGTTTTAGTTTTCTCCACGGACTGAAATACTAGCTTTGCCACATAATACATTTCTATAGGTATTTAAACTCATTTCTAGTCTTGCTATTCTTTTCTCTCTGTTTTATGCACTTGGACCAAATTATTTTAATTATTGACACCTTGCAGCTCCCTAGAATCAGCTTTACTCATTTAAGAAATATTCCATTGATATGTTATTGAGCTTATATAAAATGTATGGGTTGAGTTAGGGTGAAGTGACGTCTTTACACTGCGTAATCTTCTTTCCAAGGACAGAGCTGTCTTTTCATTCATTCGAGTTTTCTTTGGTGTCCCTCAGTAGTGCCCTAAAGTTTTCTTTTTACAGATTCTGCACCTTTTAAACTTATTCCTTAATATTTTATCTTTTTGAATATAAATGAGATTTTTCCCTTCCATTATGTGTTCTAATTGGGATACTGTATACAAAGAGCTATTGTTATGTGTATATAAAATTTAAAGACTTACTTTATTGAGTTCTCTCTTTTTTCATAGCTTTGTAACTGATCCTCTTGAGTTTCATTGGTATACAAGCACATGATTTTGCCTTCCTATTTCCGATTTTAACCATCACATTTTTGTGGCTTGCTAAAGCATCTGGAGGAATGTTAGATAGCAGTAGTGGCGATGGGTATCTTCCTTTCTTTCTTTAAAAGAATCATTTATTTATTTGCGACTGTGCTCGGTCTTCATGGCTGTGTTCGGGCGTTCTCTAGTGTGGGGAGCGGGGGCTGCTCTTTAGCCGTGCACAGGCTTCTCACTGTGGTGGCTTCTCTTGTTGAAGAGCAAAGGCTCTGAGATGCGTGGGTTCAGCAGCTGTGGTGCGCGGGCTTCGTTGCCAAGTGGCAGGTGAAATCTTCCCAGATCAGGGCAGATGGCTTGTTAACCGCTGGACCACCAGGGAGGTCCAGGTACCTTCCTTTATTCCAGAGCTTAATAAGAATGATTTGGTAATTCACCATTACACATGATGATGCCTTTTCCTTACATATATTTCATATACATACTTCTGTGTGTATATATATATATATGCTTAAAATTATATTAAAGGTGTATCTATTTCTTCATGCTTTAATAAAGAGTTTAGTTTTTTTTCAACAAAGACTGTTTTGTTTTGTTTTTTACCTGATACCTTTCCCAGCATCTTCGAAGATGATTAGATCATTTCTCTCCATTGACATGTGTCTCTAGTGAGTCCTAATGTTGAACTTTCTTTGCATTTTAAATCTTGTTATAGTATTCTTTTAGTATGCTGCCAGATCCTAAGTGCTGATATTTTATTCAGGATTTTTGTATTACCATTCATAAGTGAGATTTACTCTGTATTTTTTTTTATTATACTATTTTTTTTGGGTTTTGGTTTTCAAGTTTTGTCAGCTTTGTAAAAAGAAGTTGGAAATACTCTTTTAAGACTCTAAACAGTTGAAGTAGCACCAGAGTTCTGTGAAGATTTGGTTATTTTTTGAAACTCTCTTCTAGCTAGCTCTTTTATTCCTCTCTGAATTACTACTAAAATTAGTGTAGTTTTAAAAAGTATAGCTGTATGCAGTGCCAGTTGTGATATAAAAACATTATGATAAATTAATGTGCATAAAAATTAGTGTATTTATATTCTCACCTCTTCCTGGGTCAGCTGTGATATATGTTTCTAGGAAATTATCTATTCCATCCCAGTCTTCAACTTTACAAGGAATTGAAGTCTTTATTATCATTCTTTGGATTCTCTCTTTTATTGTTTCCCTGTCATCACTTATATTTTGTGCCTCTGCTGTCTTTTTGTTTCTTTATTAGATTAGTTAATGGTACATAACATTTTATTATTTTTTCCCTCAAAAATCTAGCTCTTGGATTAATTCCCTAGTCACTACTTTTCATCTTAAGTCACTAATTTCTGCTTTTGAACCTACTTATTCCTTATTTTTGATTTCCTTAGATTTATTTTGTTATGCTTTAAAAAAACCTTTTGGAAGTCTTGCAGCTTATTTTTATTTTTTCTTATTTAACAATATACATATTTTAAGCTTTGATTTTTCCCTGAATATGGTTTTTGTTATATTCCACAGGTTCTGATGCACTGTCTTTTCGCCTTTGTACATAGTCCAAAATTTTGATTTTGATTTCTTCTTTGGCACAAAATTTACTTAAGGTGAGGTTTACCACTTTTTCAGTGGCAATGTGTTTATTGGTTAGTGCATTCTTATTAATTTCTAGCTTTGTTTCTTTGTAATTAGAGTATGCTGTCTGAGTTTTTTTCCTTGTGGTAAAATTTACATAAGCATAACATTTATCATTTTGACCATTTGAAATATATAGCCTGTGCCATTAAGTACGTTTACACAGTTGTGCAACCTCCATCAGCATTAATTTCCAGAGCATTGTCATCTTCCCTGTACTCATTAAATAATAACTGCCCTTTTCCCATTTCTCCCACGGAGGTGTTTCTTTTTTTTTTTCAGCTTTTTTAAAATTTGTTTTTTAATTGGAGGAAAATTGCTTTACAATGTTGTGATGGCCTCTGCCATACAACAACATGAATTAGCCATAATCATACATGTATCACCTCCCTCTTGAGCCTCCCATCCCTTCCTCCATCCCACCCTTCCAGATCATCAGAGCTCCTGGCTGCTGTTGTTCTTGTTGTTTTTAAAACTCATTTGTTTTTAATTGGAGGATAATTGCTTTACTATATTGTGCTTATTTCTGCCATACATCGATGTGAATCAGCCATGGACATATACATATGTTCCCTCCCTCCTGAACCTCCCTCCCACCTCCCAGCTCATTCCACCCATCTAGGTTGTCATGGAGCACTGGTTTGAGCTCCCTGAGTCATACAGCAAATTCCCACTGGCTATCTATTTTATATGTGGTAGCTTCCCAGGTAGGTATATGAGCTTTCTATATGAGCTTCCCAGGTGGCTCAGTGGTAAAGAATCTGCCTACCAATGCAGGAGATGCAAGAGACATGAGTTCGATCCCTGGGTCAGAAAGATCCCCTGGAAGAGGAAATGGCAATCCTTTTCAGTATTCTTGCCTGGGAAATCCCTTGGACAGAGGAGCCTGGTGGCTTCAGTCCATGGTGGTGTAGTCAGACATGGCTGAGTGAGCAGGAGCAGGAGCGTGTGTATGTCTCTGCTACTTTCTGCATTTGTCCCGCTCCTTCCTGCACTGTGCCTGCAACTCCATTCTCTGACGCTGAGAATTTGCTGAGGTTTGATTTGTGGCCTTACTCACACATCACCATTTTCTGTTTGTTTTTACCTGGAACATCTTACTCACTCTTTCACTTTCAATCTTTCTGAGGGATTTTGTTTTAGATATATGTCTTGTGTGTAGCATATAGTTGAACTTTATATTGTGATCCAATCAATGTATTTTAAAGGGTGTCAGTCAGTTAGTCAGTTCAGTCATTCAGTCGTGTCCGACTCAGTGACCCCATGCACTGCAGCAAGCCAGGCCTTCCTGTCCATCACCAACTCCCAGGGGCTACTCAAACTCATGTCCGCTGAGTTGGTGATGCCATCCAACCATCTCATCCTCTGTCATCCCCTCCTCCTGCCGCCTTCAACTTTCCCAGCATCAAGAAGTGAAGTCACTCAGTCATGTCTGACTCTGCGACGCCATGGACTGTAGCCTACCAGGTTCCTCCATCCGTGGGATTTTCCAGGCAAGAAAACTGGAGTGGGTTGCCATTTCCTTCTCTAGGAGATCTTCCCGACCCAGGGATTGAACCCGGGTCTTCTGTGTTGTAGGCAGACACTTTATCATCTTAGCCACCAGAGTCTTCTCAAATGAGTTAGTTCTTTGCATCAGGTGGCCAAAGTATTGGAGTTTCAGCTTCAACATCAGTTCTGCCAATGAACACCCAGGACTCTGATCTCCTTTAGGATGGACTGGTTGGATCTCCTTGCTGTCCAAGGGACTCTCAAGAGTTTTCTCCAACATCACACTTCAAAAGCATCAGTTCTTTGGCACTCAGCTTTCTTTATAGTCCAACTCTCATATCCATACATGACTACTGGAAAAACCATAGCTTTGACTAGATGGAATTTTGTTGGCAAAGTAATGTTTCTGCTTTTTAATATGCTGTCTAGGTTGGTCATAACTTTTCTTCCAAGAAGTAAGCATCTTTTAATTTCCTGGCTGCAGTCACCATCTGCTGTGATTTTGGAGCCCCCCAAAATAGTCTGTCATTGTTTCCATTGTTTCCCCATCTATTAGCCATGAAGTGATGGGAACAGATGCCATGGTATTAGTTTTCTGAATGTTGAGTTTTAAGTCAACTTTTTCACTCTCCCCTTTTATTTGCAATCAAGAGGCTCTTTAGTTCTTCGGTTTCTATCATTAATTGTAGTGTCATCTGCATATCTGAGGTTATTGATATTTCTCGATGTACTCTGCATATAAGTTAAATAAGCAGGGTGACAATATATAGCTTTGACATATGCCTTTCCTGATTTGGAACCAGTCTGTTGTTCCATGTCCAGTTCTGACTGTTGCTTCTTGACCTGCATACAGATTTCTCAGGAGGCAGGTTAGGTGGTCTGGTGTTCCCATCTCTTGAAGAATTTTCCACAGTTTGTTGTAATCAACACAGTCAAAGGATTTGGCATAATCAATAAAGCAGAAGAAGATGTTTTTCTGGAACTCTCTCTCTTTTTTTTTTTTTATCATCCAGTGGATATTGGCAATTTGATCTCTGGTTCCTCTGCCTTTTCTAAATCCAGCTTGAATATCTGGAATTTCATGGTTCACATACTGTTGAAGCCTGACTTGGAGAATTTGCTAGCGTGTGAGATGAGTGCAATTGTGCAGTAGTTTGAGCATTCTTTGGCATTGCCTTTCTTTGGGAATGGAATGAAAACTGACCTTTTCCAGACCTGGGGCCACTGCTGAGTTTTCCAAATTTGGTGGCATATTGAGTGCAGCACTTTCACAGCATCATCTATTAGGATTTGAAATAGCTCAACTGGAATTTCATCACTTCCACTAGCTTTATTCGTAGTGATGCTTCCTAAGGCCCACTTGACTTCACATTCCAGGATGTTTGGCGCTAGGTGAGTGATCACACCATTGGG
Source organism: Budorcas taxicolor (assembly GCF_023091745.1). NCBI lineage: Eukaryota > Metazoa > Chordata > Mammalia > Artiodactyla > Bovidae > Budorcas > Budorcas taxicolor. The sequence goes on along the minus strand of NC_068927.1, from coordinate 23,071,195 downwards.
ATTATCTGGGTCATGTAGATCTATTTTGTATCATTCTTCTGTGTATTCTTGCCACCTCTTCTTAAAATCTTCTGCTTCTATTAGGTCCATACCATTTCTGTCCTTTATTGTGCCCATCTTTGCATGAAATGTTCCCTTGATATCTCTAATTTTCTTGAAGAGATCTCTGGTCTTTCCCATTCTGTTGTTTTCCTCTGTTTCTTTGCACTGATCACTGAGGAAGGCTTTCTTACCTCTCCTTGCTATTCTTTGGAACTCTGCATTCAAACAGATATATCTTTCCTTTTCTCCTTTGTTTTTTACTTCTCTTCTTTTCACTGCTATTTGTAAGGCCTCTTCAGACAACCATTTTGGCTTTTTGCATTTCTTTTTCTTGGGGATGGTCTTGATCATTGCCTCCTGTACAATGTCATGGACCTCCGTCCATAGTTCTTCAGGCACTCTGTCTATCAGATCTAATCCCTTGAATCTCTTTGTCACTTCTACTGTATAATCATGAGGGATTTGATTTAGGTCATATCTGGATGGTCTAGTGGTTTTTCCTTCTTTCTTCAATTTAAGTCTGAATTTGGCAATAAGGAGTTCTTGACCTGAGCCACAGTCTGTTCCCAGTCTTCTCCATCTTTGGCTGCAAAGAATATAATCAATCTGACTTTGGTGTTGACTGTCTGGTTGTGTCCATGTGTAGAGTCTTCTCTTGTGTTGTTGGAAGAGGGTGTTTGCTATGACCAGTGCGTTCTCTTGACAAAACTCTGTTAGACTTTGCCCTGCTTCATTCTGTACTTGAAGGCCAAATTTACCTGTTACTTCAGGTATTTGTTGACTTCCTACTTTTGCATTCCAGTCCCCAATAATGAAAAGGACATCTTTCTTTGGGTGTTAGTTCTAGAAGGTCTTGTAGGTCTTCACAGAACTGTTTAACTTCAGCTTCTTCAGCATTACTGGTTGGGGCATAGACTTGGATTGCTGTAATATTGAATGGTTAGGGTAAGCATTTCCCAGATCCTTACCCAAGCATTCCAGAGCAAGCAATTGATTTGGGAGCTGATCCCAGGAGACAATTAGCAGGGAAGAGGGGTAGTGAGACAGGGAAGTGAGGACAGCCAATCCAGGGAGCCGGAATAAGCACCTTTCTATTCCATCCTACTCGGGATCTCTGGAAGACAGTGCGGTACCCACCTCTGCATTGTCTACGGAAGGGCTAAGGCTCCTGTTCTTCACTGACAGAGGGCTGCTCTCTACCTTGCCCTTCATGTGGGCTGAGCATGCTCCTGCAGCCAGAGAAAGCCCTCAGACACAGTTCCGGTGTTTGTAGTAGAAACCATTGGTCCACATGGGAATGGTGAGTGCTGAGGGGTTATGAGCGGAGGTTTGACATTATCACTCCGAGAAGTGAAGTTCAATTCACAGAGTGATGGGGTTTCTGAGATACTCGGAAGCTAGGCTAAGAATATGGTTCAGAGGCCAGAGGCACTGCCTGTTTTTTTTTCTTCTTTAAACTGTGTTAGAATGTTGCCCTACCAACCCTAACTTTGGTTTGAGAAGTGGAAAGCCTGTGATGTCCATACGTATTTTCCATCAAGGGCACCAACTGTTTATGCACAACTTATAAGTCCCATGTGAAGCAGCAAAAATTGAGCTTCTCAGTTCTCGCCGAGCCTTGGCTTTAGCATCACAGAAGCTGTAGCCCCACTGGGGTTGCAGTTATAGTCCATATGGCCATTCTGCACCTGTGAATTCTCTCTACATTTGGCTAAACAAATCAGGAATTCATCTTATGATGGGCCTGTGCGTCTTTCAGTTTAAAGCTTACCTGCAATACTGCTATCCCATTTTCCCTACTGGGAAGAGATCTCTGCTTTTAGATGGGTCTTATGTTATACTGTCTGTTTTTTAATTCTTCAGTGCACTGAAGGAATATATGTACTTAAGTTCTTTTAATTCTATAACTTTTATTTATTGGGCCAGATTGTGTAATGTTGAGCAATCAGTCATATTGGGTTTGAGTCTTGCCTCCTCTGCTCGCTGTGTGACCTTGAATATGTCACCCAAAACTTCCACTTCAGATTATTACATCGAGAGCGAGAATAGAGTATTTTCTAAGCTATGAAGTTAAATCCTATCCAGTGTCTCTTATTCAACAAAAGTTTATTGATAAACCAAAAACTTTGATTGTATCTTACATTTATCTCTTTCGTTTTTTTAATATCATCATTACTACCATCCTCATCCATGACATACTCAATGCTCACCTGGACCTCTGCAGGAGCCCCTTAGGTGGTTGCCTGATAGTCGTGCTTGCATCCTCGGGGTGGACATCTATTCTCATTTTCTTGGTTGCAGAACTGTGATTTTTCTTGGGGGAACATCCAGTTCCATCAGGTATAGTCCTAGTGGGAGGATCAAATGAGATACTCCTTACTCCTTCCAACCCACTCATCTGCCCAGGGGTGAGCATGTGACCTATACGAGGCATTCAGATTCTCTGTCTTAGAAATTTAAGTTTTGAGCAGAATGTAATAAAGACTGAAAATGACTGGAGTTATTCGTCCAGTTGGCAGTACAAGAGACTAACCCTTAATTTTTGCTTCCCAGCCAGGCTCTTTAGATTTTCCTTTGATTCTGGGCCCTAGTCCATAACCTTCTAATAAATGGCCTTTTTTTTTTTTTTGCCTAAGTTAACCTGAGTGAATTCCTGTTGCTTATGATCAAAGAAATTTAACTAATATTCATGATATTGGTGAGGATAAAGACTAAACTGCTGTATCAGAAGTTCTAAAACACAGTGGGTCAAGTTTGTCTGTTAGAAACAAAGATCTAAGTTTGTTTTCTCTTGTATAACAGTCCAGAGTGAGGGAGAAGGTCTGTTCCCTGAGGTCCCACGGCCCCAGGGAGCTTCCGCCTTGTTGCTCTGCCAGTTCCTGGGGTTCTGTCCTTGCTCTCATGATCGATGCTGGGTCACTGCCACAGTCACATTCCAGCCCACAGAAAAGGTGAGTGTAAGCCTGTGGCAAGCCATTCCTGTTAAACAAGCAACTAAAAGTGTTAGCCACTCCGTTGTGGCCCACTCTTTGCAGCCCTATGGACTGCATTCTGCCAGGCTTCTCTGTCCGTGGGATTTCCCAGGCAAGAATACTGGAGTGGGAAGCCATTCCCTTCCCAGGGATGGAACCTGGGTTTCCCACACATTGCAGGCAGACTCTTTGCCATCTGAGCCACTAAGTGACTAGAAGTTGTTTACTCTGCTAATGCTCACGTAGTTTGGCCATGCCTGGCTGAGAGGGAGGCTGGGAAATGGAGGCTCCAGCTGGGTGAACATGTGCCCAGGAAGAAAGGAAGGAGGATTTGGAGAAAACAGGCAGTTTGCCACATGCCATCTTTCAGATTCATTTCTTCACACCAAGGTGAGGGTGGTCACACACACACACGCACACACACACACACACGTAAACATGTCATCTTCCTGCTTATAAGCTTCCCATGGCCTCACACTGTGGCTGGATTAAGACCAAGACCATCCCATGGCTTCTAAGTTCTGCTCGCTGGGTCCACTTCTTCATTCTCCTAACCCTGCCAAATCACCCTGGCATCTTCTTAGTTATATGAGTATCACTTAAAAAAAATGCATCCTGGGTGGTTTTATCTGTTTGGAACATTCTTCTCTCCCTGTCCCTTGATTTGTTAATTCCTATTTACCTTTCATTTCTCAGCTTAGTCATCATTCTTTCCAAGGATGCCTTTATAGACCCCCCAGATTAGTCCTAATCCTCTGATAAACCCTCTTGTAGTAACCCATACCTTATTTTTCTATTATTTATAAGCTTAAGTCAACATGTGATTGATCAGTACTAGTCTCCTCTCCCAGAACGTCAGCCTGCTGAGGACAGGAAAAACCCCACCCATCACCCTGGGATCCTTAGCACCCAACACAGTGTGTGACATGGGGAAGATTCTCACAGAATACCCAGTGAGTCTGCAAATGAAGGGAGGATGTGGGAGGGTGGCGTAAGAGCATATTTGGGATGAAAGTTCCTTGGTTTGAAGAAACTGGTGTAGATTCCAAGTGTATGTACGCATGTCCTGATGCAGAATTCTCAGAGATGAGGGATGCGGACAAGGGGTAGGGAAGAACCAAAGACCTCGGCTACCACTGGAGATTTTAACTGGGAGTTCTCCCTGCCTGGAAGCAAACCCTAGGGATACTGTTTTTCTTGGCTGAGTCCTTGGCAAAGAGAAAGGGAGGAAGGATGGGGAGAAAGAAAGGAGGAGAGATAGGGAAAGAAAAGAGCAACGTGAGTGATGACATTCCTTGGGTAGCCGCTAAGGTGTTCATGCTGGTTAAGAAGCACAGTGACCATCTTTACCTTCTTCTGGGATTCAGCGTTCTCGAAGTGTATTCACAGACGTCATTTCATCCTTTCACAGCCCTTTGGGGTAAGCAAGACTTCTTATCTACTTATAAGGTACTTCTTATCTTCATTAAAAATATCTGCAATTGTTCACAAATGACACATATTTCCTATAGGAATGTTATGGAACACAAACTAGAGGAAGGAAAAAAAATCTTCTCACTCGGAGATAGACACTGTTGACACCTTGATGTATATCTTCCTCCACTTTTCCCCCTGTATATTTACTATTCTCCCTTTAGGGATGATGATGAGGCTGGGGAGGGTGAGTGTTTATGTGTTTATTTCTTTCTTTATTTATATAACTATTTCTTTCTAACAACCTCCCTAGGAAAAGGATTTGAGGCATTGGGCTGGCACAGTCACGGGAGACTGACTCACACTGGGTGCACATATTCAAACTCTTATTTATATTCACATGGCTGTTTCCGCTTCTCCAGCCAATGGAGCTTCAGGAATAAGAATTTGTCTTCTCCTCCCCGGCAGGACTGGCTTGAGCACCAAGAGACATGGGGGCTGGCTCTGGAGAGAGTGGGAAGAAGGCAGGTTGTGGACGGGAAGCAGAAGGAAGGCTGATACAGCCCAGGACAGATGGACAGACTTTCTGATGAGACATTCTGATGCCCGGCCTAACAGATGACAATTAGCAGTCACCAGCTGTACAGTGACTGTAAATGCTGCTTCAAATAAAATGCGTCTTTTTTTTTTTTTTCTGACGCATTTAGTGAAACATTTAAAAATCCAGCAATGAATGTTTGTTGGCAGAAGCTGTGTGACACCAGGGAGAGGCTGGATATTTGCTGCAGGTGAAGGCTCCTGTGCTCTTTCTACTTACAGCAAGACACTGTTGCCTAGAAGGAGGGACATGAACCCATTCAGCGGTGCTCCTGCCTTGCTGGTTGACCTTCAGAGAGTTCCCTTCCTCCATCAGTAACGGGTCTCCCTACTTCCACTCTTGCCTCGCACCAACTCCCACCCTCCTACCTTCATTTTTGACATAGTCTCTAGAAGTGATTTGTAAAGATACCAATTCATTTGAATCAATCTCTCTATGAGGATTTGAATTAAATCCTCCCCATGTCAGCCCTTTATAATCCTCCCGTGTCAGCCCTTTATAATCCTCCCATGTCAGCCCAATCTCCTGCTTTAAAACCCTCCTGTGGGAGTGAAACTCAAACTCATGAAATGTAGACTGCAGAAGAAGGTTCTATGCCAACTAGTGCCCACCTACTTCTCCAGCCACATGTTTTTTTTTTGCTGCATTGTGTGGCATGGGGGACCTTAGGTCCCTGACCAGGGATTGACTCTGCCCCCCCTGTAGTGAAAGTGCAGAGTTTTAACCGCTGGACCTCCAGGGAAGTCCCTCCAGCTGCGTCTTTGACCACACTCTCTCTTGATCACTAAGATGCAGCCCCATGCCCAATGAACCAACCCGATTTTCTGGCTTGGCGTCTTTCCACTTCCTCTTCCCGCTGCTGGGAACTCTCTTTCCATAGAGACTATGGCAGGATCATGATCGTCCAGGTCTCAGTTCAAATGTTACCTTGTTTTCTGAACACCCCAGCTTAGGAGGCCTCCCTGGGCCACGTTTGTTCCTGACTTCACTCGATTTTATTTCTTTTATTTTATTATATTGTTATACAACATATCCTTGTCGCTTATTTTATACATAGTAGTTGGTTCCTCTTAATCCCCTACGTTTATCTTACCCCTCCCCTCTTTCCTCTCCCCACTGGTAATCGCTAGTTTGTTCTCCATATCTGTGAGTCTGCTTCTTTTTTTTGTTATATTCACTAGTTTGTTGTATTTTTTAGGTATTCCACGTGTAAGTGCTATCATATATTATTTGTCTTTCTCTGTCTGACTTATTCCTCAGCCAATGCTCTCCAAGTGCATCTATGTTACTGCAAATGACAAAATTTCATCCTCTTTTCATGGCTGAGTAGTATTCCATTGTATACATCCACTTCCCACTCTTACCTGTGTTTCCTGGGATCCTCTCCCAAATAAACAACTTGAACTTGAAACCTCTCAGGATTTGTTTCTGGGAGAAAATAAATTGAAATCTGTGTGTTGCCCATTGACAAAAAGGCATTGTACCATGCATTCTATTTGTTCTATGATTTGCTTTTTTCAGCCATCGGTAACCATACTGATGTATAGTAATCAATACAGATTGATCTGCCTCATTTCTTTTATCAGTATGATTCTCTTACTTCTAGTTGGAAGTACAGAGTTTTAAAATGACATATAATATCTTTCGCTGCTTTTCTTGGAAGCTTCAAGGACCCTAAGAGATCATGTCTGGGCTTGTTGGTTGACTCCAGCTATTGTGACATTTTGGTCTGCACATTTCTTTGCTATGGGTGACCATACTGTGCATTGTGGGATGTTCAGTGGCATCTCTGGTCTCTGCCTACTAGATGCCCATAACACACTCCTAGCTGTGACATCCCAAAATATATTCAGAGTCACCAAATACCCCTTGGGGAAAAAATGGTCCCCAGCTGAGACCACAGCTATAGGCACACCCCAGTTTTACCCAAACCTAGAGCTGTATTCGACTTCACTTTCACTTTTCACTTTCATGCATTGGAGAAGGCAATGGCAACCCACTCCAGTGTTCTGGCCTGGAGAATCCCAGGGACGGGGAAGCCTGGTGGGCTGCTGTCTATGGGGTCGCACAGAGTCATACACAACTGAAGCAACTGAGCAGCAGCAGAGATGTATCCAATTGCAGTGGCACTCCCTGGGGGGTTAGGGTACATTCTAAGTGAAAAGTTACACCTTCAAAGATTGTTCAAAGGAGCTCAGAGGTGCATTTGGGTCTGCTGATTGTTGTCTCCCAGGGATTTGTATCACATTACCTAAGTTGAAGCTACATTTCCCAGAACTCTTCTCCTTGAATTTTTCCGAATTCCTTTCCTTGCGTGGCTCTGCGTTAAGCCTGGCTATGAGAGAAACCCGGGGAAGGTTTGGAAGGTGGAGGTGCGGCCGCTGCCTTGTTTCCGTGGAGGGTGGTGGGAGGCTCAGGTTCTGCTGCAGCTCACATTGGCGGTCTCTGGTGTGATGATCGCATTGCGGCCATGGACCAGCATGCAGGGTGGGGGTGGCGGGATGGGGAGCCGTGCCTCCCCCCGCTCCCGGCAGCTCCTCTCTCAGCTTCTCTGAATTCTCCATCACGCTCGTGTAGGGCTCTCCAGCAGGTCACCTGTATCAATGATGCTAGTAGGCTTGGAAGTGGTGAGAGACCAATGTGGGTGCCCATGAGAGCTAGACACCCGTTCCCATGACTCCCTGGGATTCCAGAATGTTCTTCTGGTCCGTTTTGGCCTTGTTCACCCTCACGTCACGACTATCTCCCTTTTGCAATGTCTAACCCTGCTAACTTCAGGACTAGACACGGGGAAACAGACCTTCACCAATGACTAACTGGCTTCTGGGTCACTGATGGCCTAAATGCTATAACAAGTCTGCCTTTTCTCTCGTGGTGGCTCTGCATCTGTGATGGGAACCTAGCTGCTAGATACACACCCCTTTGGGTGTTCAGGCACATTCTAAGAAATTGCACATTCAGATTGCTCAGAAGAGCCCTGATGAAACCATTTTAATGCAGTTTTGGAGTTTGGCTCTTTATTGTTCCCTGGGAGCCATCAGAGGAGGGAAAATGAATTCTTTGCTCTCTCCCTCTCTCTCTCTCTCTTTCTTTTTTAAATCTACTGCAACTGTAGCCCTTGGACTTCAGGAGTCCTTAATATTGACTCAACAGAATTGCATGGTGGGAGAATCAAGAGAGGATTCATTACCTGGCAGGCTTTTTCTACAGAAATGCTCTGAAAACTCAACATTTGAAAGTGTCCATCTCATCTGAGACTGTGTGCCCTCTTCTTTCCCTAATTTACTCAGGGCCACGTCTTCCTGCTCATGCAGGTGGCTTCTCACCCAGTACACAAGGGGTTAATGTACCCAACTGCCTGTGGACTCTATGGGTGATCCCATATTTATTTCAATTATATAAGTATACTGGGCCAGTGTATTTATTTTAAATCACATTATCTACAGCTTCCCAAGCATGTGTCAACAAAAAGAACGGTTTCAATTTAGTAGACTTTGAAATGGTGTGCAGTTTATCCTCACTTCAATTATACCCTCTCCAGTAAGTCATGGGCAGCTTCAGGATTATTCAGGGCAACGTAATGCTATCTGAAAGCATTGATTTTTCCCTCCTCTTCAAGAACAGTTCACTGAAGGATGCACTGGAGCCTCCTTTAAGGAAACATAAAAATACATTTCTCAGCTGCAGCTTCTGAGAAATCTCAATCTTAGGGGCTCCAGAGGAGACTGCTGGGAAAATGTCTGACCTTTAAAGAAAGTTGTGCAAAGCTGGTTGGCAAAGGAGTGACAGTAGCAGGAATCGTGTTTCTTGACTTGAAGGGATGGGAGATAGATGGACCAAGGAAGAAGAGAATGTCAGAGAATTTCTGCACTTTATCTGCTTCTAGATACACAAGTATTTATTGGGCACCTGCTATGGAGCATGTATGCAGTGGTAAACCTAAAGACCAGGGCCAGTTTCATGGGCATGAGACTTATGCTATTGCCCAAGGCTACATGCTTATGAGGTCCCATGCTTGGTTTAATGTTCTACTGATGCTGTCTTGAAATTTTTAGTAGTTTTGAAACAATGTTTTCATTTTGCCCTGGCCTTTAGAATATGTAGCTGGTCTTGATAGATACACAATTAGTTCTGCTCTCATGGAGCTTAGAGTTTTGTAGGAGAAACAGACGTGAACTAATTACAGAAGTTACTCTTTCAATTGTGACAAGGGCTACTAAGAGACAGGTCCAGGGGCTTAGAGGGTGTGTAACAGAGGGACCTACTAGGCTGGAGTCAGTGGAGTCATCCAGAAGAAGAATGATTTGAGCAGACATCGGAAAGGTAGATCAGGCAAGCCTGCAGAATTCTCTAGGGAGATTGTTCCAGCTGGAGGGAGTAGCATGGGCAAAGGCCCCCAGGCAGGAAGGAGCTTGGCTCATTAGAGGAGGCGCCAGTGAGAATAAGGCACAGTGGACATAGGAGTAGATTAATTTCTCTTTAGCAAGAGTAACAAGATCTGGATGTACCATGGTTAGATTGATAGAATTTCCCTGTTGGTAACTTGAGGTGACTCATAGACATTTTTCTGTTAGTGTCCCATCATTGTTGGCTGATTTATGCATGAATCTGGCCTCCCTTAATATGGCAGTTTTAAAGAAATGGGTAGATATTTCACAAATACCTCAGTCTCTCAAAACACTAACCATATGAAATTATTTAAATTTAAATAATATATAAGTAATAATTATGGAGTATTTATTTAAGAATCCAGAATGAAAATGTCAGCTACACACTTGCCCAAAGCCTTGGCAGTAGATATTTACATATACAGCCTGCACAGTGTTTGTAAGTTCATTATACCACCGGGTGTTGAGCAAATCATTTTATTCTTGTTTGTTCTTTACCTACCTCTTTGACAGTTAAACAAAAATATTTCCCTAGATCTTGGCCCTGTAGAATTTGGCAAACATGCAGATTCAGACAGAATGTAATTTTAAAGAGTTTGTTATTGTTTTATCTCTCCTCTTCAAAGCTGTAGAGAACTGGCTCTATTAAAGTCTCTTTGCACATGAGTGGGGAAAGCCACACTATTTGTCTCCTGTGCTTAGTCATCTCTGACTTTTCACAGTGGGAAAAAATTGAAATCCATTGTACATTAGAACGTTTACTTGGAAGAGCAGTATGGAGGTTCCTTAAAAAACTAAAAATAGAGTTACCATATGACCTAGCGTATATCCTTAGAGTATATCTGGAAAAGATGAAAACTCTGATTCAGAAAGATACATGCACCCCAATGCTCATTGAAGTACTATTTATAATAGCCAAGACATGAAAGCAACCTACATGTCCATCAACAAATGAATGGATAAAGAAAATGTGGTATATATACATATATATGGACTCTTTCTTATCCAACAGGCTCTTCTGTCCTGGAAAGGAATTTTCTAGGCAAGAATATTGGAGTGGGTAGCCATTCTCTTCTCCAGGGGATCTGCCTGACTCAGGGGTCGAACCCGAGTCTCTTGCATTGCAAACAGATTCTTTACCCTCTGAGCCACGAGGGAAGCCCTGTCTCCAGTGCCTCTGTCTACATGGGAAGCTTTTGACCTTTGTCATGACAGATGGGCTAGTGCAGTGGTTAAACCTACTTGTAGAATTAGATAGCTTTGAGTTCCAATCCTACTTCCATCCCTTCAAAATCAAGGGTCTTTGGCAATCTTCTCAGCCTCTCAAAACATTTGACTGACTCATTTGTGAAAAGGAGGCTATTAGACCTACTTGGGACAGTTGCTGCAGGAATTAAGGTCGTGTTGGATAAGCCCTTCGCTCCCTTAGCATGTGTTGAGAGCCTGGCTAAGTAGAGACTCTCAGTAAACAGTGGCTGCTGTTCTCACTGGTGAGAACTACCAATCAGAACACTATAGGGGCAGAGCTCTTGCCCTTTGATGGTCTCCTTATGAAGCAGGGGCTGCTGGGAAGGGTGCTCCTTGGCTGATGAAAAGACTTAAATGCTTAGAATGTCAAAGCTTGAAGGGAATTTAGTGGGACTCTAAATGTCTAGCCTATGGCGTCATGTGGGGGCTGTCATGATGCAGATGTCTGAGTTCCATCCCAGACCTGTGATTTGAAATCTCTAGGGAGAATCCTAAAGGAAATCAACCCTGAATATTCATTGGATGGACTGATGCTGAAGCTCCAATACTTTGGTCACCTGATGTGAAGAGTAAACTCACTGGAAAAGACCCTGATGCTGGGAAAGATTGAGGGCAGGAGGAGAATGGGGTGGCAGAGAGTGAGATGGTTGGATGGCATCACCCTCTCAATGGACATGAATTTGAGCAAACTCTCAGAGACAGTGGACAACAGGGGAGCCTGGTGTGCTGGGTGTTGCAAAGAGTTGGACATGACTTAGCAATTGAATAATAACTACAACAAAGAAGAGACTTGAAAATATACAAAAAAAGTCTGAGATCATTTTGAGGAGTGGTCAATACTTGGGAACCTCTCTCTTGTCCCTTCCTTTTTTAATACTTTACATGGTTCATAAACCACTGATGGACCCATCCAGGCTTCTGTATAAACTGAACCTTTGCTTTGTCTTAATTGAGGAACTGTGGGACTGAGGAAGGAATCATTGATATTTCAGAAACCCATAGCTTTTAGAAACATAAATTTTCTCTCCAAAAGTAATTATGGAAATGTCATAAAAAGGTGAAAGATTTTTGAGGAAAGTCAGACATAAAAATTACATTTTGCAAATTGTACTTGGAAAGAATTATTTTAATTGAAGTAGCTATTCCCAAGCCTAAATCCCATATGCTCCTGTAACCTCAGAATGTTCAGTTCATTCTTGTCAACTACTTTCTCTTCTATATGGCCTAAATATGCCGCTTGAGTAAGAACTACTTAACAGGAGCTGCTTGGGGACGATGTGTGTGAATCCAGAGAGGTGAATCTGTGCAGAAAATTTGGTAATCATAGCAGGCCAGCAGGCAGATCATTTTGAGGCCCACAAAATCTTTTTCACTTCCTTCTTTGTGGGAGTCTGTCTTTCCAAAGAGGAGTATCTCTCTCCAGGGTGCTCGAAGGCAGTCCTATGAGTTGGCTTTATTTATTCATTAAGTTTTTTGTTCCACAGATATTTATGAAATGCTAGCTGTGTGCCAGGCACTATGGAACTAAGCATGGAATGGTGAATCACACTGACACAATCCCTGAGAAGTCGGAGCTTAACATCACAGGGAAAGACAGAATTTGGGCAGGTAATTACAAGTGTTAATCAAGCAATGATAAGAGAAATAGCAGTTGCTATGGAAGTGTGACCTAACACCATGAGTGAGCAATGAGGGCACAAAAGGATTTCTACCTAGCTTTTTTAAAAAAATTTATCTATTTTTAATTTGAGGATAATTGCTTTGCAAGATTGTGTTGGTTTCTGCCATACATCAGTGTGAATCAGCCATAGACATACATATGTCCCCTCCCTCTTGAACCTTCCTCCCACCTCCCACCCGTCCCTCTAGGTAGTCACAGAGCACTGGGTTAGCACTGCTTGTGTCATACAGCAAATCCCCACTGGCTATCTATTTTACATACGGTGGTGTGTATATTTCAATGTTACTTTCTCTATTAGTCCCGCTGTCTCCTTCCCGGAATGTGTTCACAACTCTGTTCTCTATTTCTGCATTTCCATTGCTGTCCTGAAGCTAGCTTCATCAGGACCATCTTTCTAGATTCCATATATATGTGTTAATGTATGATATCTGTTTTTACCTTTCTGACTTACTTCCCTCTGTGTAATAGACTCTAGATTCATCATTTCTTGGCCTTTTGGCTAAGATCAAGTATATCTTTCTTTTTAAAAAAATAAACTTCATCAAGGTGAATTTTATTAATTAATGTATTTATTTGGCTGTACTGGGTCTTAGTTGTGACACTCGAAGTCTTGCAGCATGCAGGATTTGTTTTATTTTTTAAAAAATTGCCACATGTAAACTATTAGCTGTGGCATATGGGATCTAGTTCTCTGACTAGGGATCAAACCCAGGTCCCCTGTATTGGGATTTACAGAGTCTTAGCCACTGGGCCACCAGGGAAGTCCCCTATCTAGCATATTTTGAGGGATGAATCATTGGCATTTGTCTCCTAGTGTTATTGTATTGAAATAGATGAAGAATGAATATGGGCTGTATCTTTGATGCTAATACTCCTGAGTGAGGAGTATTATCTGTCTGATGAGAAATAGTTGATTTGTTTTTTTTGATATTCATTAAATATAACCATATATCTATTATAAATATAACCATATATTTATGTTAACTGTATGCATTAACCATAGATAATAAATATAACCACATATTTATTATATAATATATACTAAAACTACATATTATTAAATACAGCCAAGGAAAACAAGCTACCTCACAATTGCACTGATCTCAGAGGCCAGCAAAGTAATGCTCAAAATTCTCTGGCAAGTCGTCAATAGTACGTGAACCAAGAACTTGAAGATGTTCAAGCTGGATTTAGAAAAGGCAAAGAAACCAGAGATCAAATTGCCAACATCCACTGGATGATAGAAAAAGCTAGAGAGTTCCAGAAAAACATCTACTTCTGCTTTATTGACTACACCAAAGCCTTTGACTGTGTGGATCACAACAAACTGTGGAAAATTCTTCAAGAGATAGGACTACCAGACCACCTGACCTGCCTCTGGAGAAATCTGTATGCAGGTCAAGAAGCAACAGAACTGGACATGGAACAGCAGACTGGCTCCAAATTGGGAAAGGAGTATATCAAGGCTGTATATTGTCACACTGCTTATTTAACTTTTATGCAGAATACATCATGAGACATGCTGGGCTTGATGAAGCACAGGCTGGAATCAAGATTGTTGGGAGAAATATCAATAACCTCAGATATGCAGATGACACCACCCTTATGGCAGAAGGTGAAGAGGAACTGAAGAGCCTCTTGATGAAAGTGAAAGAGGAGAGTGAAAAAGTTGGCTTAAAACTCAACATTCAGAAAACAAAGATGGCATCTGATCCCATCACTACATGGCAAATAGATGGGGAAACAATGGAAACAGTGACAGACTTTATTTTGGGGACTCCAATATCACTGCAGTTGGTGACTGCAGCCATAAAATTAAAAGACGCTTGCTTCTTGGAAGAAAATCTATGACAAACCTAGACAATATTTTAAAAGCAGAGGCATTACTTTGCTGACAAAGCTCCATCTAGTCAAAGCTATGGTTTTTCCAGTAGTCATGTATGGATGTAAGAGTTGGACCATAAAGAAAGCTAAGCACCAAAGAATTGATGCTTTTGAACTGTGGTGTTGGAGAAGACTCTTGCAAGTTCTTGGACAGCAAGGAGATCCAACCAATCAATCCTTAAGACAATCAGTCCTGAATATTCATTGGAAGTACTAATGCTGAAGCTGCAGCTGCAATACTTTGGCTACCTGATGCAAAGAACTGACTCATTTGAAAAGCCCTGATGCTGGGAAAGATTGAAGGCAGGAGGAGAAGGGGACGACAGAGGATGAAATGGTTGGATGGCATCACCAACTCAATGAACATGAGTTTGAGTAAGCTCTGGGAGTTGGTGATGTACAGGGAAGCCTGGCGTGCTGCAGTCCATGGGGCTGCCAAGAGATGGACATGACTGAGCAATTGAAATGAACTGATATATAACTATTGTGTGAGTTGACCTGATATGGCTGTTTCCATATGTGAAAATAAGTTTTCATCCTGGGATTCAGTGATGAGAAACTCAGGTGACTCTTGACACAGGCGACTGAGCTCTGAATCTAGAAGAGTGATCAAGGGCTTAGAGAACATGTGATGGTGCAACGTGTAGAAAGTGCTAGAACATCCAGGTATGACCTAAGTAAAATCGCTTGCCATTATACAGTGGAAGTGAGAAATAGATTCAAGGGGCTAGATCTGATAGACAGAGTGCCTTGATAAACTAAGGATGGTGGTTTGTGACATTGTATAGGAGACAGGGATCAAAACCATCCCCAAGAAAAAGAAATGCAAAAAAGCAAAATGGCTGTCTGAGGAGGCCTTACAAATAGCTGTGAAAAGAAGAGAAGCAAAAAGCAAAGGAGAAAAGAAAAGATATACCCATTTGAAAGCAGAGTTCCAAAAAATAGCAAGGAGAGATAAGAAAGCTTTCCTCAGTGATCAGTGCAAAGAAATAGAGGAAAACAATAGAGAGGGGAAGACTAGAGATCTCTTCAAGAAAATTAGAGATACCAAGGGAACATTCATGCAAAGATGGGCTTGATAAAGGACAGAAATGGTATGGACCTAACAGAAGCAGAAGATATTAAGAAGAGGTGGCAAGAATACACAAAACTATACAAGAAAGATGTTCATGACCCAGATAATCATGATGGTGTGATCACTCCCCTAGAGCCAGACATCCTGGAATGTGAAGTCAAGTTGGCCTTAGGAAGCATAACATGAACAAAGCTAGTGGAGGTGATGGAATTCCAGTTGAACTATTTCAAATCCTGAAAGATGATGCTGTGAAAGTGCTGCACCCAATATGCCTGCAAAACTCAGCAGTGGCCACAGGACTGGAAAAGGTCAGTTTTCATTCCAATCCCAAAGAAAGGCAATGCCAAAGAATGCTCAAACTACCGCACAATTGCACTCATCTCACATGCTAGTAAAGTAATGCTCAAAATTCTCCAAGCCAGGCTTTAGCAATACGAGTACTGTGAACTTCCAGATGTTCAAGCTGGATTTAGAAAAAGCAGAGGAACCAGAGATCCAATTACTAACATCCACTGGATCATGGAAAAAGCAAGAGAGTTCCAGAAAAACATCTATTTCTGCTTTATTGACTATGCCAAAGCCTTGACTGTGTGGATCACAATAAACTGGAAAATTCTGAAAGAGATGGTACTACCAGACCACCTGACCTGCCTCTTGAGAAACCTGTATGCAGGTCAGGAAGCAACAGTTAGAACTGGACATGGAAAAATAGACTGGTTCCAAATAGGAAAAGGAGTATGTCAAGGCTGTATATTGTCACCCTGCTTATTTAACTTCTATGCAGAGTACATCATGAGAAACGCTGGGCTGGAAGAAGCACAAGCTGGGATCAAGATTGCTGGGAGAAATATCAATAACCTCAGATATGCAGATGACACCACCCTTATGGCAGAAAGTGAAGAAGAACTAAAGAGCCTCCTGATGAAAGTGAAAGAGGAGAGTGAAAATGCTGGCTTAAAGCTCAACATTCAGAAAACTAAGATCACGGTATCCGGTCCCATCACTTCATGGGAAATAGATGGGGAAACAGTGGAAACAGTGGCTGACTTTATTTTGGGGGGCTCCAAAATCACTGCAGATGGTGATTGCAGCCATGAAATTAAAAGACACTTACTCCTTGGCAGGAAAGTTATGACCAACTTAGAGAGCATATTAAAAAGCAGAGACATTACTTTGTCAACAAAGGTCTGTCTAGTCAAGGCTATGGTTTTTCCAGTAGTCATGTATGGATGTGAGAGTTGGACTATAAAGAAAGGTGAGTGCCGGAGAATTGATGCTTTTGAACTGTGGTGTTCAAGAAGACTCTTGAGAGTCCCTTGGACTGCAAGGAGATCCAACCAGTCCATCCTAAAGGAGATCAGTCCTGGGTGTTCTTTGGAAGGACTGATGCTAAAGCTGAAACTCCAATACTTTGGCCACCTGATGGGAAGAGTTGACTCATCTGAAAAGACCCTGTGATGCTGGGAGGGATTGAGGGCAGGAGGAGAAGGGGACAACAGAGTATGAGATGGTTGGATGGCATCACTGACTCAGTGGACATGAGTTTGGGTGAACTGCAGGAACTGGTGATGGACAGGGAGGCCTGGTGTGCTGCGGTCCATGGGGTTTCAAAGAGTCAGACACAACTGAGTGACTGAACTGAACTGAGCCATGGCAGAACAGGCAACCTGGCTCTGGTATTCCTAGAGGCCATACTGCTCACCACAATGATACACTGCTTTTCACCCTGTGACTGACTTTTCTTCTGTTTTATCATTGCTATAAGGTCAGTTCTTTAAAAGTGAAATTAGTGCATCAGTAAATAATTTTAACTTGTGAATTTTTTATCATTAAATTCCTCACAAATGTTAATTTTGATCTTTTGTTTGTTTATTTATTTATTTATTTAACTTTACAATACTGTATTGGTTTTGCCATACATTAACATGAATCCGCCACGGGTGTACATGAGTTCCCAATGCTGATCTTTTGTTTTTTTAAAATTAAAGTATAGTTCATTTACAATGTCTCAGGTGTACAGCAAAGTGATTCAGTTATTCAGATATGTGTATATATCCATATATCTATATATCTATATATATAAAATGTGTGTGTGTGTGTGTGTGTTAGTTGCTCAGTCATGTCTGACTCTTTGTGACCCCAAGGACTATAGCCCACCAGGCTCTTCTGTCCATGGAATTCTCCAGGCAGGAATATTGGAGTAGTTATATCTATATACATATGGATATCCCCACACACATATATATGTATATATAAGTGAATGGGGTTGCAAAGAGTCGGGCACGACTGAGCAACTAAGCACACAAGCACACACACACACACACACATATATAAAATCCAATACGTGCCAGGGACTTTACACACAATTGTTGTTGTTCAGTTGTTAAGTCAAGTTAGACTCTTTGCCACCCCAGGAGATCAGCCCTGGGATTTCTTTGGAAGGAATGATGCTAAAGCTGAAGCCCCAGTACTTTGGCCACCTCATGTGAAGAGTTGACTCATTGGTAAAGACTCTGATGCTGGGAGGGATTGGGGGCAGGAGGAGAAGGGGACGACAGAGGATGAGATGGCTGGATGGCATCACTGACTTGATGGACGTGAGTCTGAGTGAACTCCGGGAGTTGGTGATGGACAGGGAGGCTTGGCGTGCTGTGATTCATGGGGTTGCAAAGAGTCAGACACGACTGAGTGACTGAACTGAACTGAATTTGCTTTCTATTCAAGAAGTGAGAAAGTTAAAGCTGGAAAGTACCTTCAGTTCAGTTCAGTTCATTCACTCAGTCATGTCCTTAGGAAAGAAAAGTACCTTAGACATCGTCAAATCCAAATTTTTCATTTTGCAAACAAGGATATTGAGGATCGGGGAAGGGTTCTTGGCTGCCTAAGAACTCCTAGCTCATTTTGCATCTACTACATTTTGGTAAATACTAGAAACTTTTATGAAGACTCTCCAATGGTACCTTTTACACCCTGCATAGTCACATATATTCTAAATTTTAAACTATTTTGTGTTTGAGATTTGAAAGCAACTACTGAACAGAAGCTTGCATGTACCTATATCTTTATCAATTCATACATATTCGGTAGCATAAAAATGTCAAAAATCTATTTTGGAGTTCTTCAAAAAAGAACTCCTGCCAGAATGACACTTGAACTGTTAAATATCATCTCAAATCTCATTTTGGGGACTATAACCTTCTAAAAGCCTGGCACAAGACTAAAGTGGATTAAGGTTGAAATTTTCCAGAGGCTTTGTCTCAGACCAGTGAAGTACTTCTAATCACTTTCTATCATTATCAAAACCAGAACGGCTTCTGAATCTCATGGGCCACTGTCATTATTGAGAAGAATTGTGTACCAGGGTTGAGAGAATAATTGCTGACCAGAACTCCTGTTATCAAAACAAATTTAAAAGAGGGGAAAAAAAATCTGCATCTTTGACTTTATTAGGTTGCTGGATCAGTTTAGTGGGGTGCCATTGCCTTCTCCTTAAAGAAGGATAGGGACTTCTAACTATTTTGTTTTCTAAAAGAAAAAGATAAATTCCAAGAACTCAGGGTTAAAGCTTTTACCTGTTATGTGTTCAGGATCCCAAGCAATATGTCGGACTAGTGGGAAGATACGTGTAATTTTGCAACACTTCTCCCTCCCGCAGGAATGAAATCTTCATTTTTAATAAGGTCCAAGCCTAGGCAGATTATCTATGAGAAGATGTGGCAGGTAAATGCAAAAGCAAGATCATCTCTACGCCATTCCTTGTGAAATTCCAAGCAGCATGACTAAGTACTCCGGCATAAAAGTTTCGAATCGGTGTCTTTGCGAGAATTTAATCATCTCCATCAGAATCCTTAAGGAATTACAATAACAGTGATTCATTCATAATTCACAATTTCCATTATCTTCTTTCTACATCTAGTGTGGGGGGGTGAAATTTATGGCTTCATTTACATTGTGTTCTATGAATAATAGAAGAAATACAGTAAAGACCCATGGAAATGTTCTTGCTGCCGACGCAGCTTGGAGCACATCTGCATCACAATAACCTCCTTGCCTTTGTACAGTGCAGGATCTGCCAGCTTGCAGCTGCAAAGGGAACATTTCAAAGGGGCCATTGTCATTAAGCAGAGTCCTCTCTTTCTTTGAACTTCAAAGCAGAAGAAGGAGACCTTAAATGATATTGGGGTAGGTAAGTGGTGAAATTGTAACTTCAGGTAGAAAATATCTTCCATGATGTGTCTGGGGAAACACAGCCATTATGCAGAGTGACAGCGTTTGTTCAGAGTGATATCTGGCTGGCAGGCAGTAACACAGTTAATCTTGAGGTTTCTTTGAGCTGCTGGGGCCTTGAAGATAATCTAGCTCAAAGCCCTCCTTTTGTGCAAGCGGGGAAACCAAGACATAGAGAAAGACAGTGACTTATTTAAGGTCATACAGTGGAGGGAGGGCCAGGAACACAGACCCCTTACCCTTGGTCCGAGTTCTTTCCAAACACCCTGCTACCTTTGTTTTACACACAAAGCACCTGGCTTTGTGACATTGCAATAAAGCTAGCAGTAATCTTCTTGGTGAGGGATTTTAAAACAGGGAGCAAAGACATTTTCAAGGATTTCCCCCCTAAATAATAATCTCTCTCAATTGAAAATCTTCACTGAAAAACATTCTGAGATTCAAAGAAAGAAATTTGTCATACTTCTGCGATTAAGTAAATCTCATTTTTCTTCTTCCAAGGAATGACAATAAAGCTGATGAAAACCTTAGGATATTCAGCTTTCTCCCCCTGGTGTCTGGTAGGAGCCCGGTGCAATACGTTATTACTTCTCCAACTGCAAAAGAATAAAAACCCACCCATCTATTTACAGAAGTGTCTGTCCTTTGAATCGGTAGTTTTCCATCGACTAAATGGCACAAGATCTAGCTAAGCCAAACTCTGTTCACATAGTAGAGGTTTAATGGTTTTTTTTTGTTGGAAAGATTACATTAAAAAATGTGCATTTACTTGGAGTTTGTTAGAGGCTATAAAGAATTGTTTCTAAAACCTATTATGTCCATCATTCCTTATTCTGTGCAATGCTGGCTACTTCCACATCATCCTTCATCTTTTCCTATTTTGAAGAAAACATGAATCACAGAAAATCAGTATATATATATATATATATACATATATATGGCATTGGGAAATATCTTTGTTTCTTGCAGAAGACTCACATGGCACGTTCTGACTCTAATTTTATTAAGGTAATTCAGATATCATGTTAATAAGGAGGCCTTTTGTAGCTGGAAAGGCCAGCTGATATTAGCAGGCAAAACACATACAAATTCAACAGGGCCATGATTCACAGATGCATATTCTCTGTGATCCAACATGTCTAATACATTTAGTCATGCACAATAAAAACCAAACAAAGGAATCAACCATTGGCCTTTCACTGCCTGCTTCCTACCCCAAGCCTGAAGGAATTCCTCCAGTTATGCACACCAAACACAAAATAATGTGTCTACTGTCTCTGCCCACCCTCCCCACATCTCTTAAGAAGGATCACTCAAAGTGCATTTGTTACAGACAGGAAAAAGAAGGAAAAAAGAGAATAGATCACTTTGTTTACCTTCTAAGGGTTACCTTCTAACCTCACTAAGGGTTTACACTGCCTATTCCCAAAGTGTGATTTGGTGGCAAGCTGATCTCATTCCAGAAAGAGAATTCTAGTCTGTCCCGACAGAGAAGTGTTAAACTAACATTAGTCACAAACTGGAACTTCAATGGCTTATAAAGTAACCAGGATCCAGTCTATTGCCCATTTCAAAAGTGTACCAGCTAAACTAAATTCAGCCTGATTGAGATTCTCCTTCAGTTCTAGGGTAAAAGTGCACTGCCCACCTAATCTGCTTTGTACACACCAGACTTTATTCATTCAGTCAAGAATAAGTTCTGTTTATTAAGCACACGATGAAGAACAGATTTTTGATTTTGACTGGGACAGCTCTTGAGGGTGCTAAGAATCTGACAGTCTGCTGGAGTTCTATCATTCCCATAAACTTCCCTCAACACCTCCCTGGCATAATGGGGTGGGGGATGGGGTTGGTGGGAAATTAAATTTACATGTACTTTGTTTCTGGACCTGGGGTCTCTTTCATCTGGTCACAGAGCCTCAAATTTTGCCTGTTTAATTCTACTCTGACAGTTCTCTCCTGAAAGAGACATGTATGTAAAAATAAAACGACTAACTTTATTTTATTGGAGCAAAGAGAGAGACAGAGTTTCTTCTTTGGGGGTCGCAGTGCCACTTTTGTATTTTTCTGGGCAGTTGTCTTTTTATTCTACTTTATTGTATGTGTGTATGTAATTATTTTGGGTGATGTAGTTTAGGGCAAGCAAGATAAAACTTGTAGTTATTGCCTGAGAACTCCATGTAAAGTCGACAATTTGGAGGCTTAAGGGTAGATGTAGAGAGTCCAGACAGAAACCCTGGCCATCGTGCTGTTTCTAGGTGAGTGGTTTTTAACTCGGTGCCATTCTGTCTGCCCTCGGACATTGGCAATGTCTGAAGGCGTCTTTAATTGTCACAGCTAGAAACCAGGGATGCTGCTCCGCGTTATCCCGTGCACAGGACAGCCTCCAACGCGAAGAATTATCCTGTCCCAAATGTCAGTTTTGTAAGGTTGAGAAACCTTGCTCTAGGTCAAGTCTCACCTAGAATATTGTATTAGTATCTGCTTCTGAGTCTAGTACTTTAATCAGTGTCTTGCCAATCTGGAGCGTGTCCCCAGAGGGTGACTGGAAAGTGGGGTAAGTGAAATGCTATCAAACATGATTGAGGGGGGAGGGACCAAGACTGCTGAGTCCAGAGGACAGGAGGCTCAGGAGACCTGCACGTCTGTTCTGCTCCTTCGTAGATGACATTGGGTGAATTCCATGGGGACAGAGACTTTAGAAGCCATCTCTTTCAAAAAAAAATTTATTGCAATATAGTTGATTTACAGTGTTGTGTTAGTATCAGGTGTACAGCAAAGTGATTCAGTTGTATATACATGTCATATACATATATATTCTTTTTCTTACATCCTCTTCCATTATAGGTTATTAAGAGACATTGACTATAACTCCCTGTGATACACAGTAGGTCCTGTTGATTATCTATTTTATTCATAACAGTGCGTATATTTTAATTCCAAGCTCCTAATTTATCCCCCCCACCCCTTTCCTTTTGGTAGCAGTAAGTTTGTTCTCTATGTCTGAGTCTGATTCTGCTTTGTAAATAAGTTCATTTGTACCATTTTAAAAAAAGATTCCACAAAATAAGCAAAATCATATATTTATCTTTCTCCGACTGACTTACTTCACTTAGTATGATAATCTCTAGGTCCATTCATGTTGCTGCAAGTGGCATTATTTAATTCTTTTTTTATGACTGAGTAGGAGGAGAGCGAAAAAGTTGGCTTAAAGCTCAACATTCAGAAAACTAAGATCATGGCATCCGGTCCCATCACTTCATGGGAAATGGATGGGGAAACAGTGTAAACAGTGTCAGGCTTTATTTTTTTGGGCTCCAAAATCACTGCAAATGGTAATTGCAGCCATGAAATTAAATGACGCTTATTCCTTGGAAGAAAAGTTATGACCAAACTAGATAGCATATTCAAAAGCAGAGACATTACAAAGGTCCAACAAAGGTCCCTCTAGTCAAGGCTATGGTTTTTCCTGTGGTCATGTACGGAGGTGAGAGTTGCACTGTGAAGAAAGCTGAGCGCCGAAGAATTGATGCTTTTGAACTGTGGTGTCGGAGAAGACTCTTGAGAATCCCTTAGACTCCAAGGAGATCCAACCAGTCCATTCTAAAGGAAATCAGTCCTGGGTGTTCTTTGGAAGGAATGATGCTAAAGCTGAAACTCCAGTACTTTGGCCACCTCATGTGAAGAGTTGACTCATTGGAAATGATTCTGATGCTGGGAGGGATTGGGGGCAGGAGGAGAAGGGGACGACAGAGGATGAGATGGCTGGATGGCATCACCAACTCGATGGACATGAGTTTGAGTAAACTCTGGGAGCTGGTGATGGACAGGGAGGCCTGGCGTGCTGCAATTCATGGGGTCGCAAAGAGTTGGACACGACTGAGCAGCTGAACTGAACTGAACATTTCATTGTGTATATATACCACATATTCTTTATCCATTCATCTGTCGATGGACACTTGGGTTTGGAAGCCATTTTTAATAATTAAAGTTACTGGGGGTAGACTTTTCCAACAATGATCTGTCTAATCAATTTTCCAGCAGTCATGTATGGACCTGATAGTTGGACCATAAAAAAGGCTGAGTACCCAAGAATTGGTGCTTTTGAACTGTGGTGTTGGAGAAGACTCTTGAGAGTCCCTTGGACTGCAAGGAGATCAAACCAGTCAATTCTAAAGGAAATCCATCCTGAATATTCATTGGAAGGACTGATGCTGAAGCTCCAATAATTTGGCCACATGATGCAAAGAGCCAACTCATTGGAAAAGACCATGATGCTGGGAAAAATTGAGAGGAGGAGGAGAAAGGGGCAATGGAGAATGAGACAGTTGGATGGCATCACTGTCTCAATGGACATGAATTTGAGCAGACTCTGGGAGATAGTGAAGGACAGGTGAGCCTGGCATGTTGCAGTCCATGGGGTTGCAAAAAGTTGGAAACGACTTAGAGACTGAACACACTAGAACATAAGTTCCCTGAGAGCAGCCAGAGTGCCCATCTTCCTCACCACTGTATCCCCTGGGGACTGGAATGGAACTCTAGGTATAGTAAATACCTAATAAATGGCTATTGAGTGATTTAAGTATTTGTCAGAGATACTGCAGACAGCATTCACAGATAGAAAGACGATCTTTATTTTTGGTTAGGCCTCATATTTAGTAGCTCAACCCCAGGAAAATTACAATCTAAATTTTCAGGCCACCTTTGCCAGAACTGAGAACTAACAGAAGTCAATAAAATAATTTAAAGCTACACTTGGGGAATTCCTTTTCAGGGTGTCTGAATCCATACATAACCATGTATACCTGCATTGCCATGAAAGATATGTTCCACTTTCAACAACTCCAACCCAGTAGATAATCTATAGGGTATATATTTTGAACTTTTTGTGGAAGTATAACATATAGATGGGGAGATGCACATGAGACAAGGCTATAGTTTGTTGAACTCATTGACTCATTTCATTTTTTCCAGCTTTATTGAGATATAATTGACATATAACATTGTGTAAGTTTAAGGTGTACAATGTGAGGATTTGAGGCACATTTACATCACAAAATGATGAACACTATAAGGTTAGTTAACATGCCTATCCTCTCCTGTAACTGCACAGTTTTTTGGTGGTAATAGCATTTTTTTTCTGTTCCAATAACGGGCATTATTGTCTCTTCTGTTCTTGAGAAGATCCTGGACACTTCAGGTCACACTTTAAGCTGTGAAATGATGAAGGGCTTCCCTGGAGGCTCAGTGGTAAAGAATTCACCTGCCAGTGCAATAGACCTGGGTTTGATCCCTGGGTTGGGAAGATCCCCTGGAGAAGAAAATGGCAACCCACTCCAGTGTTCTTACCTAAAGAATCCCATGGATAGAGAAGCCTGGCAGGCTACAGGCATGGGAATCCACAGTCAGATGTGACTTAGCAACTAAACAACAACAACACGAAATAATGGAAGATCTAAAAGTGTCTATTTCACAGAAAAAGTAAGAGAGGAAGAAGGAAGGAAACAGAAAAAGAGGAAAAGAAAGGAAGGAAGGAACGAAGCTAGGCTTTGAGATTAAAATGCTTGCAGTCCTCAGCATCATTCTCATTCTCTTTGTGTAGCCAGACATTAATTTTTGTCCACAAATTCTGATACGGTGGGAAAGGTAAAGCTATTTTTCCATAATCCAACATAATTTGCCTATTGAGCTTCCATCCTGAGAGGGATGGAGGAATATGGTGCAAAAAATAATTCAGGGTCCATTCCACTCGACTCTGCGTGATTTTCCTGGGCTATACCTAGTTTCTGTAACTCATGTTACAGTTTTGTAGAAGATGGATAGTGAGTCTCCTGGGCCTGCAAATCACCTTGCTGGCATTTGCTGAGATGGTACCATATTCTTTATCCACTCATCTGTCAATGGACACTTGGGTTTGGAAGCCATTTTTGATAATTAAAGTTACTGGGGGTAGACTTTTCCAACAATGATCTGTCTAACCAATTTTCTGGCCTGGGTCCTTGATCCAAGCTTCTGTGTTGTCCTTCACTTCTGGAAGCCAAGCCTTTCTAGCTTTAATCTTCATCAGCCATTTCTGCATCCCATTGGGGATCATGAGAAACACTGAATTGCTTTCCTGTTCCAATCTGAGGTTGAGGGAAACTTGCTTTGGATTTGCTCAAAGCCCTAAACTGGGTACTCCCACAGTGTTTTCGGCTGCAGGCAATGCCATGGGGACCCCTCTTTGGCCCCTGGGACATTTCTTCTCTGCTGTTGACCTCCTTAGCCACTGTTGCTCCTCAAACCTACTGGACTCATCCTGGGAAGTGGGGGAAGAGTGAGGTGAATTTGAGAGGCTACAATGGATTGTAACCATTCTTGCATCCTGAGTTCCAAAAATATTGAGAAGGGTAAGCAGATAGAGAAAATCATTCATTCATACATTTATTCAAATAACCACTTCTTGAACTATGTGTGAAGGAAAGCTGGTGTCTGAGAATGTGACAGGTCTGAGTCAACAATGCACTTACTATTCTCATGTGTGTGTTGTGTGTGTTAGTCGCTCAGTCGTGCCCGACTCTTTGTGAACCCATGGACTGCAATCCACCAGGTTCCTCTGTCTAGTCAGTTTTATGTATCCCCTTGGCTACTCAGTCAAACACCAGTCTAGGTGTTGCTGTGAAGGTATTTTGCAGATGTGACCAACATCTGTATCAGTGCACTTTATATAAAGGAGATTATCCTGGATAAACTGAACTAATCAGTTGAAAGTCTTTAAGAGCAAAATAGGTTTTCTTGAGGAAGGACCAAGTAAGTCTGTGGATGACAGCATCAGCTTCTGCACCAGAGTTTCCAGTATGCCCAGGTGCTCCTTATGCTCCTCATGGTGCTAACGGTGCTAATGAACCCACCTGCCAATGCAGGAAACATCAGAGATGTGGGTTCAGTCCCTGGGTAGGGAAGATCCTCTGGAGAAGGAAATGGCAACCCACTCTAGTATTCTTGCCTGGGAAATCCCATGGACAGAGGAGCCTGATGGGCTGCAGTCCATGGGGTCGCAAGGAGTTGGGCACGACTGAAGTGACTTAGCACACTAGCCCGCTCTCACAATTTCATAAGCCAGTTCCTTGTAATAAATCTCTTGCTGGTTGGAACCCTGATGAATCCATACACACTAGTTACAGGCAGCCCTGGACCTTAGAACAAGGGGGGAAGATGCTTCTGGTGGACAATCAGCCTATGAAAAGGAAAGAGAGAGAAAGAGAGGGAACCATGCATTTTCAGGCTCTTCTCTTCGCTTTCTCTCATCTGGCATGGGTGATGGGGCAGAGGCAAGCCAGGAGTCTTATGCTAAAGCAGATTCCTCCTCATGGAAGAAAGCATTATGAGTCTCTCTTACTCCCTCAAACAGTTGATGACAAGCAATGATCAGGAGCTGAGAGAGAAAATTTAATTTTGTATGCTCACATGATAAAAAGTTTGAATATTAGATCTACCTGATTTTACCAGCTGAAGTACCTCTGATGAAATTATTGACTTCGATCAAAATATTCACTGAAAGAGCTCAGATTTCAGTCTTCTTCATTCACTCAGCAGCATTTTATTTAGAATGTTACTCAGTATATTACAATCCAATAAGATGCCAGTTGGAATCCAAACTTTCAAACAATTGTTTAACTAAACCCAAGATGTCAGAGTACAAATACTTGTGTAATGCATTTTAATTCAAATCTAGTCAAGTTTTCTTATAATGTCTGCTCACGACGTGAGTTTGTGAGTGTGAAAGTCACTCAGTTGTGTCCGACTCTTTGCAACCCTACAGACTATACAGTCCATGGAATTCTCCAGGCCAGAATACTGGAGTGGGTAGCCTTTCCCTTCTCCAGGGGATCTTTCCAACCCAGGGATCAAACCCAGGTCTCCCGCATTGCAGGTGGATTCTTTACCAGCTGAGCCACCAGGGAAGCTCACCACAGGGGACTTTAGATTAGAGTCTAGAGTCACAACCATATATTTTTCTTTTTAGATCTACATGATTGCTGTACAACTTCCTAGGTGGCTCAATGGTAAAGAATGTGCCTGCCAATGCAGGAAATGCAGGAGATGAAGGTTCGAGCCCTGGGTCAGGAAGGTCCCTTGGAGGAGGAAGTGGCAACTCATTCCAGTATTCTTGCCTGGGAAATCCTATGGACAGAGGAGCCCGGTGTGGATGAAAATGAGGCTGCAGGCCAGTGGTTAGGACTTCTCCAGGTCTGGGAACTAAGATCTCACATGTCTCTCAGCCAAAAAGCCAAAACATAAACAACACACACAACAACAACAACAAGAAATGAGGGTCTGGAGTCAGAGCAAATTTTAAATCCTAGTTATGCCTTGTATTGGTTGTGTGTCCTTGGGTAAATTAATCCCTCTGAGCTTTGGTTTCCACCTCTGTGAAATGGGGATAACAATTGTACTTTCCTTAGAGGAGGATTGTGAGGAGAAAATCAAGTAATATACATAGTGCTTCTTGGAACATCCGAGTAAAGAAAACATTTGGAATCCGTGGATTTTACTCATTTGCTTTCATTCTCTCCAGAAACACCACTAAATAAGGTGTTTTTTTTTTTTAAGATTTATTTATTTATTCATTTATTTATGGCTGTGCTGGGTCTTTGCTGCTGCGTGCGGGCTTTCTCTGGTTGCGGTGAGTGGGAGCTGCTCGTCATTGAGGTGCACGAACTTACCCTGTTGCAGAGCCCAGGCTGTAGGCAAGCGGGCTTCAGTCGTTACAGCACACAGGCCCTAGAGCACAGGCTCCGTAGCTGTGGCGCATAGGCTTAGGTAGGTGCCCTCTGGCACGTGGGATCTGCCCGGAGCACAGATTGAACCCATATTCCCTGCATTGGCAGACAGATTCTTTACCACTGAGCCACAAGGGAAGCCCTAAATAAGGTGTTTTGTTTTGAATACATGAATCGTTTTTAGAGGCTAATAGGATAGTGTGCAACTTAGCACACTTCAGAAAACGGAATCGGAAGTCTGTGGTGTGGAACGCTAAAAATCAACATGATTGAAGCCACAGACACAAAGCCTTAGGATCACGGGTAGAGTAAAGCAGGGCATCAGAGTCCCCTTTTTAAGTGAACAAGGCATTTAAGTGAGCCAATGCATTCTGGCCACTAAGGCCTCGCACTCTTCCTTCGCTCTGTTTCCGGAAGTGACATTCTGGCTTTTTTCCTTCCTAGGAGGTGGTCAGTCTTATCTAGAAAATTTGATCTACTTTGTGGATGTTTTTCAAGGGAATGGTCCAGCAAGATCACCGAGTCCAGTTCATGGGCAGTATCTTCAATCAGACCTTATAATTGTGTTTTCTCTTCGCACTCCTTTTTTTTTTTTTTCCGACACTCTGCATGGCTTGGGTACCTTAGTTCTCCCACCAGGGAGTGAACCTGGGCCACCCCAGTGAAAACTTGGAGTCCTAATCGCTAGACTGTCAGAGAATTCCTACCTCCATACTCTCAAATACAACATATAACTGGACTACCAGACATAAGAGAAAGCTTAAACATTGAAATACAGAAATAAAAATGAGCAACAAAAAAATCAATAACAACAAGACAATCTGGGAAAAAATGGAGCCCCCCATGCAGGGAAAAGAAATTAAGAAAAAAGAATCCTTTTACCGTTGCATGCATAAAGCAAGAACAGGATGCTTTAAAAAGGAACATTTAGAAAATAAAATAGAACTCTCAATAATTCCAAGTGAGAACAGAAATGAGATATTCCACAGAAGAGATTGAGGATTAAGCCCGGGAGAAGATGAAATGAAGAATATATCCTGGAAAGCTGAGTAAACAGATGAAATGATAGAGAGGAAGAAATTTTAGAGAACCAGCCCAGAAAGTGTAAGATCTTAGGGGTTCCAAAAGGAGAACATGGAGGGACAGACAATTGAACATTTCTCAGAAGTGAAGGGTGAATTCCTAGGTAGGGAGGGCCACTGAGATATCAGCACAGTGGACGGAAAATGATTGACACCAGATCCACAGATCTCAAAAAAGAGGGAGAGGGAAAACTAGCCACACACAAAAGGACCAGGAATCAGAATGGTTTCACACTTCTCAACAGCCACAATTGATGTTGGAAGATGATGGAGAAATGCTTTCAGAATTTGAAAAAAAATTACTCCCACTTGGAATTCCATATGTAGTGAAATCAAGTATGAGCATAGAGTAAGGATTTTTAAAGATTTTTTTGACATGGACCTTTTAAAAAGTCTTTACTGAATTTGTCACAATATTGCTTCTGCTTCATGTTTTTGTTTTTTGGCCATGAGTCATGTGGGATCTTAGTTCCCTGACCAGGGATTGAACTCACACTCCCTGCAATGAAAGGCAAAGTCTTAACCACTGGACCACCAGGGAAATCCCATAAGGATGTTTTTGATAAGCAGTGTTTAAACAGTTTTTATTTATCTATCCCATCCAAAAGAGGGAGAGGCAGAGGGGATCCACAGGATCTATATTTTAAATTTTGTGTTTTTTTTAAATTAAAAAAATTTTAATTGGTGTATAGTTGCTTTACAATGTTGTGTTAGTTTTTATTGTACAGCAAAGTGAATCAGCCCTACATATACGTATATCCCCTCTCTTTCTGATTTCCTTCCCATTTATGTCACCACAGTATATTGAGTAGAGTTCCCTGCATCACACAGTATATTATCATGAATTATTTTAACTCCTTAAATACGTGCATTTATATTTTTGATAAGCTTAACATTTTTAAAAGTCTTAGTGTTGTGCCTGTTGTATAATAAGCCTTCAATATTTAACTCTTTTCATTCATTTTATGATTCCTAGTATGTCAATCCTGAGCAGATGTGAAAGGAAGCAAGGAGAAATTTTCTTGATGCAGAACAATTCCATCTTTATGTTAGCTCTAAGCAGTTTCCTTTATGATGTTCTAATTGTTGAATTTCAGTGAGGATATGGAACCCTACAATACTTTGGGAAGTAAAAGGGAGGAAGCAAAATCACGTCTTGGAGTTCTGGCTCTGTGCCTGGGACGGTGTACTTCGACTTCATGATTTCATTTACTCTTGTGTGTGTGCTAAGTCGATTCAGTTGTGTCTGACTTTTTGAGACCCCATGGACTGCAGCCCCTCAGACTCCTCTGTTCAGGGGATTCTCCAAGCAAGAATACTGGAGTAGGTTGCCATGTCCTCCCCCAGGAGATCTTCCTGACCCAGGGATTGAACCCATGTCTCTTATGTCTCCTGCCTTGGCAGATGGGTTCTTTACACTAGCGCTACCTGGTAAGCCCTCGTTTACACTTGTGCTGTGCTGTGTAATGCTCAGTCACTTCAGTCGTGTCCGACTCTTTGCGACCTATGGACTGTAGCCCATAGGCTCCTCTGATCACGGGATTCTCCACGCAAGAATACTGGAGTGGGTTGCCGTGCCCTCCTCCAGGGGATTTTTCTGACCCAGGAATTGAACCCATATCTCCAGCGTCTCCTGCATTGCAGGCAGGTTCTTTACCCACTGAGCCACCTGGGAAGCCCCCATTTACCCTTGTGTGTTAGTCGCTCAGTCGTGTCTGACTCTTTGCGACCCCATGGACTGTAGACCGCCAGGCTCCTCTGTCCATGGGATTCTCCAGGCAAGAATACTAGAGTGGGTTGCCATTCCCTTCTGCAGGGCCATTTACCCTTAATACCACTCTATTCTAAAAGTGCGGTCATTCCACTTGATGGTTGAGGACAGTTACTCTCAGAAGTAAAGTAAGTAAAATTTGTCCTTTATCACACAGTAAGAGGGGAGTGGATCTGGGAGTTGACTCCAGGTTTAGGGCCAAAGTCCATACTCCCATCTTTATCATTGCCATTCACAGCATCAATAAAGTATATTTAGGCAAGATCTTGGATGACAGTTTCATAGTAGAATAACAAAGGAAGTATGGATCTTTGGAGCACAGGTCTAACTAGCAAGGTTTAACCATGCCTGTTTTCTTTTGTCTAAAAACCTCTGGGCTGGATACCCTGGAAGCTAACTCAATGTGCTGCCCTTCTGTTCCTGCAGTTTGCAGAGCGCCCAGTCTTGCCAACTCCAGACCCACAGAACCAGTCCACTGTTTGCTTAATTGTCTAGATCCCTCCTGACAGTACACCGTGTTCTCCTTCCCTCCTAGTGAGATAGCGGAAGGCTGAATGTAAACAGTCTTTCTTTTTCCTTTTCAAAATGTGGAGAAGCAGTGGAAGCCAGCAGTTGGAATGAGACAGTGGCAGTTGGCTTAATTAAACCCCTGAAGAATAGGATGGTGGGGCAAGACCCTGAAAACCAAGGCCCCACCTTCTGATTCTTCTGACCTCACCCCGATCCAAGTGGTCAGAACTGGTGTAATGGGGACAACCAGTAACCTTAGGCATTCCTGTAGTTGCATTGTGATAGAAGCCTATTATGGAAAATTTGAAACAAACGCAAAGTACTGTGTCAGAGGACATGAGGATAAGTGACAACGACACAATCACAAGGGCTAAGAGGATATGTTTACCACATGGACTTTATACAAATGTGTGGGCAGGATTAAGGGAAAACAATAAAGAAAGGTGAAGTGCCCCAAGCCAGTGACAGGAAGGAGCAACTGTAAGTCTGAAGGGACTTTGGAAGGGGAGGTTCACCAGAGCCTGGCGTGGGAAAGGTACATTAGAGAGCTGAGATATAAGTGGAGGGACATAATCCCTCCCAGCCTGTACTGACAAAGAGGGGGGTCCTGTGTCTCTCTCCTCCCACCCTCTGATCACCTGGTGGTGTCTTCCCTTGGTTGAATCCAACTAGAAACCACAGAAATAGGACATAGGTTTACAGACTCTCTAAAGGTCAGCTTCCAGGACACAGAGCAGCGTGGAGATGAGTGGAGAATGGGTTTGGAGAGGGTGGGAAAAAGAGACCTTCCAACAGGGGTAGGAGAAAATGCAGCAAGAGCCGCCCATGGTCCCCAGCTTGTGTAATTTGGGCGCCTGCCCTGTGGCTGTGTCTCGGTGATGGCTTTGACAGTCTTCCCCTCTTTGAGCGTCTTTGCCACACTGTGGATCCAGTGCTCCAAACTGTGCCAACTCTTCTCAAGGAGACGAGCACTCCTAGGGAGTATATTTTTATTGTGAAGACATCTGCACCTTCTTGCCAGCCAAAAATAACATATGGAAACATTTCCCACATTTTCACCAGGGGGCACTCACTCCTTTTCCATGGATGGCTAGCAATGTTTTTTTGGAAGTCTTTGCTGGCCAAACCAGAATCTTTTTTGTAGCCACTGTGAATGTTGGAATCGGCTCTGTCCTAAAGTCATTTCTGGCCAAATGATGTTTCTGTTTAAAATAATATGACTGGACTCAGAGCATGTCTTAGTAAATGTTTAGATCCAATTTGTGTGTTCCATTTGGAAAGCACTTTGGGT
This sequence comes from Budorcas taxicolor, assembly GCF_023091745.1. Taxonomy (NCBI): domain Eukaryota; kingdom Metazoa; phylum Chordata; class Mammalia; order Artiodactyla; family Bovidae; genus Budorcas; species Budorcas taxicolor. Next base: position 23,038,251 of record NC_068927.1, on the reverse strand, counting down.
CTAAACACTGCCTTATTCTTCTCCCACTGAAATGAACAAAACTGAAAAGACATTGAGAAGATAATTCACATGCTTAACTTGCAGGTGTACTTTTCAGAGCCAAAAGCCCAACCAATCAAAGCACGTGAGCAAATCCTCTCTTTGGGGAATTGCCTTTGTCACCCATCTTCATGATTCATCCTGATGGATAAATGGAGGCTTCCTGGGGGAAACATGTTTTCTCAAGTATAGATTCTCTTGAACAGAAAGGCATTTGTTTGGTATCATATCAATCCTACTCAGCTATTAAGTATGAAAGTGACATACTCTTTGTCAAAGGAACTATGCAGATGGTTGAGTAATAAAGCTATGTTTGGGAGTGGGTGGGAGGCCTACGATACATATTTCTAAGAATCTTCTTTAAAGTGCAGATCATGTTTGAGACAATGAAAATAATTATAGCTCTCTGATTCTTTTTACATGAGCATTATAACTACAGAGAAATATAAATCTATATTAAAATGTGAAGAATGAACAATGATAGGAAAAATTGGCTATTTCCTTATTGGAGTCTTATTAATAGAGACTATATGGTCTATCACTAAATCACTCAATCAAAGGGATGGATTAAATTTGGCTTCTTCCGATTAAAAAACAGCTTATCTTTAAATTTGGACACTGTGTGGTGGAACAAATAAGAACAAAAGTTTTGGCAGAAAATCAATTTGGATTTGAGTCCTGGCTCCATCATTGCTTATCTCTGAGACCTTGGGAAGGTATTTAACCCTTGGAGCCTTAGTTTTCTAATATATAAAATGGGGGACATTAACTTCTACTTAATAGATTGATGTCAAGATTAAAAAAAGACACCACCAGTTAAGTGTCTGGCACATAAAAACACTCAGTATTTAATGGATATTGTCATTATTTTTATAATAAAACAATCACATTAGAAATTTAGAGATAACCCATAATAAAGAAATCACCACATGGGTTGAAATAATTCATTGCTAGACTTTTTTTCCCCCAATTAACTTTAGTAGCCAGCCATGGTAGTGCTAATTAGTTATTTAAAAAACAACAGCTGTTGGAGAGAATTTACTGTCATAAAGCATAGGCTCCCAGAGCTAGGAGGACGAACAGATTCATCTCATCCAAACTTCTTTTAAGATGAAGGGGATTATTTTAAAAATCTTCATAGTAAAACTGGGTTGTCTGCATAGCCATAAATTGGAAGTATAGGCAAATAATTGCAGTTCCTTATGGATTAAAAAACTGTGATTTTTGTGTTACCTCTTTCCTGAAAACTCAGTGAGAGGAAGAATGATTTCTTTTTATTTGTTGTATTCCAGCTGACAATTAAGTTTATTTTCATTGCTTTCTGTAGACTTTGGAAACATGCTTGGGATTCTCTTATTTTAGGTTTTAATGGAAACTGAAAAATAAAATTTGATTAAAGAATTCTTTTAGGGAGCTCAGAGAATAAGCTGAGGAGATCAGAATTACCAGGACCATTATTTCTGCCTGATTGATCTGCTTAAATAGTGTTTATTCATTTGAACATACCCTTGTCCTTAGGATCGAGAAGAATAAGGATTTTTCTGGGGTTTGCCCAACTCATGATCATGCTTTTTTGTGTCTCTGTATGGGACAGGCAAAAGCCCAACCAGCCCAGACATTCTCATCTTAAATAGATATGAATCCTTGTCTTGCTGATTTTTGTACTAATAAAAGCAAAAAGAGAACAACAGACTAGTCTACGGCTGATTTTTTTCTTCAATGTCACCTACTATGTCCAAGGTTTCATCTATTCTAGCCCTATTTGACCTTCCAACTTGGCTGTTTTGCCATGACATGTGTTCTGGAATCTACTCACTGAAAATACATTGCTGCTGGTGGCTCAGACATTAAAGAATCTGCCTGCAATGTGGGAGACCCAGGTTTGATCCCTGGGTCAGGAAGATCCTCTGGAGAAGGGAATGGCTATCCACTCCAGTATTCTTGCCTGGAGAATTCCATGGACACAGGAGTCTTGGCAGGCTACAGTCCATGGGATCCCAAAGAGTCAGACATGACTGAGCAACTAACACTTTTCTCATATAGCCTCTGTCATTTAGCATTCTGCTAAATGTCAAATAATGAACCAAGTTGAGATTCTAGCATAATCTCACAACTTAGTCCTGGAGAATTTTCTCAGTTCAGTCACTCAGTCGTGTCTGACTCTTTGCAACCCCATGAGTCACAGCACGCCAGGCCTCCCTGTCCATCACCAACTCCCGGAGTTCACTCAGACTCACGTACATCGAGTCGGTGATGCCATCCAACCATCTCATCCTCTGTCGTCCCCTTCTCCTCCTGCCCCCAATCCCTCCCAGCATCAGAGTCTTTTCCAATGAGTCAACTCTTCGCATGAGGTGGCCAAAGTACTGGAGTTTCAGCTTTAGCATCATTCCTTCCAAAGAACACCCAGGGCTGATCTCCTTTAGAATGGACTGGTTGGATCTCCTTGCAGTCCAAGTGACTCTCAAGAGTCTTCTCCAACACCACAGTTCAAAAGCATCAATTCTTTGGCGCTCAGCCTTCTTCACAGTGCAACTCTCACATCCATACATGACCACTGGAAAAACCATAGCCTTGACTAGACGGATCTTTGTTGGCAAAGTAATGTCTCTGCTTTTCAATATGCTATCTGGGTTTCTTAGTTGAAGATAATTTCTCTCCCTTCTAAGAATCTCTAATAATCCATTTATTCTGCTCTTATGGTATTTTTAGTTTTCTACACACATGATTATAACTTCTTAATAAACACTGATTTTTAACGTTATAGTAATAAAACATTCTTGTTCTAAAATCTTTGAAAATCCAGATGTAAATTGGAAAGTAGAATGTCTCTCCACTCCATGACCCTTCTCATAGGTAACCTCTATCGAGGTATGGAGCGTAGCCTTCATGAAATTTTCCTGTGCATTTACACTATGGGTGATTAGCCTCACTCTCTATGGGGGCCTGGCAAAATGACATAAATAAGTGATGGAAGTGGGGAGTAAAGCAGCGGGGCAGAGTGGAGGCAGAAGTCCTGGTGACGCATGCGCGGTAGTTACCCAGCCACTCTGGCCAGCTACCGTGGTATGGAGTGATAGACAGGTCCAGTAGGCAAAAACTTTCTATTTTTCAAGAGAAGACTGAAATACAGATTTTGAAGAAGTTCCTAATTTTCAAATACTGACAATTAATTCATATATGTTTTAGTCACTCTTGAAGTTAAACAGAACATACCTGAGGCTTGATGTGGCGGAGGAGGCTGTGTGTACTGTTTGATTGACATCCTCCCCACTATTTGCATAGTACTGAACTATCTGTACTACTGCAAGAGCCATTTCCATTATCCCTCTAGGCTAATCGCTTTTTCAAAGGCAAGTCCCTTTCCTTATTCATCTTTGTATCCACTCCATAGACAAACAACACACCTATCTGCAGACTTCAGTTTCCATCTACCCAGTTGTGCCCAAGATGACTTCCAAACTGAAATTAATGAAAAAAGAAAGAACAAAACCCAAACCCAAACAACAGGAACAATTAACAAAACTGAGAGTAACAAGCAACAGTAAGTCAACCTAGGGGGAAAAAAGTGTAATTGAAGACTTCATGGTAAAAATCACCTCTAAGGATGTCACTAATATTGGTTAGTATAGGCATATTAATACAGTAACTTGTGTGCGTGTGTGTGCTCAGTCGAGTCCAACTCTTTGCGACCCTTAACGAAGGGGTTAATAGATGATTTTGCCCTCCTGTGGGGCTAATATCTCATCTCCTGCGCTAGGCTCCACTGACAAAACTTCCATCTGTCCTGTAGGTAGATCGTGATCTTTCTCACCTCTGGTCTTAGCACAGGTTGCCTCGAACATCTCTCCCATGTATCTGGCTGGCTCCTATGTAATTTTTAGGTTTCACGTTGCTCTATAAAACCATCTATGACTTTCTAAACCCAGATTAGATGTCTTTCCTTCTGTGTTCCCATGCATTTCCCAAGAAACACCACAGAATATTTCTTGCTATGTCCCTAATGGCATTTGCTGGTTTGTCGTTCCCCCTGGACTGTGAACTGCATGAAGGCACTATTGGTGTCTCTGATTACTAGCTCAATGCTTAATATATACTAGATGTTCATGCTTTATATACTGCTTTCTAAATTTCAGATACCCAAACTAAACTTTTATATGCACTTTTGCCGAGCAAGTTAACATACTGAGTTAAATGTCTCAAATGTTTAAAAGTTAAAAACTTGAAGTTTGGTTAATTTATTTATAAATATTCTGTAGACTACCTGTAGACCTATTTTTCTTGACTTATGACTGAGTAACATCCCAACAAGCCCATTGTAAGTGGAAAATCTCATGTTGAAATGCATTTAAAGCATCTAACTTACCAAGCCAGGCTTCAGCAGTATGTGAACTGTGAACTTCCAGATGTTCAAGCTGGTTTTAGAAAGGGCAGAGGAACCAGAGGTCAAATTGCCAACATTCGCTGGATCATCGAAAAAGCAAGAGAGTGCCAGAAAAACATCTATTTCTGCTTTATTGACTATGTCAAAGCCTTTGACTGTGTGGATCACAATAACTGTGGAAAATTCTGAAAGAGATGGGAATACCAGACCACCTGACCTGCCTCTTGGGAAATCTGTATGCAGGTCAGAAAGCAACACATAGAACTGGACATGGAACAACAGACTGGTTCCAAATAGGAAAAGGAGTACATCAAGGCTGTTTATTGTCACCCTGCTTATTTAACTTTTATGCAAAGTATATCATGAGAAACGCTGGGCTGGAGGAAGCACAAGCTGGAATCTATTTTGCCGGGAGAAATATCAACAACCTCAGATATGCAGATGACACCACCCTTATGGCAGAAAGTGAAGAAGAACTAGCAAGCCTCTTGATAAAAGTGAAAGGGGAGAGTGAAAAAGTTAGCTTACAGCTCAACATTCAGAAAACCAAGATCATGGCATCTGGTCCCATCACTTCATGGGAAATAGATGGGGAAACAGTGGAAACAGTGGCTGACTTTATTTTTCTGGGCTCCCAAATCACTGCAGATGGTGATTGCAGCCATGAAATTAAAAGACGCTTACTCCTTGGAAGGAAAGTTATGACCAACCTAGACAGCATATTAAAAAGCAGAGACATTACTTTGCCAATAAAAGTTTGTCTACTCAAGGCTATGGTTTTTCCTGTGGTCATGTATGGATATGAGAGTTGGACTGTGAAGAAAGCTGAGCACCGAAGAATTGATGCTTTTGAACTGTGGTGTTGGAGATGACTCTTGAGAGTCCCATGGACTACAAGGAGATCCAACCAGTCTATCCTAAAGGAGATCAGTCCTGGGTGTTCTTTGGAAGGACTGATATTGAAGCTGAAACTCCAATATTTTGGCCATCTGATGTGAAGAGCTGACTCATTTGAAAAGACGCTGATGCTGGGAAAGATTGAGGGCAGGAGGAGAAGGGGACGACCGAGGATGAAATGGCTGGATGGCATCACAGACTCAACGGACATGAGTCTGGGTGAACTCCGGGAGATGATGATGGACAGGGAGGCCTGGCATGCTGCAGCTCATGGGGTCGTGAAGAGTTGGACACAACTGAGCGACTGAACTGAACTGAACTTACTGAATATATGCTCAAAACACATTAGCCTGCAGTTGGGCAAAATCCTCTTATATGATGTCTGTTTTGTAATAAAGTGCTGAATATCTTATGTAATTTATTGAATGTTGTACTAACAGTGAAAGCGGAAATGGTTGTCTGGGTACAGAATCGTCGTATCAGTCATTTACCACCATGACTGCATGTCTGACTGGGAGCTACGACTTGCTGCCACTGCCCAGCCTCAAAAGAGAAGATTGTACCACATATGGCTAGCCTGGGAAAAGATCCAAATTCAAAATTTGAAGTACGGCTTTTACTGAATTTGTATTGCTTTTGCAACATTGTAAAGTCAAAAAATCATAAGTTGAAACATTGTAAGTTGGGGACTGTCTGTACTTGAAAAATACTGTGTGTAAAAATAAACAGTACAACCTGAGTCAAAGTATTGTCAGTTCAACCAAAGTCAGTTTCCTGGTTTCGACGACATTTACGGTTATACAAAATGTAACCTTTGGGTGGAACTGGGTGGAGGGTATGTTCAGTTCAGTTCAGTTCAGTCGCTCAGTCGTGTCTGACTCTTTGCGACCCCATGAATCGCAGCACGCCAGGCCTCCCTGTCCATCACCATCTCCCGGAGTTCACTCAGACTCACGTCCATCGAGTCAGTGATGCCATCCAGCCATTTCATCCTCGGTCGTCCCCTTCTCCTCCTGCCCCAAATCCTTCCCAGCATCAGAGTCTTTTCCAATGAGTCAACTCTTCGCATGAGCTGGCCAAAGTACTGGGGCTTCAGCTTTAGCATCATTCCTTCCAAAGAAATCCCAGGGCTGATCTCCTTCAGAATGGACTGGTTGGATCTCCCTGCAGTCCAAGTGACTCTCAAGAGTCTTCTCCAACACCATAGTTCAAAAGCATCAATTCTTCGGCGCTCAGGCTTCTTCACAGTCCAACTCTCACATCCATACATGACCACAGGAAAAACCATAGCCTTGACTAGACGGACCTTAGTCGGCAAAGTAATGTCTCTGCTTTTGAATATACTATCTAGGTTGGTCATAACTTTTCTTCCAAGGAGTAAGCGTCTTTTAATTTCACGGCTGCAGTCCCCATCTGCAGTGATTTTGGAGCCCCCCAAAATAAAGTCTGACACTGTTTCTACTGTTTCCCCATCTATTTCCCATGAAGTGATAGGACCAGATACACTTTAATATTTTTGCGATTTTGTGTGAGTTTTAAACTCTTTCAAAATAAAAAGTTATTTTTATAAAGAATCTTCTCAACTTAAACAACTGCAGGTCATCATAAAATTCCACAGCCCTCGAATGATTTTCCTTAGTATTGTAAAAATACTGTGTACTAAGTGCCAAACTATAAAATGAAACAGAAAATATGAGTAGGAGAGGATGTAAATCAGTGGTTCTCTGACTTTGGGGATTCATGGCACACTTTTAAATATTAGAATTTTGGCAGACCTCTTGGAGTGATTAAGAGACTAAAAAACAACTTTTAAATTGCGAATGATTACAATGTCATCAACCATGGTATCACAATATCTTCCAGTGCTTATAAAGCGATTAGTAGTCACTCTTCCACACCACCCTGCTATTTAAGTAGAGTTGTTTACTGCCTTGATGGTACTCTCTTAAGTACCCCAAAGCTCTTGCCCATTTGAACTTATGCTTGACTCTTCATTCACAGTAGGTTATATGCTGTGCTTAGTTGCTCAGCCATGTCCAACTCTTTGGGACCCCATGGACTGTAGCCCACCAGGCTCCTCTGTCCATGTGGATTCTCCAGGCAAGAATACGGGAGTGGGTTGCCATACCCTCCTCCAGGGGATCTTCCCAACCCAGAGATCAAACCCAGGTTTCTTGAGTTGCAGGTGGATTCTTTACCATCTGAGCCACAAGAATATTGGAGTGGGTGACTACCCATTGGATACGTTTGCCATACTCTGCTCCAGGGGAGCTTCCCCACCCAGGAATCGAACTGAGATCTTCAACATTGCAGGCGGTTTCTTTACCAGCTGAGCTACCAGGGAAGCCCTCACAGTAGTTGGACCATCTCTATGTTTTCCTGCCTGGTCAGCTAAACTGTTCATCAAACAGATGTTACTGCAACTGTATCCTTTTTCAGCTGTGCCCCCATTAAAAAAATGTCACATTCAGCAAAATCTGGTTGTTTCTCTGTGCCAGATTGATGGTTCATTAGTATGCAATATGCAATAGATGAGAGTCACTGGTCTAGATACCATACATAGAAAATCTACTAATGTTCTTGGCTAATGCAAATTATTTTTATGGAGTCCAATTAAAACTTTATGTCTTTTGTGGCTATTTTAGACTCTTCCTTTTCCTTTAACTCAGCCTACACTATGGATTCTAACACAAGATCTGTAAACTTTTTGTCATTTTGTAATTCTTCATTAAATCTATGTTTTCTCATTCTGGTGAGAACTTGTAAGTTTCATGAAGACAAGAGAACCATCTGCTACTTCTTTTGTTTCACTTCTCCCTTGACTCTTGAGTGAGTTCAATTCCATTCTATCTGTTGATTCTTAAAAACAAACAAACAAACAAACAAACAACAACCAGTAGGGGGATTTATCTAGATTAGGTGATTTAAAAAAAAGCAAGACAACTTTTATCTTGCCTATGGCAAACTTGTGATTAAAAAAATTTCCCCAACTGTTATGTAGAAGATACTATCTAGAGAATGAAAAGACAAGCCACAGACTGGCAGAAAGTACTTGCAAAAGACACATCTGATAAGGGATTGTTATCCAAAATACACAGATAGCTCTTAAAACTCAACGGTAAGAAAACAGTCCAATTGAAAAATGAGCCAGAGACCTTCACAAATACTTCACCAGAAAAGACCTACAATTGGAAGATAAGCATGTGAAAAGATGCTTCACATCATATATCATCAGGGAAATGCAAATTAGAGCAGCGAGACACCACTACACATCCATCAGAATGGCCAAAATCTAGAACACTGACAATACCAAATGCCGGCAAGGATATGGAGCAACAGGAACTCTCATTCACTGGTGGTGGGAATGTGAAATGGTATAGCCACTTTGAAAGACAGTTTGGGAGTTTCTCGCAAAACTAAACACACTCTTAACCATATCATTCAAAAATCTCTCTCCTTAGAATTTACCTAAAGGAGTAAAAAACTGAGAACCACATCAAAACTGGAACACAATATTTATAGAAGCTTTATACATAGCTACCAAAACTTGGAAGCAACCAAGGTATCTTTCAGTAGGTGAATGAATAAAAGGATATATACAGACCATTGAATATTATTCAGTCCTAAAAGAAATGAGCTATCGAGACATGAAAAGACTTGAAGGAAACTTAAATCTATATTTCTAAGTGAAAGAGGCATATATGAAACGGCCACTTACTATATCAGTCCAACTATATGACCTTCTGGAAAAGGCAAAACTATACGGAGAAGGTAAAAAGATCAGTGGTTGCGAGGAGTTAAGGATGAAGGAGGGATGAACAGGCAGAGCATAAAGGATTTTTTGGGCAGTGAAAATGCTCTTATGATACTCTATGTATGATACTCTAATGGTGGATTTGTGTCATTAATGTTGTTGTTTTAGTCACTAAGATGTGTTCAACTCTTTGAGACCCCGTGGACTGTAGTCGACCAGGCTCCTCTGTCCTTGAGATTTCCCAGGCAAAAATACTGGAATGGGTTGCCATTTCCTGTCTCCAGGCAGACAGATTCTTTAGCCACTGAGCTACCTGGGAAGCCCATGTGTCATTATATACTGGTCCAAACCTGCAGGATATGTAGCACCAACAGTAAGCTCTCCCCAGTGGAGGGTATTGCTAGTGAGGGAGACACATGTGTGGGCAGAGGGTCTGTAAGAAATCTCTGCAACATCTTCTCGAGTTTTCCGTGAATCTAAAGCTGCTCTAAAAAATAGTCTTATAATGCAGAAAAAATTGTTGTCAATACAGCCACATAACCTTCAAGAAGAGCATTCTGTAGTTATAATATTCACTCATTCCTTCCATAACTGTTTATGGGTCATATACTATAGCGCCTTGCAGTGAGCAGGCTCTGAAGATACCGGAGGAGCAAAAATAGATGAGGTTCTTGCTTTCATGGAGCTTACACAGGGTCTCCTTCCTCAATGGGACCCTGAAACCAACACATTTCAGCCTCAAGAATGTGGGCTATGCATACACAAATGCTTCAGTACATATGTGCTTCCTTAGGGCAATTCACTCATGTACAACTTGAGAAAGATTCATTATTGTGCCTGTTTGATAAAAGAGTACATCAAATTCAGAATCTTGAGAACATGTTATCCAGCTGGCTGATCCATGCTTCTGATTTTCTTCATTTTGGATATAGCTTAATTTTTTTTTCTTTTCACGTCCATCCCTTCCTGTGAATATATAATAAAGTGGTATCCAATTGCATATGCTGTTTATTAGCTTGCTTCTCAAAAACCCCATATATTGTGGGCCTGTTTCCAAGTTTACGTACACGTTGGAGTCAGAAAGCAATTCACTCAGGCTCTAAAACCACACTGCTTGGGTTCATGTCCCTACTCCAGAATTACAAGCTGTGCTGATCTTGAGGAATTGAATTATCCTCTTAGTGCCCCTCTTCTGCCAGTTGGGACAGTGGTGGTGGTGGTGGTTTAGTCACTAAGTTGTGTCTGAGTCTTGCAGCCCCATTGACTGTAGCCCTCCAGGCTCCTCTGTCCATGGGATTATCCAGGAAAGAATATTGGAGTGGGTTCCCCTTTGCTTCTCCAGGGGATCTTCCTGACCCAGGGATTTAACTTGCATCTCCTGCACTGCAGGCAGATTCTTTTCCACTGAGCCACCAAGGAAGCATCTAATTGTGATAGTAATATAACCTAATTCATTGTGTTGCTATAGGATTAAATGAGAATGACTGTAAAGTACAGTGTAAAGACTCAATAATTTTAACTACCTTTCTATAGGATTATTTTCAAACCTGTTTAAAACAACCTTTAAAGAAAATCTTTTGCAGAGCCCTACCTAGGTGAGGTGGTTCTGGAGAAGACTCTTGAGTTTCCCTTGGATAGCAAAGAGATCAAACAAGTCAGTTCTAAAGGAAATCAACCCTGAATATTCACTGGAAGGACTGACGCTGAAGCTGAAGGTACAATACTTTGGCCACCTGATGCAAAGAGCCGAATCATTGGGAAAGACCCTGATGCTGGGAAAGATTGAGGGCAAGTGGAGAAGGGGACAACAGAGGATGAGATTGTGGGATAACATCACTGACTCAATGGACCTGAGTTTGAGCACAGTCCCGGAGATTGTGAAGGACAGGGAAGCCTGGCATGCTGCTGTCCATGGGATTGCAAAGAGTCAGAGTTGACTTAGTGACTGAACAGTAACAAAGTAAAAACACATATCCACAAACACAGTGAGGCTAGGGAGAGGATCCAGAGTGCCCACTGTCTAGAGGTATTCCAGAGTGGTTCTTTTGTTTCAGTCTATCTCATCACCAGCTGGAGACCCTGGTGGAAATACAGAGGTTCAGATCTGATTTTCCTTCAGTGAGCTTGGGCCTCTTGGTTCTTTATTGCCTCCCCAGGTGAATCCCCAAGCGGTCCACAAAGAAGTTGACAACCATAGCTCTACACGTCTCTGCAACACTTTCAAAGCCATTGATCATATCATAGTTTGTAATGGCCACACAAGCTTCATAGAATGAATACAGACTGATCTAGTTAAACACTCCACTACTGATGGATATTTAGGTTGTTTGCATTCTTTTTTTTTCAGTTGCAACAGTTGCTGCAGTAAATGTTCTTACACACCCATATTCTCTGTACATGTGTGAATGTCTGCAAGATAGATTTTTGGAAATGAAATTGCTGGGCCCAGAATATGCATGATTTAAATTTTGATAGATATTGCCCAACTGCCCTCTGAAAGGTTATATCAATTTACTCTCCTGCCAACAACACTGAAGAGGGTACCTCTCTCCTTACCCTGTCATTTTTCTCTTGACTCAGGTTTTAACACTGTTTATTTTAGGGCACTGATGAAATCCACATCACTGACAAATGGATCTGTAAGCACCCAACTGATTACCTTTCAGGAACACATTCAGCAACCCCATTGATACTTCAGAAATTTTCTTATCAGTGGCCTCCTCTATCACACAGCCAAGGCCACTAAATCTATATGCATATCTTGGTATCTCTGGTGTACTCAAACATATAAGGAATTTTGCTGCTTCTCCTGGTTTCAGGCTGAGTTTTCTGTTTTCTGTGAAAGAGGTTATTATTTATAGCCAAGAAATTCTGAAGTCAAAAAATATAATTCTCCCATTGTTGAGTTCCTGGATGCCTTTCTCCGATCAGAGCCGTATCTCTGAGTAACACATCACGGGAGTGACAGCTCTCTGGTGATTTAGGAGCCTGCCAGATCATTAGAGCATTACCAATGTAAGGATGTATTAGTGTAACACATCATCAGCGTGTTATCGCTCTGTGATGAATTGCTTCAAATCAGAACAATGGCCTAAAGAAACTATGAATTCTTTTAGAGTTACAAATGAAATCTTTTTTTTTCAATAAGGAATAAATAAATATGAATGTTCTTTTTTCACAGTGAAGAGGGGTTTAAATCATGTATTTTTGATCTTTTGATTATCCCTTGGTTATTGTCTAGTTTGAGCTAGAGATGGGGTCTCCAGGCCAGATAGGTGGGAGGTTTTCTAGGTATGAAATTAATTACTTGTGCCGAGGGAAGGTGAGCATTGGGAAGAAAAGGTTTTCTTCACTGCAATACTTGGGGGATATTTCCCTCTACATTGTGGGATATCTGTGAATAGGGGGCTTTTCATTTGTGGATTTGCTTTTAAAAAGGATCTCCTTGAAAGCAGAGACCATCTTTTTAGTAACTTGGTCAATCACCACAGTGCCTGAACGCTGTGTATTGAAATCTTAGAGATGGAGAAGAGAATGTATTCCTTCAAAGCCAAATGTTCCCACCATTGGAGTCATTCTTTTGCCTAAAGATAGACCCTTTAGAGGCTTCCCAGGTAACACTAGTGATTGAGAACCAACCTGCCAATGCAGGAGATGTAAGAGATGTAGTTTCGATCCCTGGGTCAGGAAGATCCCCTGGAGGAGGGCACGGCAACCCAGTATTCTTGCCTGGAGAATCCCATGGACAGAGGAGCCTGGTGAGCTACAGTCCATAGGGTTGCACAGAGTCAGACATGACTGAGGCCGCTTAGCACAGCCTAGCACAGCACAGTCACTTTAGAGGGCTTCCCAGGTGGCTCAGTGGTAAAGATGTAGATGTGATCCCTACGTTGGGACCCTGGAGCCTGGCGGGCTACAGGGCATGGGTTGCAAAAGAGTTGAACACGACTGAGCATTTAAACACCAATAACAACAGTAGCTTTAGAATGGGCTCCTTGGGGACTTTCCTGGTGGTCCAGTGGTTGGAACTTCACCTTCCGATACAGGGGGTGTGTGTCCAGTCCCTTACTGGAGAGCTAAAATCCTATGCTCCTTAAGGCCAAAACATCAAAACATAAAACAGAAGCAACATTGTACCAAATTCAATAAAGCCTTTAAAAATAGTTCACATTAAAAAAAAAAAAAGCTTTTAAAAAAATGAATGGGCTCCTTAAAGTGGAATTGTGCCAACATGAGGAATGAGAAGGGTCTTGCCCGATGGCTCAGCAGGTAAAGAATTCTCCTGCAATGCAGGAGACATAGGAGGCCACAGGTTCCATCCCTGGGTCGGGAAGATCCCCTAGGGGAGGAAATGGCAACCCATTCCAGTATTCTTGCTCTGGAAATCCTATGGACAGGGGAGCTGGTGGGCTACAGTCCATGGGATCGCAGAGTCAGACACACTGAGCCATTATGCGTGCATGCACGAGGGGGAGGGGTGAACTCTCCAATGCCAGCAGGAGCAAAAAAGACTTCTAAGGGAAGGAATAGAATGTAAGTGACCACCATCTTATGTTTTCACTTAAGACTGGTTAAAGCCATGGGCTGTAGAAGTAGCCTGACTTGGGTTTGAATCCTTGCTTAATCAGTTCCTAGTTTGGGAAAGTGATTGGATCTCTTTGAGCCAGTTTCTCCATCTGTAAAATGGGGATGCAACTAGTAACTGCCTTGGAGGATTAATGTGATGATTAGATGAGTTATGGCTTGGAAAGGGCTTGATACAGTGCCTGGCACACAGTAAGTGCCTCACACATACAACCACAGTGGCTGTTGTTATCATCATGGTTTTGAAATTTGCTGCCAGAAGAGAAAAAGCTTTGGTGTTTTAAGAGCTCTCGGGGTGAGACTCATGGGTACACTAGTATTTTCAGACCCATAGCATTCACATTCCATGTTTCCTAGCTAAGTATTTTACCTTCTCTGAATTAAGATTAGCACTCACATTGAAAGATGTACTTTCAAATGGGACATTCCAAGAAATCACAAGTACCTGGAGCAAACTTCCTTATAGCCAAGTTCCAGACACGATGAGAGAATTTGGAAGTGGCCATTGGCATAAAAGGCAGCCTGTAAAATTTAAAAATGATTAAGTTTGAGGTAAATAACACTCGAAAACTTCTGCTGTTGGTATTACTGTGAGATGGGTCCTATGCTAAGTGTATTGCCTTTGGTCTCATCAATAATCGGATGAGGTAGGCATTAATAATCCCACTCCGCAGATGAGAAAAGTAAGTCTCAACGTGGTCAGGGACACACGGCCAGAAATATGTGGAACCAGAATCTCATCAGAATTTTCTGATTCAAAAGCCCAAGGTCTTAAGTCTTACACATTTTGGGGAAAACACACATTTCACATTCACTGGGTAGTTCTGCACATTTTGAGGTGTGCAGCCCACCTGGAGACATTCTTTGAAATAAATACAAATGGAAAACACCAAAAAAAACCCCCCAAAAAATCAACATCAGCATCACAGTGGATAACAGAAACAGTGGTCACCCTGGAGCCAGGCAGTCAGAGCGGCCTGAGTTCACCTAATCCAATGGAGCCTTCCAGGGGAGGTGTTCAAGGCTGCACTTGACTTTTGCCACCCTCTGCAGCCCGCTGCTCATTGTTCTCAGCCTTTGCAGGAATGACATGCAAGCTGAAGATAAGAAAAGATGGATTGTAAAAAGGGTCCTCCCATTCCTGCCCCCTCCTTCCTCCTTCCAAGCAAATTGCAAAGAACAGTTCTGTCCCGATCAGGCATCACAGCACAGACTTCTGGTCAACTTAATCCTGCAGCCTGCTGCCAAAGGTTGCATGCATCAGCACATCAAACTTTGGGTTCTGAGAAAGAACGATGATCTTCTGTGGCTACCGATTTTGTTTAAAAAACACCCTCAAATGGAATAAACACATCAATGCCAGAGATAATGTTACAAATCCCTTCAGTGATTTTTTAATTTCTAGGGGTGGTAGAAAGTAAGTTCATTAAAATGGGTTTTTCCTAATTGGCAGGAGACCTGTTTTCTTTGGAATGGTTTTGGGAGGCTAAGGAGGCCACTGTTTCCCTTGATTTTTTTTAATTTTATTTTTTGCAGTTGTTTTGGAGGACAATTTTCCCTGACACATAGCTGGTTGTTTTACGGCTTTAAGAAATATATTGGTTTATTCATCTGTTGCAACTATAATAATATTGCCATTGGAGTCCAACTCAGTAATAAATCAGGCCATTCCTTTCCACTCTATACAAATAATTAAAATAAAAATCGACTGTGCCAGTGAATTTGTTCTACAAGCAGAATAGAATTGGATGTTATAAGTCTAGATATTTGGGCTGACACAGGACTGTATATCTTAAAAATAAGAAACCAAAAGGTGGGAAAATAAGACCTTATTTCATTATGTGCAATTTATAACATTTATCTTGAAGATAAAGTTGCCTTCCTCTGTTGCCTATTAACTAGAAGCCAGAATTGGAATACTGTGGAGGGTTCACGGCATCACACGCTCTCCCCACTCCCTCCTCTTCATTCCCTCCCTGCTTTTTTCTTTCCTCGTTTCCTTCATCATTAAAAAAACAAGTTGAGGTTCGTTATTGGAGCTCCAGAAATAAGGGCCTGTTATTTATGCATCCATGCTTGCATGTCATCTACAGTTTTATTCCTATACTACATTTTTTCCTGAAAAGAACTAAGGCAGCTTGCAAAAACACATAATTCAAAATAAAGTAAAAATGAGTGAGTCAGAAAAATTGGTGGAAAGGGGGAAATTGGTTCAAAAGAATAAAATGAAGGCGTGCAATTGACCCACACAAGACATGCTATGAAGTCTGGCATATTTTGAGAGGAAGGCCATGATTTGGCTTGGAGGCGTCTTTTGGGTTAATGGTAATTCCCAGCAAACATTAGATTGAGTGTGTGCTCAGTTGTGTCCAATTCTTTGCGGCCCCGTGGACTGTAGCTCACCAGGCTCCTCTGTCCATGGGATTTTCCACGCAAGAGTACTGGAACAAGTTGACATTTCCTACTCCAGGAGACCTTCCCAACCCAGGGAGCGAACCCACATCTCTTGCGTCTCCTGCATTGGCAGGCAGCTTCTTTACTACTGCACCACCTGGGAAGCCCAACCACTAGACTAGAAACACATTAATGACTCAGGAGAAGCTAGACTGAGATTGGTACTGACATCAGAGAGATTTTCCAAGAGGACACTATAATAGAGGGGCAAGAGCCTTCAACAACATCCTTAAGAAACCCAACTAAGCAGCTAGGCTTTTTCTTATACGTGTACCTCCCTGAAGGACAATGGCACAGCACCAAAGAGCAAAAACATTTCTATGGGAGCCAGATATGAAGGCTAGACAGGCAGTTTCCTCTTGCCCTCCCCTAAGCCAGGAAGAAATCATGGCACGCCCATGTAGTGTTTCTCAAACTTCACTGTGCATAAGATCCACCTAGCAAGTTGTTAAACTTCCCATACATGAGGGTAAGATAGGTTTTGCTACAGAAGGAAACAGCCCCCAAATCTCATGGGCTTAAAATGACAAAGGTTGATTTCTTTGTCCTACTACACAAGCACTACAGGTCCCCTGGGGAAGTGCGTAGGGTCAGGAGTAGGGGTGTCTCTGTTCTGGCTTTTGCACTCAGGAATCAGGGCTTTGGACAGGTCCATCTCCATGTTTCTTCCATAACTGTCTGGGCACAAAAGAGATCCCATGGACTGTAGCCCACCAGGTTCCTCTGTTCATGAGATTTTCCGGGCAAGAATCCTGGAATGTGTTGATATGCCTTTCTGAATGGGATCTTCTCAACTTGGGGATCAGAACATGCATCTCTTATGTCTCCTACATTGGCAGGCAGACTCATCAGAAAAGACCCTGGTGGTAGGAAAGATTGAAGGCAGGAGGAGAAGGAGACGTCAGAGGATGAGGTGATTGGATGCCATCACCGACTCAATGGGCATGAGTTTGAGCAAGCTCCAGGAGTTGGGGATGGGCAGCAAAGCCTTGCATACTGCGGTCCACTGGGTCACAAAGAGTCAGACACCACTGAGTGACTGAACTGAACTGAGCACCACCTGGGAAGTAGTGTTTAGGAATCTCGATCATCTGCCTTCTGGCTCCGATCACTCTGGGGTCCACGTGCTTGTGCTAAGCCTGAAGTTACCACCTTCTGCGCTGAGTGGGAGGGGATCTTACTTTCTGTAGAAGAACTCAGTGATGTGTACCAGATTGCTCCCCACCTCTCCTCTGAGGGGGACCTGGGACCCTGCCCCTTCGCTGGACTATTGCTTCTTGACTGCCTTTCTTTGTTTCTGCATTAAGAGCTATTGTTTATCCCTCAGGAATCTGCCATAAGGATTTCCCTGAGTGGCCTTTAGATATGTGCTGAGTGTGCGTGCATTTGTGGTAACACGCTGACAATACCTGCCCTGTAGCTATTTTGTGGAAACAGCTGGTCCTAGACCAGAATGTGTTTAACGGTTGTGTATTCCTGAGAGTGGAGAAGGGAATGGCAACCCGCTCCATTATCCTTGCCTGGAAAGTCCCATGGACAGAGGAGTGTGGTGGGCTACAGTCCATGGGGTCTAGAAGAAGAGTTGGAGTTGACTTAGTGACTAAACCTCCACAACAGTTCTTGACAGTTGAGTTGAAGAGCCTAATAAGGACCCTTGCGATTTCAGGATGCCTCCCCTTCCAAAGGAAAGTAGGCGTGTTACCTATAGAATACTTACAGATTGGGCCAAGATTTTCCTCAACGAGTAATTTTTGTTCTATTGTGACAACCTAAGCTCCCAGAGTTCCAAGGCATAAACCAGAAGTTCTTAACTAGATGCAAGAGAAGGAATCACCTTGGATCTTAGGGAAAAAGTCACATGCTTGAAAACTCTAGGCTGGTTTCTGGACTTCTGTGTTTTTTTAATTAAATCTTCACAGGTGACTTTGAAGTGTCCTCCTGGTTAAGAAGTAGGCACTGACAAGACTTCCCTGATTGTCAAGTGGCTAAGACTATGCTCCCAATGCAGGAGGCCAGAGTTCAATCCCTGGTCAGGGAACTAGATCCCACATGCCACAAATAAGAGTTCATATCCTGCAACTGAAAAGAAAAAAAGAAAAAGATTCCAAATGCTGCAACTAAAGATTCCGAATGCCACAGCTAAGTCCCGGTATGGCCAAATAAATACATAAATAAATTAAAAAAAAAACAGTCCAGCCACTGAACTGAAACAAATGGAAGCATATAAATATGAACGAATCCGTCTCTAAAAGGTCTCAGTGAAGCCTCCCTGAAAAGCTTAATTATTGCTTCACTGCTACCTAGATGTTAAAAATTAAGGTGATGCATGAACACAGTTAAAGATAATTTGGATAGTACTGAAATTGTAACATGAGAATGGTCATCCTAGCTTTCTAGAAGCACTCACATTCAACACTTATCCATTTCTTTGGAATTTACCACCATAACTCTAAAAGGCTATTTCTTTATCTGCTGCAGGAAGACATGGCTCAGAGCGGTGCTATCCAATACATAACAAAGCCTGCATACAGAATTTAAACTATTCTAGCAGGCACATTTTAAAAAAAGTAAAAAGAAACATGAAATTAATTTTAATAATACACAGTCTGCCTTCCATATCCGTGGGTTCCTCATCTGCGGATTCAGCCATCCACTGATGGATTTCCTGATTAGAATCTGTGGTTGGTTGAATTGCGAATGTGGACGCGGATGAAGAACCAACAAAAGTGAATGGCGGCTGTATTGTGCCATTTAACCTGAGGGACTTGAGAATCCCTGGAATTCGGTACCCCCAGGGGTTCTGAAATCTACTCCCCACAGTTACTGAGGGGAATGACCATTTTTATATATTGATATTTTAATAATACATCGTGTTTAACACAATATATCCAAAATACGATCATCTCAAAATGTATTCATTATACGAATTATTAATGAGATAGTTCACATTCTTTGACAGCCATCGTGTGTTCTATACCTAGAGCATCTTTCAGCCCTCAGTAATCACATTTCAACTCTTTCACAGACATGTGTGGCTACTGGCCACTGTATTGAATAGTAGAGACCTAACGATTTCCTATGATGGAAATATTTAGTTTTTATGCAAGTGAAGAACATAATAACTGGTTATTTTGAATAGTTTTCACAGGGCACTGCTAAAATGTAGACTAGACAACAATAGGGAAATCGCTATGCTGAAATCAGATGTTTCTTCTGAAAATTACAGGACTGGGAGATAGCCTTGGAATTTGTCAAGAAAGAAATGGGTATAAATTTGAATCTTTGTTTCATTATTCTCTGGTTTTCAGGAATGAGGATTAACATTTAGAAGAAAGATGAGGGCACTGTGGTGCCCAATTTGATAAGACCAAAGCCACAGAAACAACAAAGGAAACAACTGCAAGGATCAAGGCTTGCTAGTCGGGTGAAGTTTTGAGCAAATCTGGGGACGTGATCTCCTCCTCAGAGGATTAGGATTTTTAATCAACTGTTAATATGAAGGGATGTTACCCAAGCCATCAGAAAGCCACTTGCATTTTAGAAATTCTGGGAAATTAATCTTCAATTTGTCATTTCAGCTCCCAACATCTATTTTCCTGTCTTCTAGTAAAGCATTCCCTGGTGACACATCCTGTCCTCCATTCTCAACCCTGAGCTTTGGGAGGTACTCTGAATTGTACTTGTGGAACGCCTGATCTGGCCTGACCACTCAGAGAATTTCAGTCCTCTGGTCAGGGTGATTGGATCAGGGTGGGCACTCTTAAGTCAAATTAATTAAATTCAATTAGAGACATTTTATAGCTTCCCTGGTGGCTGAGACAGTAAAAAATCTGCCTGCAATGCAGGAGACCCAGGTTCGATCCTTGGGTCAGGGAAGATCCCCTGTAGAAGAGACTGGCAACCCACTCCAATATCCTGGGCTATGTGCTTGAGCAAGTGATTTTCCTGGGCTTGAAACTAGAAGGATGTGATCTTTTTAAAAAATGATTAATGAAATGCATTTGATTTTTTGGCTGTGATGGTTCTTTGCTGCACTGCACAGGCTTTTCATTGCCATGGCTTCTCTTGTTAAGGAGCATCAGTGCCTAGGCCCGCAGGCTCAGTCATTGTGACACGTGGCCTTAGTTCCTCTAAGGCATGCACAATCTTTCGAACCTGTGTTCCCTCCATTGGCAGGCAGATTCTTAACCATCGGGACCACCTCTCTTAAAAAAAAAAAATTATTTATTTGGTCGTACTGAGTCTTAGTTGCATGTGAACTCAGTTGCGGCATATGGGATCTAGTTCCCAGGGATCGAACCAGAGCCCCCTGCTTTGGGAGCACAGAGTCTTAACCACTGGCCCACCAAGGAAGCCCCGGAAGCATGTGACCTGGCAGTGATCAGGGCCAGCCTATGAAGCCTGGGAATGGAGCCCACGAAATGGATGGAGGATGTGATACATGTAGAGGAACAGAATCCTGAGCACCATGTGTCAGCCTCCAAACCTGGCTGTGCTTGAAACCAGAGACTTAGTCCTGACAAGAGTGAATCTCCCAGGCCTCTCTTTTTGGCACCAGCAATTTGTATTCATAAGTTTTTTAGTAATTTCCCCCATATTGATGCATTCATCTTTCTCTTTAACAACATTTCCCAGTGTGGATTTCTCAGGTTGATAGTCCTATAAGATTTCTTTAAGAAAGTGCTTCCTGATCAAATGAATTTGGTAAGTCCTGTAGACTAAATTTCTCCACCTGGTCATTCTCAATGCACTTGAGTGCATTAAAAGCCCTCAGAATTTCTGAAGTCAAGAAATTTGATGAGCTCCGCTTCTCTGAAATGTGCTTGGTCATGGTGCTGTTTTGGGCTAACACCTATTCCTGTACTGTGGGACACACTTTGCCAACTTCTGCTCTAGAAACAAAGTGATTCTCCCATGTTTCAGGTGATTTCAGGGCCCACCTTCTATCCTGGTACCCCTGGAGGTGTTTATGCACCTGATATTGTAAAGGATCATCCACAAGAGGAGCCATCTGTCTAAATAAACATATGTATCTGACAGGGAAAATGTGAGTATTGTAGATACATATTTAGATTGCTAGGTGACCAAATAAGAATAGACCTGATATTTAAACCTGGCAGATTGACTTAGATGTTTATTCATCCATTCCATTATTTATTCTTTAACTCAACAAATGTTTATTGAGCAACTACTTTGTTACAGACCCTAATCTTAAGGAATTAATAATCTAGACATCTTTATTTACAACTTCAACTTGCAATACTCCCATTGTTGCTTGTATGGTGCTTCCCTAACCTTAATGACCATTTGTACTGCTCTGGCTTGGGCTGACATGAAATTGTATGCCAGATGAAATTGAGTTACTCATTATGAAAAGTAGATAGCATGATCATAGAATCTTACATTGATATAACATTTACAATTTTGAGTTCTTGTAAAGATACCATCATTTGCTTGTTTATTTATTTTTGGCTGAGCTGGGTCTTCATTGCTTCATGCAATGGGCTTTCTCTAGTTGCAGTGATCTCCTCTGTAGTTGAGCTGCCCTGGCTTCTCACTGTGACGGCTTCTCCTGTTGCGAAGCACAGGCTCCAGGTTTCATGGGTTTCAGTGACTGTGGCCCTTGGACTCCAGAGCACAGGCTCAGTAGTTGTGGCTCATGGGCTTAGATGACTGTGGAATATTAGTTGCATGTAGCATCTTCTCAGACCAGGGATCAAACCCGTGTCTCCTGCATTGGCAGGTATATTCTTTACCACTGAGCCACAGGGAAGTCCTGAAGATGTCATCTTATTTAACAACAACTTTAGGAGATGGATAACACAGCTATTTTTCAAAAGCTATTTTTTTATAGAAGTATAATTGAGTAACAATGTTGTGTTAATTACTGCTATACAACAAAGTGACTCAATAATGCATATATATATGTTTTTTTGTATTCTTTTCCATTATGGTTTATCTTATCACAGGATATTGAATATAACCCCCTATGCTATACATTAGGACTTTTTGTTTATACATTCTATAAATACAAGTTTGCTTCTGCTAACACCAAACTCCCAATCCAACCTTCTTCCGTGCCCTACTCCCTTGGAAACCACCGACGTATTCTCTATGTTCCTGATTCTGTTTCTGTTTCATAGATAGGTTCATTTGGGTCATATTTTAGATTCCACATATAAGTGCTATGATGTGGTGTTTCTCCTTTTCTGACTGACTTTGCTTAGTATGACATTAATAATCTCTAGTTGCATCCCTGTTGCTGCAGATGGCATTATTCCATCCTTTTTATGGCTGAGTAGTACTCCATTGTGTATATGCACCACACCTTCTTTATCCATCCATCTGTTCATGGGCATGTGGGTTGTTTCCATCTTGCCTATGGTGAACAGTGCTGCTATGAATATAGGGGAGCATGTATATTCTTTTAATTATAGTTTTGTCTGGATATATGCCCAGGAGTGGGATTGCTGGATCATATGGTAGTTCTATTTTTAGTTTTTTTTATAGAACTTCCATACTGTTCTCCATAGTGGTTATACCAATTTACATTCGTACCAACAGTGTATGGGATTGGGGAGAGGTTCCCTTTTCTCCACACCCTCCCCGGCATTTGTTATTTGTAGACTTTTAATGATGGCCATTCTGACTGGTGTAAGGTGGTACCTCACTGTACTTTTAATTTCCTATTTGTCTAATAATTAGTCATGTTGAGCATCTTTTCATGTGCCTATTGGCTATCTGTTAGTACATTCAAAAGCAGAGACGTTACTTTGCCGACTAAGGTCCGTCTAGTCAAGGCTATGGTTTTTCCTGTGGTCATGTATGGATGTGAGAGTTGGCCTGTGAAAAAGGCTGAGAGCCGAAGAACTGATGCTTTTGAATTGTGGTGTTGGAGAAGACTCTTGAGAGTCACTTGGACTGCAAGGAGATCCAACCAGTCCATTCTGAAGGAGATCAGCCCTGGGATTTCCTTGGAAGGAATGATGCTAAAGCTGAAACTCCAGTACTTTGGCCACCTCATGTGAAGACTTGAGTCATTGGAAAAGACTCTGATGCTGGGAGGGATTGGGGGCAGGAGGAGAAGGGGACGACAGAGGATGAGATGGCTGGATGGCATTACTGACTCGATGGACGTGAGTCTGAGTGAACTCTTGGAGTTGGTGATGAACAGGGAGGCCTGGCGTGCTGCGATTCATGGGGTCGCAAAGAGTTGGACATGACTGAGCGACTGAACTGAACTGAACTGAACTGATTGGCTATCTGTATATCTTCTTTGGAAAAATGTCTCTTTAGATCTTCTGCCCATGTTTTTGATTGGGTTGTTTGCTTGTTTGGGTATTAGAGTAGTTATTTTAATCCGCATTTTGTATAGGGGAAGAGAGGCTTGAAGAAGTTCAAAGGAGCGCCCAAGGCCACACAGTTTTGAACATTCAAAATCAAACTTGGGACCAGTCCCTGGATTCCCAATGTTTTCCTTTTCTACTCACCCATGCCATTTATCAAGTGCTCAGTTCATTCCAATACCTAGGAAGTGAAAAGCAGAATATAGATTTTTCTTGTCAGTATATAGTAGCCACTAACCTCATGGAGCTAACAAATACTTGAAATGTAGCTACTGCTGCTAGGGAAATGAATTTTGAATTTATTTAATTTTAATGAATTTAAACTCAAATTTAAAGACTCAAGAAGTATTGGGGAACTTTTAAACATGTTCAACGTAGCAGGAATACAGAAGGATCTCAATAATCATTTCCCTAATAATTATTATTGTTGATCAATTCTTAATATCTATAATTATATAATTACTATTTGTTGAATTGAAGCTATTATAAATATATTGGGTTCAGCAGGGCAGGAATAGAGATGCAGATGTAGCGAGCAGGATGCGTGGCAACGGGATGAGGAAGGGGGGCTGGGATGAATCAGGAGATCGGGGTCGACATATATTCACTACCAAGTGTAAAATAGGGAGCTAGTGGGGACCTGCTGTGTAGGGCAGGGCGCTCAGCTCAGTGCTCTGTGATGGGAGGGATGGGATGGGGAGGGGGATGGGAGGGAGGCCCAAGAGGCAGGGGACATATGTATACACGTGGCTGAGTTGCCTCCTTGTACAGCAGAAACTAACATAGCATTGTAAGACAACAACACCTAATTTTAAATATATATACATATGTAATTAAAGTTAGTTCCACCTGTTTATTTTCCCTGTTTTTGGTTGTGGCTACATACAGAATGGGGCTTCCCTGGTGGCTAAGTTGGTAAAGAATCCACCTGCAATACAGGAGATGTGGGTTCGATCCCTGGGTCCAATGCCTGGATCAAGCAGATCCCCTGGAAGCAGAAAGGGCAACTCACTCCATTATTCTTGCCTGGGAAATCCCATGGACGGAGGAGCCTGATGGACCACAGACCACGGGATTGCTGAGTCAGACATGAATTAGTGACTAAGCCACTACCACCACATACAGAAAGAATATAAGGTCACATATGTGACTTGCAGTATATTTCTTCTGGACAGCACTGATTGTAGCGCACTGAATATCTAGCTGTAAAATTCTAAATCCCAGTGAAATGGGTGGACATATAGCATAGAACTAGAATTCAGAACATGGGGATTACTCAGGTTTGCTTGTGTATTCTGATTCTAGTATCTCCTAAATTGACTTCTCAAAAACTTTCTCCTTACCTGTAGATCAGGAATGATGTCACCACTCAATTTCATTGATGTTTTCAGTGATTCAACAAGCTAATACTCATATAACACAGAGCCTAGTATTAGGCAATGTCTAAATGCTCATTACTTTGTTAGTAATAACAATAGTTATAATACTATTGATACAAAATGCAAATAGAATCCTCAGGCTCAGTAAATGATGGTATTTTGTCTGGATTCTTTTTTGAGGTGTTGTCCTCTGTTGCAATTCATTGCACTGGACTGCATTAATCATACCCTGTTTTGTTCTTAGTGACAGTAATGAATAGTAACTGATAGAAACCAGCCTGCTAGGTCACTGATGAGGTTGGCTACAAATGCTCTTTTCCACGGCAGTTCTTAATTACCTTTTGTATGTGAAATACCATATGCTGTAATTCTTCTAGCTGGAAATCTGCTCTGGGTTAGAATGCCATGTTAGTTTTTAAACAATGTCTCTGGTTGACTTCTCCTCTGTAAATCTCAGAGAGAAGTTTGATTCAGTTATTACTCCTTATAATTTTATTTTTTAATTGAGTGACTCTCTAATTCTTTTTCCTAGCTCATTTTTTTTTCCTATTATTTTTTAAGTCAGTGACTCAAGCTGTGCTTTGAGGGTTGCGATCGTTGCGTGCTCAGTTACTCGAAGGCATCAGAAGTCTGAATAACAGTTAATGTTTATACACCTGGCTTCAGGCTACAGATAGAGCACCATTGTGTACAAACACTGTCTTTAGGCCATTGTAAACTACTATCAAACATAATGGCATTTTATGACTTTGAGAAGTCTGAGAACTGCTCTCTTACTTAAAGTTCAGATTTTTAGCTTTTTCAACCATCCAGGACTTATCTGGAAACAGGTTTGAACGAAAAGGCCTTTCAAGTACTAAGAACACACTGTTGCCAAGTATAGCAATTTCCCCCAAAGAGAGGGCAAGATAGTTTTCCAGAAGGCCCTGGCTTATCCATGAATCTAAAACAAGGGCTAGCAAACTTTACCTCTAAAGAGCAGATAGTGAGGGACTTCCTCTCCAGTGGTTAAGACTTTGCCAGCCAATGCAGGAGACACGGGTTTGATCCATGGTCCTGGAAGATCCTACATGCCGAGGAGCAGCTAAGCCCATGTGCCACAGCTGCCGCAGCCTATCTGCTCTAGGGCCTATGCTCTGCGATGAGAAGCCACTACGCTGAGAGGACTGTGCAGAGCAAGGAAGAGGAGTCCCCCGCTTGCTGCAAGTGGGGAAAGCCCGTGTACGGCCGTGAAGATCCATCACAGTCTTAAGTAAATATACATGTATGTATATATATATATATATATATATTTTTTTTTTTTAAAGAAGCAGATAGGGACTGTTTTAAGCTTTGCAGGATATGCAGTGCAGTCTTGGTTGCAACTACTTAACTTGGGACCTGTTGTAGAAAGAAAGCAGCCACAAACATCATGGAAAGCATGGTTGTGTTCCAATAAAACTTTATTTACAAAACAATCAGGGGGCTGGATTTGGCCCACAGGCTGTAGTTTGCCCTCTGATTTACCTTTGATCTAAAATATAGTGGCAGATTAGAAGGAGCGGGGTAGAGGGAAGACAGCAAGAAAGAATAGCTGTTGAACAGAAGGAAGGATAAAAAGACATCTTCAAGGTAGACAGAAGCTTAGAGAAGGTACAGCCTTCCACGTGGGCAGAAGCTCTTTCCACAAGGGCAGAAGTCATTCTGGGAGCATAGGATGATTGATGATGTGATTTCACCTGTGGTAACTGAAATTCATAATGATAACTCCACAAGCTCCAGCAGCTGCTTTTATGATTATTATTTATTTTGCTGGGTCAGGTCTTAGTTGTGGCACGCAGGCTTTTCTGTGGTTGTGGCTTGGGCTCAATAGTCGCAGCACATGGGTTTAGTTGTTTGGCAGCATGTGGAATCTTAGTTCCCTGACCAGAGATCGAACTCACATCCCCTCTATTGGAAGGTGGATTCTTAACCACTGGACCATCAGGGAAGTCCCCTCCAGCAACTATTAAAATATATTCCATATATTCTGACTACAAAGAGAGAGAATTAGGAAATATATTTGAGATAGTTACACTAAATAGATTTTTAAAAAAGGAATTTTTGTACTTAATATGGTAAGCATCAGTATTCTGAAAGCTCATGGAATTCTCCATTTCTGAAATCTGTGGCTCTTGAAATGATATTTGATTTTTTATTGTTTGCTCTTTAAGCTTGAGACTAGCCAAGGAAACCAACTTTCTGCACAAAGCTTTGGCCAGATTCTCTGTGGGGCTTAGGAGAACATTCAAATTCTACATTACCCCCTTTTAAAAGCAATCTATGCAGAATGATAAAATGTTCTTTACGTACTCACAATTCATGCTGACTGCTGAAAAACAGTGTTCTCCTGGGACAAAGAGTTTCTTGGACCACTCTTGCTAAACTTGGGAAGAAATTGATTGTTTCCAGCTTGGGACCCTGAGACTACATCATTCTCAGTAGTGGGGCTGATGCTGAGTTGATGCCTTTGAGGATTTTTCCAGGACTTTTTTAAAAATGAAAGAAATTCTGTGACTCTCTATTCAGTAGATTTCAGCTCTTTCTCCCTTTTGCTCTGAATCATTCTATATTTATCATTATTGATAAAGAGCATCAATAATCACTGGGATTTATTCTACTTCTCTCTTAGATAGTTTAGGTTCACGTTATGAAATATGAATTTGTACACACAGGTTAGAAAATTTCCCAGGTTATTTAGAAGACCTCTTGAGTTTTGACCACTAGGGCTTGATCATCAAGGAAAAGTTGAGATTAAAAACGTTTTTAAAAGATATCCTGCCTTGGTTGTTTGCAAAAGTGTTTCCTTCCTATCTACCAATTTATTCTAACTTTGTAAAAATACTGCAAAGTCTTGCATGAAGTTTATACTGGAGGTCTCAGGGCTAGATTTCATAAGTGTGAATCTTGTTTCATAGCTTATGGCTATATGATGTTGGGTCAATCACTTAACATATTTGTTGACGTATTTCTTTGTTTATAATATGGAGCCTGTAATTCTGCAGAGTTGTTGGGGTTATTAAATGAGATAATACACATGGAATGCTTAGCACAATGTAGGGCTGCTAAGTACAGTTTTGTAGATTGTGAACTGAACAACTCCAGTGGGCACCAGTCACATAGACTACAGTGCAATGTGGCAGCTTGGGTACAAAGTCAATGCTTGATATATGAAGCCATTGTTATTATGGTAATTAATGAGAAATTGATATATGAGAAATTCAAGATGTACAAAAGTTATGAAATGTGTCTATAATTATATACTTTCTGTGCAAAAGCCATCACCATGTGACAGCAACTACTAGACACGCATTGTTATCAACAATTCTGGTGTATTTAATATTAGATTTCGATTGTTAGATTAAGATAACCAACAATTATCTAGTAAAAGCTTGGACTTATCATCGTGCTTAGTTGCTTAGTTATGTCCAACTCTTTGCGACCTCATGGACTGTAGTCCACCAGGTGCCTCTGTCCGTGGGATTCTCCAGGCAAGAATACTGGAGTGGGTTGCCATTTCCTTCTCCAGGAGATCTTCCTGACCCAGGGATCAAACCTGTGTCTTTTACATTTCCTGCATTGGCAGGTGGATTCTTTACCATTGCACCACCAGGATAGTGGATTTGGTTCATCTGTGACCTGGTTCCAGAGTTTTCTTCAAGATGACTCTTGAGCCCATTTATCGTATGTCTCAGTTCAGTTCAGTTGATCAGACATGTCTGACTCTTTGCGACCCCATGAACTGCAGTACGCCAGGCCTCCCTGTCCATCACCAACTCCTGGAGTTCACCCAAACCCATGTCCATTGAGCCAGTGATGCCATCCAACCATCTCATCCTCTGTCGTCCCCTTCTCCTCCTGCCCTCAATCTTTCCCAGCATCAGGGTCTTTTCAAATGAGTCAGCTCTTCGCGTCAGGTGGCCGAAGTGTTGGAGTTTCAGCTTCAATATCAGTCCTACTAATGAACACCCAGGACTGATCTCCTTTAGAATGGACTGCTTGGATCTCCTTGCAGTCCAAGGGACTCTCAAGAGTCTTCTCCAACACCACAGTTCAAAAGCATCAATTCTTCAGTGCTCAGCTTTCTTCACAGTCCAACTCTCACATCCATACATGACTACTGGAAAAACTATAGCCTTGACTAGACGGACCTTTGTTGGCAAAGTAATGTCTCTGCTTTTCAATATGCTGTCTAAGTTGGTCATAACTTTCCTTCCAAGGAGTAAGCATCTTTTAATTTCATGGTTGCAATCACCATCTGCAGTGATTTGGGAGCCCAGAAAAATAAAGTCAGCCACTGTTTCCCCAACTATTTGCCATGAAGTGATGGGACCAGATGCCATGATCTTAGTTTTCTGAATGTTGAGCTGTAAGCCAACTTTTTCACTCTCCTCTTTTACTTTCTTCAGGAGGCTCTTTAGTTCTTCTTCACTTTCTGCCATAAGGGTGGTGTCATCTGCATATCTGAGGTTATTGATATTTCTCCTGGCAATCTTGATTCCAGCTTGTGCTTCCTCCAGCCCAGCGTTTCTCATGATACTCTGCATATAAGTTAAATAAGCAGGGTGACAATATGCCTAGTGCCATATTATTCTTAGGAAAGTGAAGTTTGTCCATTCATCATTCTTTCATTCATGAAATGCTATTTGCATTGAGTCGCAACTTGTATGTGACACTGTTCCAGGCAGAGATGTGAAGATAACTAACATTGCTTCTCAAGGAGCTTGCAGACTCTTAGGGAAGCAGACAGATAAGGATGAAAAATGCTCTGGAAGAATCATGAAACCATTCATTCAGTTTTTTAAATTCATGTAAGGAACAGATGCATCATAGTTTTAATGACCTAGGTGCTGATGCTGTGATTGTAATGGGATATGAAGAGCAATGCAACTGGGTTCATTCCTGAAAATTGCTCAGTAGATTTCCTGGAGATGAGAAAGGAAGACAAGTAGGAAAAGAGTTCTGAGCAGATGAGGAAGGAAATGAGGTTGCAGGCAGTCCAAGGAAAATCCAAGATCTCTGGGTGGTACTGAGGTCTTGATGTCATCCCTGGGTTGGTGATGGTATCCAGCCATACCATTGACAATCCCTGCCATCTTGGCCAATGCTCTTTCCACTTCTTAATCTCAATTTCCTCAAGTGCCCAAATAAGGAAGATAACCTCTCCATTGAACAAGCCTGAAGGTTTTTGAGAAGTCCAAAGGAAGGAAGTATGTGAAATTTCTTTGGAAATTGGAAAGAATAAGTATTGTATAAAATAGAAGAGGTGATCATTTTAAGTGGTGTCTATCAATTCCCATGAAGGATGCCTTGATGAGGTTAGCCTGAAAACCTGAGACAAAGACGTGGGGGTAGGGGAATCCCCGGAAGGTGAGGTAAGGGGCCAGGGAGAATGAAACAGTGGGGAGGAAAACTCCACACAATAGGTTGCAAGTAGAGTTGCTGCTTGGCTAAGGGAGGTCTGATTGTACCAGGACCTCCTGAGAAACAAAGATAACCCCTCCCAGAAAAGTTCATCCAACTGATGGAAGGCGGTTTTTTTTTTTTTGGTCACTGATTCCTCTCCTTCTACTTAAGAGTCTGTGTCTGGAATATAACACAGTTACCTATAGGATGTCCATAGTGCTCAGATACCTGGTTTCAGCTTCTGGCTCTATTATGCCTTTAGTTGTAGGTACATATTCTCCTGTTTCATTTTATTTTCTCTTCTCACTCTTATTAACAGGATGCCTACTGGGTAAGACTCACACATATTAGTGCTAGGAATTTGTTAAAAGGCTTTCCCCCCCTCTCAGTTTTGATGTTGCTTCCTTTGAGATCATCTTTCTCATCCCCAAACAGTCCCATAAAGCACTGGCCTGGTCAAGAATTACATTCATAATCAAAGTTGAATTTTCAGTAGTCAGGCAATGATTAGATCGCCAAACAAGTTTTTGAGTTCCAGTAATTCCCTTATTAAATAGGAAACAATACAATGGCTTTATGTGGATGGTACCTGGAATTCTCAATTCTGAAAGTCCTTTGAGGGTTTGATAAATGTGCACTTTGTCATAATAAAACATGCTAAAAGTCATGTAGAATTTTATAAATATATAGATGCCTCCTACTGGGCCTTGATCATCCAGCAAGCCAAACCTATGAAAAAGATGCTAAAAATAGGCTCATCCACAAAGAGATTCTGAAGTGTGACTTTTGATAACAACAGAAAAAAGAAAAAACCACTGTCGTTAGACTCTGCTGTCATTTGGTAACTTCCAAGTCAATGGAATCTGATTTTTAAATTCTCTGATTTAGTTTGTTTCTTTAGCATCAAGATACTATGTTTGAATTTTTGGAATTTAAATATGAAGTTTTTCATTCATGGTTCTCTGCTAGATACCTTTTTATAAGAGAAGGTACCGCTGTTTTCAAGTTGTAGTGTCTTTGAAGGTGACTATAGGAAGGCAGGAAATTTAGGCCAAATGTGTGACCTAATTATTTGAATTTCTGGATGTGGCAGCTGTTCGTGACTTTAGCTGCTTCAGCTGCAACAATTAGCCACAAGTCCTCATTCCCAACTCTTCAGTGCCCCTGAGTAGGCAGTTATCTCCCCTAATTAGCTGAATGATCTTTGGCAAGCCACTTTAGAGATGGAAAATTGAAGGTCAGAGTGGGAAATGTCGATAGCAATGCTTTCCTTGTGTCTGTAAAGCACCTAGCGTGGTGCTTCACATGGAGGGTGCACTCGTTCAAGAGGTATTTTTGAGCATCTGCTGTGTGCCTGGCATTGTTCCAGAGGCTGAGGTCACCAGGGTGCCCACGGCAGACAAAAGCATACATTCTGGTGTAGGAAGGTAGACAAAAAGCAAGCAAAGAAAGGAGGATTTCAGGTGGTATAATAGAGAGGGACTAAATATCCAGGGAACTGGGGGACATTTGATGAGTGGAGATCTGGACAGGAAAGAGCCTGTCCTGGAAACATCTGTGAGCAGAGGAAATATCAACCCAGGACCTTAAGTGAAACATGAGCTTGGCACCTCTGGATGAGGTCACGGAGGCCTGGAGTGTCCTGATTAAGGAAGAGAGGCTAGGGGCTAGATTGTGAAGGGTCTGGAAGACATTGGTTCAGGTTTTACTCCAAGCGTGATGGGAAACCATCATAAGATTTTAAGCAAGGGGGTGACTTCATGTACACTATGGATACTATGTATAAAATACGTAAGCGAGAACCTACTGTCTAGCTCAGGGAACTCTCCTTGAAGCTCTGCGGTGACCTGGATGGGAAAGAAATCCAAAAAGGAGGGGATATATGTATGTTGTATGGCTGATGCATTTTGCTGTACAAAACAAATTAACACAACATTGTAAAGCAAATTTAATAAAAATTAATATTAAAAAGGAGCATCTTGATCTGATTTAAATTTTTTAGAGATGACTCTGGATGCTTTGTGGAGAATAGCATCTGGGTGGGGAGTAGCTTTGGGGAGGCCAAATAGGAGGCTGTAGTTCAGACTAAAGCTGTTGGGTGATAGGCCTAGAGAAGGGCAGTGAAAGAACAAGGTGAATCAAGAGACAGGACTTGGCTATGAAAATGGGTGGAAATGGGGAAAGCAAGGACAGTTTCTATTTTTTTGTTTGAGAAACTGGGGAAATCATGGTGCCATTTTCTGAGATGAGGCATGGAGAGAAGGTGGATGGGGAGTTTTAATGTATATGGGTAGAGATGATGTCTCCATTTGAGTTTTCTTGGAAGAAGATCCTGAGATAAAGATTGAAATGGAGCTAGGCAATTTGTGGGGGCTTCACTGGTGGCTCAATGGTAAAGAATCCGCTTGCCAATGCAGGGGGTGCAGTTCAATCCTTGGTTGGGGAAGTTCCCCTGGAAAAGGAAATAGCAATCTTCTCCAGTATTTTTGCCTGGCAAATTCCATGGACAGAGGAGCCTGGTGAATTATAGTCCGTGAGGTCACAGAGTCAGACATAACTTAGCAACTAAACATACACATAGATTATTTG
Organism: Budorcas taxicolor; assembly: GCF_023091745.1. Classification (NCBI taxonomy): domain Eukaryota; kingdom Metazoa; phylum Chordata; class Mammalia; order Artiodactyla; family Bovidae; genus Budorcas; species Budorcas taxicolor. The sequence continues at coordinate 23,005,401 of NC_068927.1, read as the reverse complement.
AGAGATGATCCCAGGAAACACTGGTACAGGGGCTGGAAGGTGAGGCAGGGATGGGTAGGCAGCCAACTGAGGCTATATGATCAAGCAAGTTACCACTGTGGGCAAGGTTCCTTTGGAGAACTCTGGGGATTTGTGTAGAACATACACCGCAATGTTACTCCAGCTGAGTGGCAAGAAAGCTGGGTTTCTTAATCTGTCAACTCCCTGCAGCCATTGATTGAAAGTTCGTCCTTGGGGAAGAAGTTTCTTGGCACCTCTGGCCTGTTGTGTGTACAGACAGAGCAGCCTCTAGCCATCACAGAAAACCCTGGGGCTGGCAGCTGGAGGTGGGTCAACATAAGGATGTGAGTAGCGCCTGTCTAAGTGTTAGTCACTCAGTTGTGTCTGACTCTTTGTGGCCCTATGGACTGTAGCCCACCAGGTTCCTCTGTCCTTGAATTCTCCGGGCAAGAATACTGGAGTGGGTTGCTATTTCCTCCTTCAGGGGGACTTTCCAATCCAGGGATTGACCCCTTGCATTGTAGGCAGACACTACTGACTGAGCCACCAAGAAATACGATACCTTGTCAATGACGCAGCTGGAACTAAGTGAGAGCTCAAGACTTCTTTGTGTAGAGAGGATATTTAAAGCCATAGGACTAGAAAAAAGTGACCTTACAGACAGTCCATGGATAGAGAGAAGTCTTAGAGCTTGAAGTGCCAACATTTGGAGATGGGCTTCGATGAAGAAAATTAAGAAAGAGTAGCCATTGAGGCTGGAGGAGAGTCAGCTGGATGGGGTGTCATTGGAGCCAAGCGAAGGCTTTCAATATATTTGGTCAGGTGTTCAAATGCCACTAAGCATTAGAGAGGCTGCAGAGAGAGAACACTGGATGGCATGGTTCCTGGGTGCCGCTTACAGCAGAACTTAAGACCTATGGACATTATTATGATTATTAGACCCTCAGTGATCACATTGAGGTGATTTTTTTTTTCCTTTGGACCTATGTTTTAAAGCCTTGTGAAACAGGATTTCCAAACTGTGTCCCTGAAAACTGTAGAATTCATTCCCTTGAATTCTTGATTGTTGTTCAGTCACCAGGTCGTGTCTGACTCTTTGCAACCCTGTAGACAGTAGCATGTCAGGCTTCCCTGTCCCTCACTAACTCCTGGAGTTTGCTCAAACTCATGCTCACTGAATTGGTAATGCCATCCAACCATCTCATCCTCTGTCACCCACTTCTCCTCCTGCCCTCAATCCTTCCCAACATCAGAGTCTTTTGCAATGAGTCAGTTTTTCTCATCAGATGGCCGAAGTATTGGAGCTTCAGCTTCAGCATCAGTCCTTGCAATGAATATTCAGGGTTGATTTCCTGGTAGGGGCTCGGTAAATTTTGGTTAGATGTAGTTTGATGAGTCTTTCCTTTAGAAAAAGGACTTTTCTTATGGCAGGAACTTCTGGGGAAGAAAAGACATCTCAGTAAAACACCTGGTTTGTACCTTTGAGATTTCTGGTAGCAATTCAGTTCTGGAAAATGTATGTAGTAGTCATACCAAAGGTTATTCTAGAACTTGTGTGTTATGGAGATAGTTCTGGTATAAAAGTCTCCCAAAGAAAAAAACCTTCCCAAGAATAAAATGATTTGAGTTTCTTAAACAGGACTCTTCTATCCAGGCAATGCTCCTCATGAGAACTTTTAAATTCTTAGCGTTTTCAAGCACACAGTTGAAAATAGCAGGCATTTGAGACTTCAGAATATCTAGGAATATACACTAGCTTGCTTTTCTTTAGGTGTCTACCTGCAAAACGAGGTTTGAGGAAGGATTTCTTTTCCCAAGCCTGAGAATTTGTTGAGGTCACATAAGGAAATGTTGATATTGTACAAATGAATGGATTCATTGAATCCTTCCCCAGTCCCTCTCAAATGTGCCACTTCAGATGTATCATCAATCCAAATCCCTTCCTCTTGGCTTTAGAGCTTGTTCCAGGCAGACCATCTGAGCTATGTTAATGTCTTCTCTTTATTATAGTCTCTCAAGAAGCATCATTAGCACAGTCCTGTCTTAAGATGAGAAAGTGGAGCAAAATGGAAATCTAATCATCAAGACAAATTTGTCACTTTTGGGAACCTTTAGTGGGGGTAGTCAGAGTGAGCTACTAAACAATTATTCAAAGCTAACTGCTGATATCTTCGAACACTATTCAGGTTTCAATTTTTATCAGTTCAGATTAGAAGAATGTCTCAAACCATTTCTGAGTAAGGAGATCTGACTGATGCTTTTGTTGTTTCTTTGAGCTTTTGTATTTCTGAAAAATCCAACACCATATCTCATGCTTCCATATCTAAGGCTTTGCCTTCATCTTCATTGCAATAGAAATTTGGTGGGAAGAATAGTGTGTGTGTGTGTGTGTGTGTGTGTGTGCGCGTGCACGCAAGTGTGTACGTGCATGCATATGAGTGCTTGTATGCTACATAAATTTTTTAACCAAATCACTTGCCCATTGCCCACTGGGCTACATACTATTTTTGTCTGTTTTACATATTGTGTTGCAGTCCAATTTAAACATTTCAAAAGTCACAAATCATTTTCAATAGTTTGAGCAGTGTGTGATGTGAAAATTACTCTCTCCCCGACCCCTTCCATGGTTCCCAGCACTTTTTGTTTTCCAAGCCTATTCCTTATGCTGTTCATGTGAAGATGGAGTCGCTGAAGCTGCAACATGACTTTTGCCATGCTGTGTTCCATTGGGCTTTGATGTCTCTGAACAGATGGGGAGAGAGAAGCTGATGGAGGCAAGGTTGGAGCTCTAGCTTAGGAGCTGTGGTGGCAGAGGAAGGGTGATCGTTTTTTCATCGGTTCAACATTTGGATCATAGAGTTGGGCCACAGAAAGTGAAGGAGAGTTCATTTCACTTAACTTCTTTGGAGCTAACTGTCTTCTTTGGATTTGGAAAGTATGTTTGTGTTTCTAAATCAGTCTCACTTAATGAACCAGCTAACATCAGTTCCCTCTGTCTTTAGGTCTGCAGGCTTCAATCTTTGGTTTACAGTGTTTTAGACACTATGTGTTGTGCTTGGTTGCCCAGTCGTGGCTGACTCTTTGCGACCACATGGACTGCAGCCCGCCAGGCTCCTCTGCCCATAGAATTTTCCAGGCAAGAATACTGGAGTGAGTTGCCATCCCCTGCCTTCTCCAGAGGATCTTCCTGACCCAGGGATCAAACCCGTGTCTCCTGCATGGGCAGGCAGATTCTTTACAACCGCACCACCTGGCAAGTGCTTGTAGATGCTATAGCCTTTTTGTTTTTAAAACTTTCACCTGTTTTATTTATCTGTTTCATTTATTTTTTATTGGGGCTTAGTTGCTTTACAATGTTGGTTTTTGCGTGGATCTCCCTCACACCTCCCTCACCCCACCCTGCTAGGTCATCAGAGAGCACCGAGCTGACCTCCCTGCACTGTACAGCAGGTTCCCACTAGCGATCTGTTTTATCTGTGATAGAGTATATATGTCACTCCTAATCTTCTCATTCATCCCACCCCCTTTTCCTCCCCAACCCTGCATCCGCAAGTCCACAGCAATAGATATGCAGATGTAGAGAACACACTCTAGGCCTCTCGTGCATCTTTGTGGGCATTTTATTAGGAGATTTTGGAGTATGAATATTTGTTAACCCCTCTGCCAACCCAAAAGTCCCCGGGAAAGAAAGTAAAACCTTCTAGAGAGCATGTGGTGTTCCATTCATCCCCAGACCCTACTGCAGAGAAAAACAGCGCTGGGAGGTCAGAATTGAAATGAGATAAATACTGCATTTGTCTAACAGAGTGAGAAGCTTTGTACACTGAGACAAAGATCAATTGTCTTGAACGGTGTGCTCAACACGGTTTAACAAAAAGGTTGAGCTACAGATATATGTAGCTTCTTTCAAATGTCTCTGATTTTTGAGGACTCTTCTGATTGTTCATTCAGACTTTTTTTTTTTGATATCTCTCTAACTGTGGTGTTCCTCATTAAAAACCATGATATGGAAAACGATGGGAGAGTTTAAAAGTTTAAAGTACATTCAAAAGTGCTCAAACATTTCACAATATGAGTCTTTATTTCTCCCTGCATCTAAAGATGCCTCTAATTGTGGCCCTTTGTTCCTGTTTTTTGTTCGAGGAATACCCCCCATATGCCAAGCCCTTGAGGCCTGCCCCTCACTTGCACTAAGAGGCTCTCCCATGCTGGCGATCTGTAGGCGCTCCAGGGGAAATGTGAGATATGAAATGATCAATCATGAAACCATTTTCCTGTCGTTAAAACATTTTTGTGAGTGATCACCGTTTTTTCTTCACATGAGATAAAAATTAAAGACAAGTTGAATAAAAAATAATTGCTTTCCATTTCTAAAGGGAGAAATGTCTCTGAGGAAAAGAGGAAAGCAAACTTTCTTCAAAAAATTCAACCTTTCATTGAAAAGTACTTTAATTTTCCTGAGATATTCCAACATGTTATCCACCCCCGCCACCACTCCCAACCCTCTCCCTAGGATGGGATTAGTTTAAGCAAGCAAACATTTTAGAGTGGTCCATGCAAGCCCACGTTTTCTAGATAACACAGGCTGCTCTGTGTTTCTCCTTATGCCTGTAACACCTGTACCATGTACAGAACAATGTCACAGTGAAATATGGCCGAGGCAGATTCCAGAGTTTTCTCAGTCAAATAGGGATGCAGGAACTCTCAACTCTGGTCATTTGCACACACTATCACTTAACCCCTTTCTCAGGCATGCACGTGAGCTCAGCCACTCTCTCGTGTCTGACTGTGCAATCCTATGGACTATAGCCCTCCAGGCTCCTCTCTCCATGGGACTCTCCAGGCAGGAATACTTGAGTGGGTTGCCATTTCCTCCTTCAAGGGATCTTTCTGACCCAAGGATCAAACCTGCATCTCCTGCACTGGCAGGCAGATTCGTTTATCACTGAGCCGCCTGGGGGGCCCTAGTCTCAGGAGTCAGCCTCAAAATAAAACGGCTTTGGAGGCCATGTTGGTTCTCATAAATTAACAATTATGGAACATGGCCTCCCTGAAGCTAATCTAGCAGCTGCATTTTTAAAGTTATTTTAGCTTTTCTTTGTGTGAATCACTTTTAAAGTCTTTTATTGAATTTGTTACAATATTGCTTCTGTTTTAAGGTTTGCATTTTTTGGGCTATGAGGCATGTGGGATCTTAGCTCACCTACCAGGGATCAAACTTGCACCCCCTGCATTGATAGGTGAAGTCTTTACTACTGGACAACCAGGGAAGTTCCCGGCAGCTGCATTTGAGTCTGTTTTGGAACCACATGGCAAAATATAGTGACAAGATTTGATTCATTCTGACTAAGTGGAGTCCTAAATTTTCATTTTTTTTCCCCTTTGAGTCAGGAGGATTTTCTACCACAGGCAAGGATTTACCTTGAAAGGAATGAACTGGTTGAGAGATGAGGAAGCTGAAGGAAGAAATGTCTTTCTCGGGTAAAGGACTTTTGAGCCTCAGTTTCTCCACCTGTAAAGCAGGAGAGCCAGACTACATGACCCTTGCTTTTACCAGTTTTAATGCTAAATGTGATTTCTCCATGTCATGGTATGAACTGTTCAAAAGCCATATGGTAGGAGGGGAGCCTTCAAACAGAATTCAAATAATTAAAAACACATTTCTATCATTAAAACCTCCGGGTGAATGATCTTTGTTCTTCTTTCACTTGAGGTAAAATACTAAACTTTTTCCTTATAAATTTAAATAAACAGATTGCAATGAAATTGAAAAGAAGAAAAACGGGAGCACATGAGCACATGCATGTAATTCTACCAGTGGAAAACCATTGATGGCATCTTCATGTATTTCTACCAGTACTTTTGCTATAGATCAGGTGTTTAATGTAGTTGTATTATGTTGTTTATAGATGTTTTGCATCTTGAGTTGCCTCCTAACATTATAATAATTTTACTTATTTGTATTTATTCTTCTTAGTCTTCTTTTTAATAGCTGAGCAGATATATTTATTTCCCTGTGGCTGGGAAATTCATTCCAATTTTTATTCTTGCAAATAATATTACAGTAAATATCTTCATTCCTGTGAAATCTGGTCTCCCTCCAAGTCAATTCCACTTTGAAAAAAATAAAACTGTTTGGCTGTCTCCTGATGCAGAACTCTGGCTGATCCCATTTTGCACAAACCCTGTTTTATCTTTGTATTGTTTACAGTCACTCATAATGATGTTTGTAAAATGCTTCTGGATTTGTTTGTGTGATCAACTGAGATCTGTGGTCACTTGAAAAATCTAACTGGGCACAGTTGGATAGGAGAGACTTGTAGTACAATCATGTTTGAAAGGAGTAACATAGAATTTGTTGTGTGCCACAATTTTCGTGCGTTAGGGAGGAGGAATGTTTTCTCTGGCTAGTTATGGCCCGAACTTTGTCTCATTCTGACTCTTCTCAGTGACAGTCTGATGGTCACCCCCTAGGATCTGGGTTCCTAACTTGTGGTAGATGAGATTACAAATGACCAGTCCAATAGCAGTATTTTTCACGCTTCTCTCCCGCTTGCAACAGTTCCTTGCCATTAATATAGCCACTGAAGAGTGTTAAATTTCTTAGTGCTGTGAAAATTGGTATTAAAAGAAGTACTTTAAAAAAGAAATGGGAGCTTAAGAGCTATAATAAAAGAATAACCCTTAAAGCAAGTCAATTGGAAAGCATAATGAAGTTGATAGTGGTCCTTTCAGTTTAGTCATGAATTTGTTAGAGAAAAAAATGACTTCTCTGAAAACCACCATCTGTGCCATAAGTAGATCCATTAACACCGCTAAAGACACCAAGAAGGTTACGCTTGCTGCCACGGCAGTTCACCCCCATTGCATTTTAATTTTACTGTATTCACTGTTCAGGTTTTCCCTAGTCTTGTCCACTTGGACATGCCAGAAGGCTCTTGTTACTCCCTAATGGACTGTGATCTTCAGGGTGAACTTTGCCTCTTGAAACAAGAGTCCCCTGTATTACTCAGACCTTTAAGTGTTGACAGGCCTGGCGAGGGATTGGAGGCTTTAATTCCATTTGTTTAACACTACTGAATGTCAAATTCTATTACACTGGCATCTAAGGGAGAAGCCAAAGCTTTTGGATGGAGTTATGTTTGAGCATGTCAAATTCAGGTGTACCCTCATTTACTATAGAAATGTTCTTAAACTCTCATACAAAGAAAAAAAAGTCTATTTAAAACATATTAGACCTTTAAAATAATTTCTCTTAAGGTGTGAATATTCTTTATTGAAATACAAATAGTCATCCTTCTACTGATCTCTTTTGAGCAACATTTTCAGAATGGAAACCTACATTAAGTTTCTATGTACTTTACAAGAGAAATATTCATCTTCTGAATTCTTAAGGTGATAGTCGATGTATGTCTGTTGTCACATTCAATCAACAAATATTTACTAAGCATTTGCTAGATACTTGGGGCTTTCCTGCTAGCTCAGATGGTAAAGAATCAGCCTGCAATGCAGGAGACCCTGGTTCAATCCTTGGGTCAGGAAGATCCTCCTGGAGAAGGAAATGGCTACCCACTCTAGCATTCTTGGGCCTCCCTGGTGGCTCAGATGGTAAAGAATCCACCTGCAATGTAGGTAGACCTGGGTTCGATCCCTGGGTTGGGAAGATTCCCTGTTGCAAAGAGTCAGACATGACTGAGCAACTTTCACTTCTTCACTAACTAGATACTTGGTGTGTGATTTTGGTCCTCCTAGAAATACTTTCTAGAGGTTTCATGTACCTCATCAATTAAAGTTCAAGCTTCTTCAGGGCAGAGATCATATCCTGTCTTTCATTTTTAGGCCATGAAAAAGTGTAAAATCTATGCAAGAAGGGCTTAGCTGATGATAAATGAAAGGGTGAAAAAATAATGAAATCAGATTAAGCTTATATTGCTTAACAAAATCAGCTTATCACTGGGATTTGGAATTCTTTTAATGAGGGCTCTTGAAATGATATATTGATATATTTCTGTTTTTCCCTTCACTTAAAGTCCTTTCAGCCCAATGGGTGAGGCCAGTTTTGTGGATGGCAAGACTAGAGAATGTTTAAAGCAACTTGGGATGCAGGAAAAACTATTTCTGTGAGGATAAAGTCTCAGCAACATCTAGTTCAACCTCTTCTATAGATGTGAAAATAAGGCCCAGTGAGCTTGAAGCACTTGCTGAAACTCACCCAGCATCTTAGTGTCAGTGGAAGTGCTGGGAAGGGAATCCTGGTTTTAGAATTTTACAAAATATTTTTTGATGTGGACCATTTTTTTAAAGTTTATATTGAATTTGTTATAATATTGCTTCTGCCGTCACGTGTGTGCTAAATCACTTCAGCCATGTGGAACTCTTTGCTACCCCATAGACGGTAGCCCGCCAAGCTCCTCTGTCCATGGGGTTCTCCAGGCAAGAATACTGGAGTGGGTTACCGTGCCCTTATGTTTTGTTTTGTTTTGTGGCCACAAGCCTTGTGGTATTGTAGCTCCCTGACCAGGGATTGAAACCACACCCCGTGTATTAACCATTGAGTTGCCAGAGAAGCCCCTAGAATTCTTAATTCTCTTCTGCATGTCTTACTTTTGATTTAACACCAGAAACACTACTTATGCGTTCCTTGGGGTTTGTAAGTTTTAAAGCAACAGAACCTGGTTTTGACCAATGTAAGAACAAAAGGAACTTCTAGGAAACTAGTGAGTGGTTCACAAAATTAAAAGAAGACTTGAAGAACCAGGCCTCTGAAAAGACTGATGTCTGAATTCTCCTTGCCTTTGGAGAGCAGAAACTAAAGGGCCGCCACTTCCAGGAGCCACCATCTGAATGAATCAGCACCAAGAGGTTTCAGTGACCACACTCAAGATTCAAATTCCAGGGAGAGAGCTCTGACTGGTTTAGCCTGGGTCACCTGCCCTCTGCTTAGAAAGAGGACGATGGGACATTTTGATTGACAGTCTTAACAAGTCTGTATCCATTGGGGATTCCAAATCACAATCAGGTGCTATTATCAGTGGTATGAAAATGGATGCAAGGTAGATAAAACCTACAGAGTGCCAGCGCACAAATGACTCTATATTCTCATGAATGTGAATCTCATATGTACACAGACATTGTCTTCCTCAAATATTTCCACTCTGTTCATGACTGTGATTCTGTCTCTGAGCCCCACAATCCCAGCATGCTTCTGGTTTAAAGGGAACATGAAACTCGATGGACGTGAGTCTGGGTGAACTCCAGGAGTTGGTGATGGACAGGGAGGCCTGGCATGCTGCGATTCATGGGGTCGCAAAGACTCAGACACGACTGAGCGACTGAACTGAACTGAACTGAAAGTCTCTGAAGGGAGATCCCTTGCTATTCTTCTGCTCTACCTTGACCTTTCTCCTTCCTTTCAAGCTTCTTTCTCTTCCAAGACAATAACCCTTCACATAAACTCTAGGCTCTATCAATATCCACCTCCTTTGAGGGCTCTGGGGGAAAAAATTCTTTCTCGATCTACCCTGCACCCCCATGACAGTGTGGTTTAAGTGGTGTTCCATTCTTACCTCCAAGGATGAAACATAAGATCCTCAGCTCTATCCGAAATTGCAATACATATTTCCAGCATTGACCAAAGGAGTCCTCTCTGGAAAGAGGGAAAATCCAGGTATAACTAAAGCCCATAGGAGAAGCCAAAAGATGGATGTATGATGAGAAGATAGAAGAGCCACATCAGGAGAAATTGAAATTGCAAACTAGGGAAGGAAATGTAGAATGATGTCATGTATCATGGAGACAAAAGTTTGGGGTTTTTTTGAAGAAGCCTTACCAGATTGGTTTGGGTTCATTAAATGTGGGCTTTTGCCCTATGGTGATGAACAGTGCCTAGATGCCCTGTCTTAAACTCAGCATGCCTAAATAGCATCTTCGCTACTTGTCCTGTGCTTATATCCAAGCTTCTTCTCATTCGGTTTCCCTCCATTGCTTGTCCAGGGACAACCAATAGACATTCCTCTCTTAGGAGGGCTCCGTGAGGTCATCCAAGAAACAAGGTAGAGTAATGAAAAGAACGGACCAAGGTGAGTTCACGGAACTTTTAATCTGTCTTAGACATCTACTCTTACGCACCTTGACACACGTTCTTCCAGCCTGACTCCCACTGCAGATGAACTACTTCCTCTTGAGCCTTGTGACTTAGCTACGGGGACTCATGAGCCTTTATTTCCCTCGGTCCTGATTGGCATGCCAGCATAATCGGTCTCCACTTGCTTTTCCAGATTTTTAAAAAAATGTGGACCATTTTAAAGTCTTTATTGAATTTGTTACAATATTGCTTCTGCTTTGTTTTTTGGCCTCTAGGCATGTGGGATCTTAGGTCCCCAACCAGTTATCAAACTCGCATCCCCTGCATTGTAAGACAAAGTCTTAACCATTGGACTACCAGGCCAGTGTGCACTTGCTTAAAGGAAAATTGGAATGAAACATCTAATCAATAGGTGACTAATGATCCAGGGTCTGATATCTTTAGCTCCTTCCTAGGAAAATTGGAATTTACCAGATGTGACACTTTTAGTAGTACCACCATTATGCTAGTCACTATGATTAAGCGTTTACTGGTCAAAGGGTGTTTGGTTGCAAGTAAGAGACCCACTAAACTAGTTAAGCAACTGGTTTGTTGTGAAGATGCCCAGAAGTCTTGAGGACATGAGTAGCTGGGATTCTTGGGAACTGCTACGTCTTCAGGTGACCTTCCTTCTACTTTTTCCTTTCTGGTTGTGTGCTCTTCTGTTGCTGGAGACTGTCTGCTTTATTCATCTATTCATAGTTTTCCACGCATGTGTGTGTGTTTTGCGGCTGTAATATCACAGAGACTCAGCCCCTGATTCTATCTGAATTTTACTTCTCCAACTTGAATTGCTCCTTCGAATCCTTAGAGGAGACAGCTGATGCGCTCTGCTGTCCACCCCTGGAATAATTAGCTGCTGCTAGAGGTCCAGGTTATTTGGTACAACTGTGGTCTCATAGGTTCTTCTGGAGAGACCAGTTCTGGGGGCATCTAAGGACAGCATCATGATCAGGTGTCCTCTGAACACATCTATTCAAATCTCCCTTCTTCCTTTATCTCATATCTTGCCTCTGGTTACCACGTGCCATTCCTTAATCTGAATGAATGGTTTTCACTGTGATACACTACGCCTCCACTGGGCTCAATGCACCTGGCTTTGCAGAGATGGAAGACTCAGCATCTCCAATCCAAAGGGAAGGGACTCTCAGGAAGTCTGGGTCTCTGTGAGAAATAGTATTGGAAACCGATGAAGATCCATTGCTGAAACCCGACAGCAAGATACTTAACGTAGTTACTAGCTGTGCTAACTGATTTAATGAACAGGGAACATAACAAATGAGCATGTTTACCAAGTTAACTTGTGAAAATGAATATCTGTAATTAAAGCAGCTCACAACTGACAGGCAAACAGGAAATTATTGTTATTATTATACACAAATCATCTTAAAATACCAGAACTTAATAAATGGGGGAAAAAACAAACAATGGCTAAAACTGTCTGCTAAATAAAAAATAATGACGAACACCTGTGGTCTTTTTATAGGACTCCAGTGGAGGTTTTTTTTTGAAGACCTAATTATGTTTTAGTAATGCTACCATTTCATTATTTCTCTGTAGCGTTATTAAAAGAAAATGTCCATATTTCCTCTGTTTAAAGGTCTGTAACATAGAGTCAGGCTTTTTTTTTTTCAATGCTACAGACACTCTGACAGTTCTAGCTACTTATTGGCAGGGCACATAGGCCTTGGCAAGGCTGGATTTTTCTCCTTGGTAATGCTGGAGTCTGTCCAGGGGATAAGGGGGGATGTAGACACCTTCAGAAAGAGTCTGCTAGCAAGTAATTGAGAACCAGTGTAGCTGAATGGGTACAAAAGCCAGCCCTGCATTTAGCTTCCTTGGTCTTAAATCCCAGCTTTGTTCCTTGCTAGCTGTGTACCCTCTGGCAAGTAACAAAACCAATCTGTGCCTCACTTTTCCCATTTGTAAAATGGAGATAATGATTATATACAGCTCATAGGATTATCATTTGAAATAATACAGGAACAGAGCTTATCTTGCTTAGCACCTCATAGGTGCTAATAAATGATAGCTACTTATCATTAATTGCAAGTTATCATTCTCTGTGTGTTTCCCATAACTAACCAGGTTCAAGGAACGTCGCCCCAGGATGCCTCAGCCATGTAGCTGGAAAGTGGCAGCCACATCAGGGGTCTCAATTTACAGAGCTGAGAGTTTATTTTCTTCATAGCGCTGAATGGCATTTGAAAGTATCTTGCTTGCCTCTCATCTGCCTCATCTCATGAGGATGTAAGCTCAGTGGTGGGAGAATATTCCACAGCTTAAATGTTGCAAAACTGCAGGAGATCTTGTTCACCCTGCCACTTTATGCTTCTGTGCTGTGTGGGTGCCATTCATGTTCCATGGAGTTGTGCAGTATGGTGGTCTTGGATGTGCCAGTGGGGCCTATGAATTGACCTCACCCCCTTCCCAAACCTTCTTACCACCATGATTCCTTTCTACGTTGGTAGCAGTATCGTGTGCTCCATGACCTCAAGTAGGAACCTTGGAGAACTGATGATTTGAACTAAATAACTTCCTTCTGCTTTGGGTCCCTTGTGACCTTCTCTCCATACAGAAGTCAGTGTGCATTACTCAACCTAAGTTAGGTCATACAGTCCATTGCTTAATGTCCTTCAATCGTTTCCTGTTTCTCACAATATAACTTTCAAGCTCTCTAGCATGGCCTAATGGAGAAGGAAATGGCAACCCACTCTAGTATTCTTGCCTGGAGAGTCCCATGGACAGAGGAGCCTGGTGGGCTGCTGTCCATAGGGTCACACAGAGTCAGACACGACTGAAGCAACTTAACATGCATGCATGCATTGGAGAAGGAAATGAAAACCCACTCCAGTGTTCTTGCCCGGAGAATCCCAGGGATGGAGGAGCCTGATGGACTGCCGTCTATGGGGTCGCGCAGAGTCGGACATGACTGAAGTGACTTAGCAGCAGCAGCAACAGCAGCATGGCCTAACAGGCCTTATCTTATGCCACACTCTCTTGATCATACGAGCACCATAGTTTCAAAATGGATGCTGAGTATCACCGGGAACTTGTCAGAGATGCAATCTGTGGGCCCACACCAGATCTACTGAATGAGAAACTCTAGGGGTGAGGCCCACTAATCTGTGTCTTAAGGCTTCTAGGTGATTTTGATATTACACTGGCTTCTTTGTGTTCCTTGGACACAGGTGTCTCCCCCTGCCTGAAGACTCTTTCCCAGACTTCCACATGATTTCTGGGACCAATTCTGCTTCCTTATTTATATCTGTTTCAAAGCCAGTTCTTCTGAAAGGTCATTCCCACCCACCCTGTCTAAGGTCACTCTGCTCCCCTTTGCTCCACCTATTGTTTTCATTTCTCTACCGTAAGTCTGGGTTTTATTTACAGTACTGAACGCTATTTGAAATTACTTTTCTTGTCTGTCTGCTTCCTCCCAACAGAACATTAGCTCCACACAGATGGGTATCTTAACTACTTATCCTTACTGCTGTGTCCACAGAGCTTAGAAGAGGGCCTGGTAGCCTTTGACTGTGTGGATCACAATAAACTGTGGAAAATTCTGAAAGAAATGGAAATACCAGACCACCTGACCTGCCTCTTGAGAAATCTGTATGCAGGTCAGGAAGCAACAGTTAGAACTGGACATGGAACAACAGACTGGTACCAAATAGGAAAAGGAGTACGTCAAGGCTGTATATTGTCACCCTGCTTATTTAACTTATATGCAGAGTACATCATGAGAAACGCTGGACTGGAAGAAACACAAGGTGGAATCAAGATTGCCAGGAGAAATATCAATAACCTCAGATATGCAGATGACACCACCCTTATGGCAGAAAGTGAAGAGGAACTAAAAAGCCTCTTGATGAAAGTGAAAGAGGAGAGTGAAAAAGTTGGCTTAAAGCTCAACATTCAGAAAACGAAGATCATGGCATCTGGTCCCATCACTTCATGGGAAATAGATGGGGAAACAGTGGAAACAGTGTCAGACTTTATTTTTGGGGGGCTCCCAAATCACTGCAGATGGTGACTGCAGCCATGAAATTAAAAGATGCTTACTCCTTGGAAGAAAAGTTATGACCAACCTAGATAGTATATTCAAAAGCAGAGGCGTTACTTTGCCGACTAAGGTCTGTCTAGTCAAGGTTATGGTTTTTCCAGTGGTCATGTATGGATGTGAGAGTTGGACTGTGAAGAAGGCTGAGTGCCAAAGAATTGATGCTTTTGAACTGTGGTGTTGGAGAAGACTCTTGAGAGTCCCTTGGAGTGCAGGGAGATCCAACCAGTCCATTCTGAAGGAGATCAACCCTGGGTGTTGTTTGGAAGGAATGATGCTAAAGCTGAAACTCCAGTACTTTGGCCACCTCATGCGAAGAGTTGACTCATTGGAAAAGACTCTGATGCTGGGAGGGACTGGGGGAAGGAGGAGAAGGGGACGACAGAGGATGAGATGGCTGGATGGCATCACGGACTCAATGGACGTGAGTCTGAGTGAACTCCGGGAGTTGGTGATGGGACAGGGAGGCCTGGCGTGCTGCGATTCATGGGGTCGCAAAGAGTCGGACACGACTGAGAGGCTGAACTGAACTGAACTGAACTGAAGAAGCTGAGTGAATGGTGTGAATATTTTACTCTGTGTGCATAACAGATTGAGTTATGGGCCCAGTCTTCACCTGGATTCTACATCCTTCGTTATTTGACTCTGTATTTCTTTCTACTAGAGAAAGTTCACTTTGGAGAAGCTCCGAGCATTATTTATGTGGACTAGATCTGAACTCAACATGCAGTTTGGAACTGAGCCCAGCCTAGCTCAGCCAATACCCAGATTTTGAGCAATAAAAAAATTTTTGTTTGTAGTTACGTGGTTTTGGGGTAGATATTAATACTTTTTTGGGTCAGCAGCTAATATTTTATATCTATTCTGTACATGTTGTTTTTTAGTTTCTAAGTCATGTCCCACTCTTTGTGATCTCATGGACTGTAGCCCTCCAGGATTCTCTGTCCATGGGATTTCCCAAGTAAGAATCCTGGAGTGGGTTGCCACTGCCTTCTCCAGGGGACCTCCCTGACCCAGGGATCGAACCCACAACTTCTGCTTGGCAGGCAGATTCTTTACCACTGAGCCACCAGGGAAGCCTCTGTTTGTGTTAGGTACCATTAGAATCCACAAGAAGTGGTAATCAATCTTGTTTTTAGGACAAGAGGTTTGGAAGGAAGTAATTACTGAATAAGTCTTTTTGAAAACAAAATAAAAGATTACTTGGTAGATAAAATGGAAGGCAGTATTTGGGGAAAAGGAATGACTTAAGCAAAGACCTTCACCAAAGTGTAAGAAGTATCTGAGAAAGGGCAAATAGCTCCTTAGACAGAAAATATATGGGAAGGCAACTAGAAATTAGATTTAAAAAGAGTAATTGTACCTTATATTTGCTTCAGTGAAATTTCTCCATACATTCTCTTATTTAGTGCTCATGGTATCTCTGAGACAGCATTCTGTATAGTCTTAGAGAACCTTGGTTTCTCTATCAACACCATTCTCTATTCTCTGTTAACTATCTATTAATGCCATTGTTGCCTTGGGAAATTACCTTGAATATCTCTCAGCCTCAGCTTTCTCATTCATAAAATGGTATTACTTTCAGGAGTGAAAGGGATGAACTATGTACAGTGCCGGCGGTAAAGAATCTGCCTGCAATGTGGGAGACCCAGGTTTGACACCTGGGTCGGGAAGATCCCCTGGAGAAGGGCATGGCAACCCACTCCAGTATTCTTGCCTGGACGATTCCACGGACAGAGGAGCCTGGCGCGTTACAGTCCATAGGGTCACAAAGAGCTGGACACGACTGAGTGACTAACAAACACACACACACAGTACCCAACGTCCAACAGGCACTCCAGTCTTCCCTCCCACTGCCCAGTATCCAAGGTCCAATAGGCACTCCAGTCTTCCCTCCCACTGCCCAGTATCCAAGGTCCAACAGGCACTCCAGTCTTCCCTCCCACTGCCCAGTATCCAAGGTCCAACAGGCACTCCAGTCTTCCCTCCCACTGCCCAGTATCCAAGGTCCAACAGGCACTCCAGTCTTCCCTCCCACTGCCCAGTATCCAAGGTCCAACAGACACTCCAGTCTTCCCTCCCACTGCCCGTTCCATTTTACATCTGAAGAAACGGAGACTCCGGTTAAGTAACTTGTCTGCATGTCGCACTGTTAAGAAGCAGCAGGTTTGGGGCCATGATTCCCATTTTAGGGCTCTCCCCTTGATGCCTTGACTCCATTGGGCAATGCCGAGAGAGGGGCTCAACCTTGAAGAGTTCAAACTTTCCAGCTCTCTGCTTGGAATGCTTTTCTTAATCTTTTTCAGCAGCTTGCAAGAAAATAAGTAGGGTAAGGGAAGATAGTCACAATCTGGATTCATCTTTTTGTTTACTCATTTTGGTTTACATTCCAATGGAATGTAAGGGCAAAGTTCCTCGCCTGCCGCATCCCTACCATACTTCCAGTGCCTGGCATGTGATCGATTCCCAAGAGGTACATGTACACCGACAATATTCAGGACCAAGAAGAAGGACAGCTCCCGGGAGAGGGCAAGTGTGAGACAACGATGGAAAGAGCTCTGAGGACCAGGTAGCCATGGTGGGTTTTTTTAAAAAATTAGAGTACAATTGCTTTACAATGTTGTGTCAGTTTCTGCGCTACAACAATGTGAATCAGCCACAAGAATACATATAACCCCTCCCTCTTGAGCATCCCCCTACCCCCACCACCCCACCCCTCTAGGTCATCACGGAGCACTGAGCTGAGCTCCGTGTGCTGTGTGGCTGCTTCCCACTAGCCATGTTACACGTGGCAGAGAATATACGTCAGCGCCACTCTTTCAATTCACCCCAGCCTCTCCTACCCCTGCTAGTCCACAAGGCCATCATGGTGGATTTTTACGGGCTGGGTCAGTGTGATCGGCACATTCAGGAAGAAGATTCTAGTCTGGCTTGTCTAGCATGGGCGTCATTCCATGTGCAATCCTCTTTGACAGCCTCTTCCCAGCTTATGTCAAACTCTGCTCCTCTGTTTTCACTCTTTTGGTCTTGTTCTCAGACTTCTACAAGATTGAAACAGGAGTTGCAGCAGAAGATGGTGGGAATGTAAATTGTTACAACCACTTTGGAAAACAATTTGTCCCTCTCCTGTAGAACTGAACATTTGCATGCTCTATGATTTAGCTTTCCTTGGTATGTGCTTCAGAGATATCCTTGGATGTATTTACCAGGATATATGTAAAAGAATATGTGGAGTCACCACAACTGGACACAATGCAAATATCCATCATATGAGACCAGTTAAGTGAATTAGGGTATAGTTGCACAATGGAATATTATAGAGAAAAGAAAGTAAATGAATCAGTCACATAGACCAGCCACGAATGAATCTTATAAAGATAAAACGGAAAGAAAAAGCAGGTTACTAGAGACATCTTAGAGTTTGATGCCATTTTTATAAAGTTCAAAGAGTAGCAAAATTTTAAGCAATTTGCGTAGGGAGATCCACATGTAAAAACTAAAAGGAAAAAGAAACAATGAAAGATCTTAGGCTTCTAGAGGTATCAGTGAGCTGGGATGGAGAAGAAGCCCCAAGGTAAACACAACAGTAGTGATGTACATAGGGTGGTGGGCTGACAGGTCTTCATTTTGTTGTGTGCCTCATGATTCACATACAAAAATAATAATACATCTAATTTATATTAAGTAATACATAATAGATTGATTGGAGAAGGCAATGGCACCCCACTCCAGCACTCTTGCCTGGAAAATCCCATGGACGGAGGAGCCTGGTAGGCTGCAGTCCATGGGGTCGCTAAGAGTCGGACACAACTGAGCGACTTCACTCTCACCTTTCACTTTCAGGCACTGGAGAAGGAAATGGCAACCCACTCCAGTGTTCTTGCCTGGAGAATCCCAGGGATGGAGAAGCCTGGTGGGCTGCCGTCTATGGGGTCGCACAGAGTCAGACACGACTGAAGCGACTTAGCAGCAGCAGCAGCAGCAGCAATAGATTGATTAGAAGCCCCCTGAATGAGGAGGCAGGATTGATTATTTCTTGAATTTTAAGTTGACATGGACTCTAAAATATATCATCTATTTAGTCAAAAACTTTTGGGAACAGAAGGGGAGAAATGCTGTTTAGAATCAAGCAATTAGATGCAATGGATTTCTTTCTAGAGATCAAACTCTCAGCCTTTGGAACCGTGGCATGAGCCACGTTGTGACTCGGAGTCATGGTGTGGGGAGCTGACTGGGGATGACTTTTGAGGACAGATGATTCTGTGGGCATTCTTTATTTCACTACTTGTTCTTTGTCCTGGGAAATGGATATAAATTTGGAGAGAAAAAGAATGATAGAAAATACAAAGTACTCTTTTAAGTTTTAAGAGTAGAGATGGGTGTTTAAGTGAACGAAGGTTGACCATTCTCGTGAAGATTTTTTTCTTTTTTAAAGGAGGACCTCATGTTTTTGAACCTCATATCTCCTATGATGCCTCTTCCTCTGAGTCTGATCCTGGAGGTCAGTTTAATTATATGTAACGTTCAGTGAAAGTGAAAGTGTTAGTCGCTCAACTCTTTGCGATGCCATGGACTGTAGCCTGCCAGGCTCCTCTGTCTATGGAATTCTCCAGGCAAAAATACTAGAGTGGGTTGCCATTCTCTTCTCCAGGGGATCTTCCCATTCCAGGGATGGAACCCAGGTTTCCTGCATTACAGGCAGACTCTTTGCCATCTGAGCCACCAGGTAAGCCCCCCAAAATGAATCATTCTGGGCAAGAATGCTGAAGTGGGTAGCCATTCCCTTCTCAGCGATTGTCCAAGAGATTAAAAAAAAACAAAGTTCATGAGCTATAAAGAGTTGTATGTACCTCTTGATCCATTATTCCTGAAGGGAAGGGTTAACTGCAAACCATTTCTTCATATTCTTTGATTCCCTTTGGGTTTTGGCCACAACTCACTTTCACTTCTCACTTTCATGCATTGGAGAAGGAAATGGCAACCCACTCCAGTGTTCTTGCCTGGAGAATACCAGAGATGGGGGAGCCTGGTGGGCTGCCGTCTATGGGGTCGCACAGAGTCAGACATGACTGAAGCAACTTAGCAGCAGCAGCACACAAAGAGGAAATTGAAGTTGGGATGAATAAAAGGCAAGAAGCAGTTAAGAAGCAAGTCCACTGAGTAGCTGGCCTCGGTGCCTTTCAAACAGCCCTTGCTATTTAATTTAGAGGAGAAATTGAAGACCTGGTCATAAATATAAGGCAAAAGTCAATGACAATGCGATGAAAATCTTAGCACCGTGCTCTGAGAAAGAGCCCCCTGGTGCCCGAGCTAAATAAAATAAGGAGGTGGTGAACACTATGGGTCAGACAGTATTGTGTGAAAGTTCTTCTCTCTGAGAACACAAAGTGGGAAATCCAATTGCATTTGGAAAACGGAGTGTTATAGACAGGGCAGGGGGGTTCTTATTGGACTCCATGGGCTTGCGCCTAAAGGAAAGGCAAGGGCATTTTGGGTGAGGGAATTTTGAAGCTGGAGTCATTGTGTTCATGAGAACTGATGAAAGGGGGCCTGCTTTGATGCCAAAAAGTTGTAAAAGAATATTCTAGAACTTAAAATTTTTTATTGGGATATAATTGCTTTACAATATTGTGTTAGTTTCTGCTGTACAAGGAAGTGAATTAGCTAGATGTACACATATATCTCTCCCTTGTGAGGCACCCTCCTACCCCCAGCCCACATCCCACCCATCTCGGTCATCACAGAGCACCACTGAGCTCCCTGCGCTACGCAGCAGCTCCCACCAGCCATCTGTTTTACATATGGCAGTGTATATATGGCAATACTGCTCTTCCAGTTTGCCCTCCCCACCCTACCCCGTGTGCATATATCCAATCTCTACATCTGTGTCTTTATTCCTGCCCTTCACATTGAGTTCATCTCTATAGTTTTTCTCGATTCCATATATATGTATTAATATGTGATATTTGTTTTTCTCTTTCTGACTTACTCTACTCTGTATGACAGACTCTAGTTTCAACCATATCGCTACAAATGAACCAGTTTTGATCCTTTTTATGGCTCAGTAATATTCCATTATATATCTGTACCATGTCTTCTTTATCCATTCATCTGTCAGTGGGTGTTTAGGTTGCTTCCATGTCCCAGCTATTGTAAACAGGGCTGCAATGAACAAGAATATTCTAGAACTTTTGAGTAGGCCCAAAGAGAAAGTTGCCAGGAAGGAAGAATCAAATGCTCTTACAAGGCAGCAGAGTGGTTAAAAAACCAAGGGTTTTGAAGTCAGATGTAAGTTCAGATCTCTGCTCTGAAATTTCATATCTGTGTAAAGTTGGGGAAGCACTTAGGGCACACAAGCCACAGTTTCCTCTTTCTACAGTGGGGAGAGCAGTTCCTTACCTGATAGAGTTGTTGGTCAGATTAAATAAGATAATAACAGAGAACAGCACGGTGTGCATGGCGTGTGCCGCTGTAACTGTGCAGGTTGTTGTGAGATGACGTGAGTGGTGAGAAATCATACCAATATTGGTGACACACCGTCTCTGGGCAATTTAGATTCTCAATCCTTTTCTACTCAAAGCAGGAGGCTTTCTTTCCTACTTTATTCTGACTTAAAGAATTCCACCCTTTTATGTAGACAAAGTGTTATTTAGAGATTTCCAATATGCCACCTTGATTTTACTGTTTACATAGATGAAAAGTGTTTTTTGCAGATTCTCCTTTTGATATACTATGATCTGTCAACAGTTAATAAAAGAAGACTTATTGTGACCAAGATAGTCTGTCAATTTAGTCAAACAACTAGTTTGACAGATTCCATCCCCTCCCTAGACCGGAGTGACAGGCTGTTTGTTTGCCAACTGGATCTAACTGACTAAATGTTTTGGTACCCCGTCGACACAGACTTGAGTGATGCTTTTTTCCTTGTTATTTGCATGGAAAAAGGTACTGACTCTGAAGAAATTGGGTTTATCCTGGTGAACTGACACCGGTGCTTTTGTGTTTGCTTTTTAATTTGGTCCTCTGAAGGCTTAAGATCCAAAGGGAATAGGGAGAATTTAGAAGAAGAGATTGGAAAATGGTTCCTGAATGGATCCTGGGTAATTAGCTATTATGCTCAGGGGCTTGGGGGTGTTAGACTGAAAAGTGTGGGCAACTTAAAAATATCTTGGCCCTGAGAACCCCTCCCCAGGATCTGGGACAAACTGCAATAGTTGTAAAAAAGCCCTATTTGTTTCTAATTTTGGTACCCCTCACTCTTCTTTGACCAGTGTAGTGGATGTTGAATTTTTCTGGCCTCTCAACATTTATTTCTAATCCTTTAAGGAGTAATTCCTTAATTTTCGCTTGGATAATCATCTGTCCTCAGCTTAGAGGAGGTTTACTTTGTTGAACTTCGATCAGGTTACCTTGCTCTCTTTTCACCTGGTCAAAAGGTAGATCCAGTCTCTTTCCTGGAGCTTGGAATCTTTAGCATTTTAAAGGCAAAAAATGTATGAGGAGCTCATGCATTATAGTTGGGGAACTATGAGAAGAGGTGGTGTCACTCCTGCTCTTTAGACCCCCAGTCCATCCTGCCTTCTGTACTTTTCTGAGCTTTTGGTCCTCCAGCTTTCTCCTCAAGCCCCTAATCCTAACTCCTTCCTCATATCATTCGAATGCATTCCTTTTCCCACTAAGCTAGTCAGATTCTATTTCTGTGACTTGTAAACAAAGACGAAGACTATCACTACTGGTTGCCCAGCCAACAGGCCTCTCCTCTATATTCCGTGCTCACGGGTCTGCTTGCACAATAGTGGCTGATTAGGTATTCACTCTCATGGCATCTCTTGAATGTGAGCACAGAGTGGCTGAATGCATTTATTATGGCTGCTGTGACAGAGTGCCACAAACTGGGTGACTTCAATCTCAGAAGTGAATTGTCCCACAGTTCTGAGAGCTGAAATTCCAAGATACAGGAACTTGAGATTCCAACTTGGTTGGTTCCTTCTGAGGGCCGTGAAGGAGGTATCTGTTCTGGGTTTGTCTTTTTTTTTTTTTAAGCTATTTATTTGGCTATCTTAGTTGCAGTGTGTGGGCTCTCTAGCTGCAGTGGACAGGCTTAGTTGCCCCATGGCGTGTGGGATCTTAGTTCCTCAACCAGAGATCAAACCTGCATTCCCGCATTACAAGGCAGATTCTTAACCACTGGACCACAAGGGAAGACCCTCCTTGATTTTTAAATGACCATCTTCGTTCTGTGTCTTCACATCATCTTCCCTTTGTCCATGCTCACGTTCAAAGTTCCTGTTCTTATAAAGGACACTGGTCATATTGTATGAGGAGCCACTCTAATGACTTCCCTTTAATTTGATGATCTTTGTAAAGACATTATCTACAAATAAGGTCATACTCTGAGATGCTGGGGTTAGGACTTCAACACATGGATTTTTGGGAGGCACAATTCAGCCCTTCAGTCAGTCAGTTCAGTTGCTCAGTCATGTTCGACTCTTTGCGACCCCATGAATTGCAGCACACCAGGCCTCCCTGTCCATCACCAACTCCCAGAGTTCACTCAGATGCACATCCATCGAGTCAGTGATGCCATCCAGCCATCTCATCCTCTGTCGTCCCCTTCTCCTCCTGCCCCCAATCCCTCCTGGCATCAGAGTCTTTTCCAATGAGTCAACTCTTCACATGAGGTGGCCAAAGTATTGGAGTTTCCGCTTTAGCATCATTCCTTCCAAAGTACACTCAGGACCGGTCTCCTTTAGAATGGACTGGTTGGATCTCCTTGCAGTCCAAGGGACTCTCAAGAGTCTTCTCCAACACCACAGTTCAAAAGCACCAATTCTTCAGCACTAAGCTTTCTTCACAGTCCAACTCTCACATCCATACATGACCACTGGAAAAACCATAGCCTTGACTAGACAGACCTTAGTCGGCGAAGTAATGTCTCTGCTTTTTAATATGCTATCTAACGTAGTCATAACTTTCCTTCCAAGGAGTAAGCATCTTTTAATTTCATGGCTGCAGTCACCATCTGCAGTGATTTGGGAGCCCCCCAAAAATAAAATCTGACACTGTTTCCACTGTTTCCCCATCTATTTCCCATGAGGTGATGGGATCAGATGTCATGATCTTCGTTTTCTGAATGTTGAGCTTTAAGCCAACTTTTTCACTTTCCTCTTTCACTTTCATCAAGAGGCTTTTTAGTTCCTCTTCACTTTCTACCATAAGGGTGGTGTCATCTGCATATCTGAGGTTATTGATATTTCTCCTGGCAGTCTTGATTCCAGCCTGTGCTTCTTCCAGCCCAGCGTTTCTCATGATGTACTCTGCATAGAAGTTGAATAAGCAGGGTGACAATATACAGCCTTGATGGACTCCTTTTCCTATTTGGAACCAGTCTGTTGTTCCGTGTCCAGTTCTAACTGTTGCTTCCTGACCTGCATATAGGTTTCTCAAGAGGCAGGTCAGGTGGTCTGGTATTCCCATCTCTTTCAGAATATTCCACAGTTTATTGTGATCCACACAGCTAAAAGCTTTGGCATAGTCAGTAAAGCAGAAATAGATGGTTTTTTTCTGGAACTCTCTTGTTTTATTGATGATCCAACGGGTGTTGGCAATTTGATCTCTGGTTCCTCTGCCTTTTCTAAAACCAGATGTTAATAGTGATCAAATGACACAGTCCTCACTGATGAGGCATAAGGTGAATACTATTCCTGGAAGTTTTCCTGCCTGGTTGCAGAGAGAGATGTAGACATAAAGGGTTTGCTCTCTCCCTTCCTGCTTTGGATGCTGCGGTGTTAGGGTGCAATATCCAGGGTGATGACAGCCATCTTGTGATTGTGAGGTAATACGTTGGAGGTTCAAACTACACATGCAGAACGGTGGAGTTAAAGGAAGGAAAGAACATAAACAATAAAGATCCTTGACAGAACGCTGAAACAACTCAGAAACACCTAGTTTCATATGTAGATATGTGAGATAATAGAATGCTTTATTGTTTAGACTACTGTTACTCTTCACCTTTCTTCCTCGTGATAGAACTGTCCCCAGATCCAATAAAATCCTCAGTGGCTTATGTCTTCACTCTTTTCATTTTCCCCACACTCACAGATTATTAATTTAGCAAAAGTACAGATATTTGATCTTCAGTCTGATGATCTGAGAAAATATTTGAAGTGATGATAATATTTCAAGATCATCCATTCAGGTCACTTCTCATCTGCTGCACAAATCCCTTAATTCTGGGCACAGGCAGAACTTGTTTCTAGCTGCCTCTAGGTCAAAATTCCAAATTTCTTGGAAAGGCCAAGGGTCCATCTATGCTTGGATTGACTATGATTAGGGACCCTGGGGTCACAGAATACTATTGTGTCAGAGTACTTGTGAACAAAGTTTCTTTTAAAAATATTTTACCAAAAAAGATTTAAAAGCACAATTTAAAGGTTACACTCCATTTAGTTATCATTAATACAAAATGTTGGTTATATTCCGTGTGCTGTACAATACATCCTTGAGCTTATCTTACACCCAATAGTTTGTCCCCCACCCGCATCCCAACAACTTCCCTCCCCTCTTTTCCCAACTGATAACCACTAGTTTGTTCTCTATATCTGTGGGTCTGCAAAATATAGTTCTTGGGATAGCCTGGGGGGAAGTGTGTGTGCGTGTGCATGTGTGTGTGAGAGAGAGGAGGGGAGGAGAGAGAGAGAGTGCTGACACACTCTCTAAACAGCATCTCTGAGAGGTGTGGTTGTCAGCTTTCCTGTGAAAACAAACAATCCTGAAATTTCATCAATTTCCCACAAAAAGCATTTCTATCTCACTTCACACGTGCCATGGCTCTGCCCTGTGTCTTCCCTCCCAGCCGGGTCCCAGGTGGAAGGAGCCGTCCTTATTTGGGGAATGTCTTTCTTCTCACAAACAGAAAAGAACAAGAGGCTGAACCAATCTATGCACCTGACAGCTTCCCCTTGGATGTAGCTTGGCTCAGGTCTGCTCCCGGTCCATTGGCCAAAGGAGTCCCCCGGCCCAGACTGACACTGAGGCTTGGGGGCGCACACCACCTCCGGGAAGCCTTCTCTGGTTTCTTACTAATGGGCAGGAGGTGGGATTCTCTATGAAGGCAGAACACAAATAAGTGGGAACCATCACACTGTTGATCAGAACAGGTTTTGGCAACAATAATTGACCTTTAACAAGTCTTTAAACTGTGCTAGACACTGTGCTAAGAGCTTTATGCAAATTACCTTGTTTAATGATCTCAATAACCTTATGAAATAACCACTATTATCTTCACTTTACAGAGGAGAAAACGGAAGCTTGGAGAGGTTAAACAGCTTGCCTCCTGCTCTGCAGCCTCAGGGGAGATGCTTAGATTCATCAACTGAGGTGCATCCATTTCCTTTCAATTTCCAGCTTTTAGAAGCTGGCCCCCATTCCTTGATGCATGGCCCCTTTTTCTATTTTCAGTTAAGTGGATTGAGTCCTCATAAGGTATCACTCTCACTCTCTTTCTTTTTAAAAAAAGTATTAATTTGGTTTTGGCTGTGCTGGATCTTCTCAGGTCCACAGGCTTTTCTCTAGTTGCAGAAAGTCGGGACTACTCACCGTGGTGGCTTCTCTTGTTTGCTGAACATGGGCACTTGGGCTTCAGTAGTTGTGGCGCATGGCTTAGTGGCTCTGCAGGCATGTGGGGTCTTCCTGCACCAGGGTTGAACCCATGTCCCCTGCACTGGAAGGCAGATTCTTAGCCACTGAAGCACCGGGGAAGCCCTGACCCTGCTTCTGTTGTCAGGGCCACTTCTCTGCCTGTCTCTTCTGACTCTCTCTTCCACTTGTAAGGACCCCTGTGATGACGCTGTGTCCATCCAGACGATCCAGAATTGTCTTTCCATCTCTGGGTCCTTACTCACATCTGCATGACACCTGTTGCCAGGGAAGCTAACATATTCACAGGTTCTAGGGATGAGTGTGTGGACATCTATGTGTGCTTGCTCAGTTGTGTCCAAATCTTTGTGACTCCATGGGCTGTAGCCCACCAGGCTGCTCTGGCTCTGCAATTTCCCAGGCAGGAATACTGGAGCTCCTCCTCCAGGGGATCCTCCTGACCCAGGGATCAAATCTATGTCCCCAGCATTGGCAGGCAGATTCTTTGCCACTGAGCCACTTGGGAAGCCCAGACATCTTTGGGGGACTATTTTTCTGCCTACCATATATATCACTCTTCCTTGGGTGCTATATATGGCCTCCAAGAAACTGCTGAAAAAAGGGCAAAGATAACCATCCCTTCCACTCTCATTTACACTGATTTCCCCATAAATCAAGACCAATGGTGCTTGACGCACCAATTAAGAAGGAGAGACTGTAATTCAGGGAATCGATGCAGAGCTCAAAGCTGACCATCTAGTTGTTAGTTGTGAAGGGGAGAGAGCCTATTGCTGGCTCTGGAAAAACCAAGGGATTTCATTACTAGCATTCCTGGCATGATGCCATAATGAATATATGGTAACAATATTACTAAGAGCGAAAACATACAATTATGCCCTTAAAAATGTCAACATGAAAAGTAAACTTAATAAAAGATAGGCACAGGCACATACATAACAAAGATTATCTTTAATAATGAAATTATTTATGATCAAACATTTTTACTTCATTTCAGTTCAATTCTAAAATAGTCACAATAATGTCAAGATTAAATATTCATGCTAGCAGAAACAACCTAATTGGGAGGTTATTAAAGCTTCAAATTAAGTTTCTTTTTCTTTTCCTAACCAAAAATCCTGCCTAGAATGGTACCAGGGGATTTCTAGCACACGTGTTTTATTAACATGGATTTGCGGGGCCGAGAGAAGGGCTACGTCAGAAGAGGTTAAGCCTGTGTTCCTAGGCGATACTAATGAGACATTCTCTGTCTCTCCCTTGAGTCAACAGAATAATGCTTACTTCTTATGCTTCTCTTGGTGCAGAGCTGGTTGTTGCTTGGGATATAACAAGTTGTTGCTTGCTGCCTTCTAAACCACCCCAAAACTTAAAACAATCATCTCATCATGCACAATTTTGTCACAATTTCTGCTGGGCTTTCCCTAGTCTCATTTGGGGTCCTTATGATTGCCTGTTTGGAGCTAGTTGGCTAAGATGCCTGACTCACGTATGTGGTGGTTGGTGCTTGGTTAGCATGGGGGCGCTTGTGTCTGGGAGTCTAGGCTCTTTAAATGGTGCCTGGGTTCCAAAAAGAGAGAGACAGACCCCAGCGAGCTAGTTCTTCCCAAGTTGCTGACCATAAGGTAACATATTCAGAAGTTCTGAGGATGAGTCTGCTACCCACTCTAGTATTCTTACCTGGAGAATCCCACAGACAGAAAAGCCTGGAAGGCTACAGTCTATTGGTCGCACAGAGTTGAACACAGCTGTGCGATTAATCACACATGCACGCATGTGAGTATGTTACCTTTCATGTTTGTTGATGTCCTATTGACCAAAGCCTGATAAGACTTTGGACTTTGTCAGTTGCCTGACAAGACAACCGTCATAGTAGGAGGAACTACATGTGAGCCTGGGTACAAGAAGGCATGTTCCACTGATGGCCATGATTGTATCCATCTAACATTCTCTAGAGATAAACAACACAGGAAAGGGAGTATGAATGTTTTATGCCTGTCCTAAAGGGACTGTTACCCCAAACAGGAGTTCATACACATTTTGGCCATTCAGCGACAAACTCCCCATAAAGTTCCTGATGGTTTTTCAAATGCATCGGGCAGAAGGAGAGCCTGTAGTTAATGGCTCACAAATTGTTTAATTCTCACCATAAACTGAGATGTATGTAATAATCATTGCACCTGACAGGACTTGACACTGAGCACATATTTGTGTCATTACAGTGTCTGAACCCAGGTTCAAATTGCGCTTATCCAAAGAACTGTTTATGTGTATTTCTGTGCATCTGGCGGTACTCAGACAGATTTTCTAGTTACTTACTTTATTGATTCCTGAGAGAGGATTGTTGAAATCTCCAGTAATAGTTGTAGGTTTGCCTTTTTCTCTTTTTCAGTTCTGTCAGTTTTGCTTTATATATTTTGAAGCTCTGTTACTGAGTGTTTATATTTAGGACTATTAGATCTTAATGATATACCTTTTTATCACCAGGTGTTAGATGTCATATCTTTAATATAGCAATACCATTAGAAGATTCCTGGTGATATTCCTGTTCTGAAGTGTACTTTGTTTAATATTCATAAAGGCACTCCAGCTTTTAGTTAATCAGTGTTTGCATATCTTTTTTCTATTCTTTCATTTTTAACCTACCTGTATTTCTTGCCTCTGATGACTTGGGGGATTTTTTTAAAAAATGGATGGTTTTCAGCAATTTGATTATTGTATCTTGGTTGAGTTTTCTTTAAGTTCATTCTGCTGCCTGGTTCATGGGACTTCTTGAATCTGTGGGCTTATAGACCTCTGGATGAATTTTCTTTCTTTGTCAGTCACTTTCATTTTTTAATTGATGATTGACAAGCATATCCTAAACAAGTTTTGAATTTGTCAAGACACAAAAGAACAGAATATTCATTGACTCATGCTATTTGGGACAGAAGATTTAAATTGATTTAGGGATCAAACGTCCCTGGTGGCTCAAATGGTGGAGAATCTGCCTGCAATGCAGGAGACACTGGTTTGATCCCTGGTTTGGGAAGATTTGCCTGGAGAAGGGAGTGGCAACCCACTCCAGTATCCTTGCCTGAAGAATTCCATGGACAGAAGGCTACAGTCCATAGGGTCACAAAATATCAGACATGACTGAACGACTAACTTTCACTTTTTCAGAGATTGAAATTTTTCTATAAGAAATAAGGATGGTTGGCTCATGTTCTATTGGGTTGACCGAAAAGTTAGCATGGGTTTTTCCAAAGAATGTTACAGGAAAACCGGAATGAACTTTCTGGCCAACCCAAATACATCTTCCATTTATATGCTGTGTAAACTTGGGCCAGTCCTAATTTGAAAGTGAGGGATATGGGTCTTCTGAAGCCCTTTCCAACCTCTGTATTTCACTATGCCATGATTTAATGCAGCCTGTTTAAGATTTGCTCTAGAAATCATTCATCTCATGTGATAATTTATCTAAAAAGGACTTTCCTGTTCAAAGACATCTAGGGAGCTTTGCATGCTGTGGTATCTCATAGACTTCAAAATGCTGTTAAATAAATAACAGTAAGTCCCCTACATGAACGTTGACAGTCTAGGATTCAGCAAACTAAGACGGACTGGAATGGGTGAATTTAACTCAGATGACCATTATATCTACTACTGTGGTCAGAAATCCCTTAGAAGAAATAGAGTAGCCACCATGGTCAACAAAGAGTCCAAAATGCAATACTTGGGTGCAATCTCAAAAAAGACAGAATGATCTCTGTTCGTTTCCAAGGCAAACCATTCAATATCACGGTAATCCAAGCCTATGCCACAACCAGTAACGCTGAAGAAGCTGAAGTTGAATGTTTCTATGAAAATCTACAAGACCTTTTAGAACTAACACCCAAAAAAGATGTCCTTTTCATTATAGGAGACTGGAATGCAAAAGTAGGAAATCAGGAAACACCTGGAGTAACAGGTAAATTTGGCCTTGGAATACGGAATGAAGCAGGGCGAAGGCTAATAGAGTTTTGCTAAGAGAACACATTGGTCATAGCAAACACTCTCTTCCAACAACATAAGAGAAGACTCTATACATGGACATCACCAGATGGTCAACATCAAAATCAGATTGATTATATTCTTTGCAGCCAAAGATGGAGAAGCTCTATACAGTCAGCAAAAACAAGACTGGGAGCTGACTGTGGCTCAGATCATGAACTCCTTATTGCCAAATTCAGACTTAAATTGAAGACAGTAGGGAAAACCACTAGACCATTCAGGTATGACCTAAATCAAATCCCTTATGATTATACAGTGAAAGTGAGAAATAGATTTAAGGGACAAGATCTGATAGACAGAGTGCCTGATGAACTATGGACGGAGATTTGTGACACTGTATAGGAGACAGGGATCAAGACCATCCTCATGGAAAAGAAATGCAAAAAGCCAAAATGGTTGTCTGAAGAGGTCTTACAAATAGCTGTGAAAACAAGAGAATCGAAAAGGAAAGACATTCCCATTTGAATGCAGATTTCCAAAGAATAGCAAGGAGAGATAAGAAAGCCTTCCTCAGTGATCAATGCAAAGAAATAGAGGAAAACAACAGAATGGGAAAGACCAGAGATCTCTTCAAGAAAATTAGAGATACCAAGAGAACATTTCATGCAAAGATGGGCTTGATAAAGGACAGAAATTATATGGACCTAACAGAAGCAGAAGATATTAAGAAGAGGTGGCAAGAATACACAGAAGAACTGTTCAAAAAAGATCTTCAAGACAAAGATAATCACGATGGTGTGACCATTCACCTAGAGCCAGACATCCTGGAATGTGAAGTCAAGTGGGCCTTAGAAAGCATCACTATGAACAAAGCTAGTGGAGGTGATGGAATTCCAGTTGAGCTGTTTCAAATCCTGAAAGATGATGCTGTGAAAGTGCTGCACTCAATATGCCAGCAAATTTGGAAAACTCAGCAGTAGTCACAGGACTGGAAAATGTCAGTTTTCATTCCAATCCCAAAGAAAGACAATGCCAAAAAATGCTCAAACTACCGCACAATTGCACTCATCTCACACTCTAGTAAAGTAATGCTCAAAATTCTCCAAGCCAGGCTTCAGCGATACGTGAACCGTGAACTTCCAGATGTTCAAGCTGGTTTTAGAAAAGGCAGAGGAACCAGAGATCTAATTGCCAACATCCGCTGGATCATCAATAAAGCAAGAGAGTTCCAGAAAAACTTCTATTTCTGTTTTATTGACTATGTCAAAGCCTTTGACTGTGTGGATCACAATAAACTGTGGAAAATTCTGAAAGAGATGGGAATACCAGACCACCTGACCTGCCTCTTAAGAAATCTGTATGCAAGTCAGGAAGCAACAGTTAGAACTGGACATGGAACAACAGACTGGTTCCAAATAGGAAAAGGAGTCCATCAAGGCTGTATATCGTCACCCTGCTTATTTAACATATATGCAGAGTACATCATGAGAAACGCTGGGCTGGAAGAAGCACAAGCTGGAATCAAGATTTCTGGGAGAAATATCAATAACCTCAGATATGCAGACAACATCACCCTTATGGCAGAAGTGAAGAGAAACTAAAGAGCCTCTTGATGAAAGTGAAAGAGGAGAGTGAAAAAGTAGGCTTAAAGCTCAACATTCAGAAAACTAAGATCATGGCATCTGGTCCCATCACTTCATGGCAAATAGATGGGGAAATAGTGGAAACAGTGTCAGGCTTAATTTTGGGGGGCTCCCAAATCACTGCAGATGGTGATTGCAGCCATGAAATTAAAAGATGCTTACTCCTTGGAAGGAAAGTTATGAGCAACCTAGATAACATATTAAAAAACAGAGACATTACTTTGTCAACAAAGGTTCATCTAGTCAAGGCTATGGTTTCTCCAGTGGTCATGTATGGATGTGAGAGTTGGACTGTGAAGAAAGCTGAGGGCCGAAGAATTAATACTTTTGAACTGTGGTTTTGGGGAAGACTTGAGAGTCCCTTGGACTGCAAAGATTCAACCAGTCCATCCTAAAGAGATCAGCCCTGGGTGTTCATTGGAAGGACTGATGTTGAAGCTGAAACTCCAATACTTTGGCCACCTCATGCCAAGAGTTGACTCATTGGAAAAGACTCTGATGCTGGGAGGGATTGGGGGCAGGAGGAGAAGGGGACGACAGAGGATGAGATGGCTGGATGGCATCACCGACTTGGTGGAGATAGGTTTGCATGGGCTCAGGGAGTTGGTGATGGACAGGGAGGCCTGGCGTGCTGCAATTCATGGGGTCACAAAGAGTCGGACATGACTGAGCGACTGAACTGAACTGAAGTCCCCTGCATATGAATCTTCAATTTCTGAACTTTCAAAAATGTGAATGTGCCCAAAAAAATGACAAAGAGAGACAAGAGGAAGAAGAATCAACTGAAGAAGTGAAGAGATTCATGATGCAGGAAATGACAAGAGGATTTTCTTTCTTTGAGGAGACACTGTTGGCACAGAACCCAAATGTGGTCCAGTACATGAAGGTGCAGCAGACATTCAGAATGCAATTCATGGCATTGATGATGAGGGCAAAGAAGAGCTACTACTCAGACATCGCTGGACCATTTTTTCCAAGCGAGTTGATAGAACTGAATCCAGCAAGCATTAATGTGAGACATGAGTGAAATCACAGCTTTCCCTCTATCTCCTATTACTGATGATCCTTCAGCTCTACCATTTCCCATTGTCTCTCAGCTCTACCATCTTCCCATGAGAAAACAGGCAACAAGAGCTACTGACTGGAGGAGTGAGTCAGTAACTCTTCTTGCCTGTTAGCTTGATGCCAGCCCCTGCATGCCAGCTGTTGTACTGTGCTACTCTCCTTTTCAAGACACTAAACTATAAGATCAAGCATGATTTCTTTATGTTTTGTGTTTGTTTTTCACGTATTATTTGTGTGAGAAGTATTATGAACCTATTACAGTACAGTCCTATATAGCTGATAGTCAGGTACCTAGGCTAGCTTTGCTGAACTTAAGAACAGATTGGGCTTAAAAATTCACTCTCAGAATGGAACTCATTTGTATGTAGGGGACTTACTGTACATGCCATTACTTTATGCTCAACTAAGGAAGACACTGCTACCAACTAAACCATGAGATAATTCTATCTTAGCACTTAGCATTTTTATTTTTGATTTATTAAAAGAGTTTAATTTTTGTATAGCTCTTTCTTTTTGTCATCATCACTGTTGGGTACACCTGAAGAAGAAAATCTAAGTGAGTTAAATTGCTGAGGTTTCCTTCATGTTGAGTTTGACCCTTGTGCATCGTTTGTTTGACTCCAAGACAGAGGATGAGATGGCTGGATGGCATCACTGACTCGATGGACATGAGCCTGAGTGAAGTCCGGGAGTTGGTGATGGACAGGGAGGCCTGGCGTGCTGCGATTCATGGGGTCACAAAGAGTTGGACACGACTGAGCGACTGAGCTAAGGAGCTAAGCTAAGAGTCACTGATATGTGAAGTTTTCCCCCAGATATTGTCTTCTAGGTCATCAGGAGTTTGGCCGATGCAACACTTCTTAAAGACATGCTCCACTACTGTCTCTGGGATTTTCTTCCAAGACACTGACACTCTGCAAATTTTAATGCATGTGTTCTTGCACAGCCATTTTTCTGGCTGACTACAATTGTAAGATACATTTTGATTTTGGCAATGTTAAAATGTGAGAAAATGTGCATTTCGGAATGAAGGAAATATGGTAGAATCCCTTCTTGGATATGCATAATGCATGATGCATATTGAAGGCTTTGTGATACTCTGCCCTAAAAAAAATAAAAAAGTCTGTTTAACTGTGTTTATCCCAGTGTTGCCCAAACTTAATTGACCCTGGAATCTTGGCACACTCCTAATACTTTCAGGGTAAGGACAAGAGTGTCAGTGGAGATCCATATATTGTAACAAATTGTTATATAATATGTCCTATATCCTCAATATGCTTCAACTATACCTTCTTAATTGGCTTCCCCAGTGGCTCAGTGGTAAAGAATCCACCTGTAATGCAGGAGACACAGGAGACTCGAGTTTGATCCCTGGGTGGGAAGATCCCCTGGAGAAGGGCATGACAACCTACTCCAGTATTCCTGCCTAGAGAATCCCCACGGGCAGAGGAGACTGGCGGGCTACCATCCGTAGGGTTGCAAAGTGTTGAACGTGACTGAATCGACTTAGCACTCACGCGTGCGTGCATACCTTCTTAATTACATGGAAATTCAGGTTTGACTTTGGAATTCTTGGAGTCCTTAGGCTTCTGCATTGGGAGAGCTATGTCTTTGCTCCCAGCTCATGGTGTGTTCTCTTTCCCATACCATCCCTGGTTGCATCCCACACTGCAGGAAGCCTCTGGGCTACAAACATGGACACTCCAATAGCACGTCCATATCCAAGCCTCTTTCTGTAGGAGCTTGGGGGCTGTTTGGAGATGTAGTTCAGTTCAGTCATTCACTCATGTTTGACTCTTTGAGACCCCATGGACTTCAGGACGCTTGGCTACCCTGTCCATCACCAACTCCTAGAGCTTGCTCAGACTAATGTCCATCGAGTTGGTGATGCCATCCAGCCATCTCATCCTCTGTCGTTCCCTTCTCCTCCAGATGTCAGTCTTTCCTAGCAGCAGGGTCTTTCCCAATGAGTCAGTTCTTTGAATCAGGTGGCCAAAGTATTGGAGTTTCAGCTTCAGCATCAGTCCTTCTAATGAATATTCAGGACTGATTGCCTTTAGGATTGACTGGTTGGATCTCCTTGCAGTCCAAGGGACTCTCAAGAGACTTCTCCAACACCACAGTTCAAAAGCATCAATTCTTTGACACTCAGCTTTCTTTATGGTCCAACTCTCATATCCATATGTGACTACTGGAAAAACCATACCTTTGACTAGATGGACATTTGTCAGCAAAGTAATATCTTTGCTTTTTAATATGCTGTCTAGGTTGGTCATAGCTTTTCTTCCAAGGAGAAAG
Source organism: Budorcas taxicolor (assembly GCF_023091745.1). NCBI lineage: Eukaryota > Metazoa > Chordata > Mammalia > Artiodactyla > Bovidae > Budorcas > Budorcas taxicolor. The sequence goes on along the minus strand of NC_068927.1, from coordinate 22,970,588 downwards.
TGTCTTTTAATTTCATGGATTCAGTCACCATCTGCAGTAATTTTGGAGCCCCCTCAAAATAAAATCTTTCTCTGTTTCCATCGTTTCCCCATCTATTTGCCATGAAGTGATGGGACCAGATGCCATGAACTTCATTTTCTGAAAGCTGAGTTTTAAGCCAACTTTCTCACTTTCCTCTTTCACTTTCTTCAAGAGGCTCTTTAGTTCCTCTTTGCTTTCTGCCATAAGGGTGGTGTCATCTGTGTATCTGAGGTTATTGATATTCCTCCCAGCAATCTTGATTCCAGCTAGTGCTTCATCCCACTTGGCATTTCGCATGATGTACTCCACATATAAGTTAAATAAGCAGGGTGACAATATATAGCCTTGAGGTACTCCTTTCCCAATATGGAACCATGGTCTGTTGTTCCATGTCCAATTCTAACTGTTGTTTCTTGATCTGCATACAGATTTCTCTGGAAGCAGGTAAGGTGGTCTGGTATTCCCATCTCTTGAAGAATTTTCCATAGTTTGTGGTGATCCACACAGTTAAAGGCTTTGACGTAGTCAGTAAATCAGAAGTAGATGTTTTTCTGGAACTCTCTTGATTTTTCAGTGATCCAATGGATGTTGGCAATTTGATCTCTGTTCCTTTGCCTTTTCTAAAACCAGCTTGAACATCTAGAATTTCATGGTTCGCTGACGGTTGCAGTGTAGATTGGAGAATTTTGAGCATTACTTTGCTAGCATGTGTGCTGAGTGCAATTGTGTAGTAGTTTGAGCATTCTTTGGCATTGCCTTTCTTTGGGATTGGAATGAAAACTGACATTTTCCAGTCCCATGGCCACTGCTGAGTTTTCCAAATTTGGTGGCATATGGAGTGCAGCACTTTCACAGCATCATCTTTCAGGATTTGAAATAGTTCAACTGGAATTCCATCACCTCCACTAGCTTTGTTCATAGTGATGCTTTCTAAGGCCCACTTGACTTCACATTCCAGGATGTCTGGCTCTAGGTGGACGTACACACCATCATGGTTCTCTGGGTCATTAAGATCTATTTTGTATAGTTCTTCTGTGTATTCTTGCCACCTCTTCTTAATATCTTCTGCTTCTGTTAGGTCCATACCATTTCTGTCCTTTATTATGCCCATGTTTGCATGAAATTGGGAATGTAGAGTGTGGGCTAGAAGGAGGGAGCACAGGTTCTAAGTAGACAGGTTTCCTTCAAACTGTGACTTCTTGCCCTGAAGAGTACAGTGAGGGAAGAGCCAGAGTTAGGCCTCTGTCAATCAAGACCCAGGTCTTGTATAAGCCCAAGGATGGGATTCCTAGAAAGTTTTTATTGCATAACACCTATTAACAACTCCTGAAGGAAGAATATTTTTCAAGAGCTCCTCTGAGAGTGGATGGTTCTATTTGTGAATATATTTATACTTTCTTTTTCTTTTTTTTCTCATATTCCTTTTTTACTTCTTTCTTTCTTTCTTCTTCTTCTTCTTTTTTTTTTTTTTTAAAAAACCTTTCTTTTAGTTGATTGCTTGAGTGTATGCTCAGTTGCTTTAGTTGTGTTCAACTCTTTATGACCCCATCGACTGTAGCCTGCCAGGCTCTTCTGTCCATGGGATTCTCCAGGCCTGAACAGTGGAGGGGATTGCCACACCCTCCTTCAGGGGATATTCGAGATCCAGGGATTGAACTTGGGTCTCCTGCATTGTGGGTGGATTCTTTATCACTGAGCCAACAGCGAAGCTCAGTTGATTAGGAACATCCAATTTTTGTGTAATATGCACCCCCAACCCCAGCCAATGGCATTCACATTCTTTCCTCACTATATCATCATTTGGAGGAGCTGGGGTGGAGGGGGTGGCAGTTAATTGTCACCATCTTTCAGCCATTGAGGAAACAGTGGCCCAGAGCAATAAGATGACTGATTTAGGCCACTAAGATGGGTAACTGAGTTTGGCAAGACCTTTCCCAGTGCTTTAACACTGCTCCCTGTCTAAGAGAAATCTGTTGGCTCATACTTATGAGCATGCATACATGTCCTAATGGATTTCTATGATAAGTCTGTGACTGCAATACTTGTGCATGGAAATGTTATGTAATATGATGCAAAATATCCAGGCCAGAGGGTGCTAGTTGTAAAGAACACACCTACCAGTCTAGGGGACATAGAGATGTGGGTTGGATCCCTGGGTTGGGAAGATCCCCTGGAGGAGGAAATGGCAACCCACTCCAGTATCTTTCCTGAAGAATCCCATGGACAGAGCAGCCTGGCGGGCTACAGTCCACGGGGCCACAAAGAGTTGCACATGACAGAGCACACAAACATAAAAAAAGGCGCAGAAGGTCCAGGCAGGGAAGACCAGAGATCTGAAAATAAGACACGCGGAGAAATAAGATTCCCTTCCTTAGTTGCCTCTGTGCTTAAAGCTGTTGCACACAAATCGTGATACAAATTCAAGTTAAATGGAGGGAGTTTGTTTTTATCATCTGGAATAGTCATTTGGCCCTCTGAGATGTGTGAAAAGAGAGGCCCTACTGATGGAATGGACAGGAAATTTGGGCCATGCTGCTCTGCAGAGCACAGCTGAGAAAAGTTTGTGTGTGTGTGTGCATGTTTATTTTACACATATATTTACAAGCGCAACTGTCCACTCCCAACCCAAGGCAATCTCTCTCTCTTTTATTTATTTATTTATTTATTTTTATTTATTCATTTTTTTCTTTAGAATTTTTTTTTAATTTTTATTTTTACTTTATTTTACTTTATAATACTGTATTGGTTTTGCCATACATTGACATGAATCCACCACGGGTGTACATGCAATCCCAAACATGAACCCCCCTCCCACCTCCCTCCCCACAACATCCCTCTGGGTCATCCCCGTGCACCAGCCCCAAGCATGCTGTATCCTGCATCGGACAGACTGGTGATTTGATTCTTACATGATAGTATACATATTTCAATGCCATTCTCCCAAATCATCCCACCCTCTCCCTCTCCCTCTGAGTCCAAAAGTCCACTATACACATCTGTGTCTTTTTTGCTGTCTTGCATACAGGGTCATCATTGCCATCTTTCTAAATTCCATATATATGTGTTAGTATACTGTATTGGTGTTTTTCTTTCTGGCTTACTTCACTCTGTATAATCGGCTCCAGTTTCACCCATCTCAACAGAACTGATTCAAATGTATTCTTTTTAACGGCTGAGTAATACTCCATTGTGTATATGTACCATAGCTTTCTTATCCATTCATCTGCTGATGGACATCTAGGTTGTTTCCATGTCCTGGCTATTATAAAAAGTGCTGCGATGAACATTGGGGTACATGTGTCTCTTTCAATTCTGGTTTCCTCTCTCTTTTTTTTTTTTAAATTGAAGTATTTGCAATATTATATGAGTTTCAGGCATTCGACATGCTGATTCACCATTTTTGAAGGCTATACTCCATTTATAGTTATTATAAAACATTGGCTATACTCCCTGTTCTGTCCAATATATTCTTGTAGCTCACTTGTTTTATGCCTGGTAATATCTCTTAATTCCCTTTTAGCTTGCCATTCCTCTCTTGTCTCTCCTCACTGGTAACCACTAGTTTTTCTCTGTATCTGTGAGTCTGTTTCTTTTTTGTTATGTTTACTTATTGCATTATGATTTATTACTTTATTTATGTTTTGTTTTGGCTCTGCTAGGTCTTTGCTGCAATGCATGGGCCTCTGTAGTTGTGGTGGGCAGGCTTAGTTGCCCTGTGACATGTGGGATCTTAGTTCCCTGACCAGGGATTGAACCCATGTCTCCTGCATTAGAAGGCGGATTCTTAATCACTGGACCACTAGGGAAGTCTTTATTGTGCTTTTTAGATTGTACACATAAGTGATATCATACAGTATTTGTCTTTCTCTGTCTGACTTATTTCATTTAGCATAATATCTTCCAAGTTCAAGGCAAGCTCTTCATTCTTGTCAACAAAAGGAGAGACACTTTTCTTCATCTATTCTAGAAGTCTGCACTCTGATTTACTGTCTAAATGAGAAGTAGAAGCTGGTCTATGGAAGTCATTTTGTAGCTCTCTTTGGTGCTTGACCGTGATGGTGAAACGTCCCAGGATAAGGCTCCTTCTGTGTTCAACTCCACCGCTCAGGTTTACCCAGACTGACAACATTGGGAAGGCCCTTCCATTTTCCAAAATGTCTTGGAAAGCAAGACTCCCCTTTCAGGGGCTTTATGTGCTTCCAGCCACAGTTCTGCAATTTAGGCCACCTCCTGACACCCGCATTACAACAAGAGACTGAAGAATACTAATTTCTTTTCTGTATGGTACTTAAAATTCTAACTCTGAGCCAGTTCACATCACAACCAGTTTGGTTATTACACTGGTGTCAGTAACACCTCAGATTTCATCCTATCTGTATAACCCATGGTGTATTAATTACAGTCTCTGCTGCTGTTGTTAGTGAGAATTCTAAAGCACATTTAGTATTAATAGCTTGTAATTGACAAGAACACTTTTGTTGCATCTCTGAAATGCTTTGTCCCTTCCATTGAAAGCCACGAGACATGGATGTGTAATCGGGGAACTCGTGGAGGACAGAGGACTACTGTAATTAGAGTGACAGTTTACAGATGCAGCTTTCAAAGGAAGAGCTAGACTTAACAGTGCCTTTACCCCCAGGTCCCTCATCTACCAGCATTATTTGCATGCCTATAACCCTTTCTAAGATTATGCAGATGTTCTATGTGACTGATATTTACTTTAAATATATGTCAAATAGCAAAGAGCTACAAGAGAGGTGAGAATGCAATTTGTGCTTATGAAGAGATGGGTGGCTAAGGCCAGAGATACTATTTATCTTTTTATTTCAGCACTAGCCTTTATGAATATAAATTAGACTGCAACTCCCAGGGAAAACACCATTCGTAGGGGAAAAGTCAATTGTAAGGATGTCCTTGGTGCAATAGGAATCTCCTTTTTTTCCTCTCACCTTCAGAAGGAATGAGTCATTTTCTTTTATGACTCACCTGTCCTGAAATGCTCAGTGGAATGGCTTCCTAGCCTGTTGTTTAACTCATGTCTTTTTGTGCATCAGCAAAGAGAGACTGAAGAGGGAGAGACAAGGAGGGGGAATCGTGAACATCACAAAGCTTGGTTAGTGGAAACCTTGACTATGATAAAGCAGCTTCAAGTTTTTTCCTGGACATCATTCATATTCAATTTCTATCTTCCTCTCTTCCCCTGTGTTTCTTGGGACTAGCCTATTTTTAGCATTTTTTTCTTAAATTTAATTGTATCTTGGAATATAGTTGATTTACAATATTGTGTTTCAGGTGTACAGCAAAGTGATTCAGCTATATATTAATATATACATATATCCATTCTTTTTCAGATTTTTGTCCCATATAGCTTACTATATGGGTATAGGTAATTATGGAGTATTGACTAGAGTTTCCTGTGCTATTCAGTAAGTCTTCGTTGATTATCTATTTTACATATAGTAGTGTGTATATGTTAATCCCAAACTCCTAATTTACCCCCACCCTTTAGTTTTTCTTTTTTCTTTTCTATGTTTCTTGGGAAAAACAAATCTCTTTTTCGGTTCCTCCAGGGTGGGGCAAGCCTGGGCAAAAAGTGAATTGAATTAATAGGAGTCATGATTCTGAACTGCAAAAACAGCTTTCTTATTCTGGGCCTCAATTTTCTTATCCATAAAATGAGGTGATTATTCTCATTGATTTTTTAGGCTACCTCCCACTGCCTTGCTCTAGGATTTAGGTAACAATGTTCTTGAGTTCAATGTTATTGTCCCACCTGAATAAAGCATCAGTTCTTGGAATGGAAGAAAGAGAAACTGGGGGAAAATGTAAGAAAATTAAAGTCAAGAATAGAAACTCTGAGATAAGAATTCTGGAAAGCTCATTTCCCACAAAGTAAGAAAGAATTGGACCATAAAGAAAGGTGAGTATCAAAGAATTGATGTTTTTGAACTGTGGGGTTGGAGAAGACTCTTGAGAGTCCCTTGGACTGCAAGAAGATCAAATCAGTCAATCCTAAAGGAAATCAGTTTGGAATATTCATTAGAAGGACTGATGGTGAAGCTGAAGCTCCAATACTTTGGCCACCTGATACGAAGAGCTGACTCATTGGGAAAGACCCTGACACTGGGAAAGATTGAAGGTGGGAGGAGAAGGGGTGACAGAGGATGAGATGGTTGAATGGCGTCACTGACTCGATGGACATGAGTTTGAGTAAGCTCCAGGAGTTGGTGATGGACAGGAAAGCCTGGTGTGCTGCAGTCCGTGGGTTCACAGAGTCAGACATGACTGAGCAACTGAACTGACTGAGCTGACTGACTGACTGAGACAGAGGGGAAAAAGACATCTTCAAGGTACACTGTATATTGGGTACCAATGCTTCTCTACACACAGCAGAACTGGACCATCTAAGAAAAACCCCAAGCCATCACTCTGAGGGTGCTATGTTTGTTTGTTTATTTACTTATTTCAGTGCTAATTTACTAGCTGGACAACCTATCAGTCCAAGGGTTTTCTTTTTCCTTCCTTCTTTCATTCTTTTATTTTTTTCAATCATTTCAGCCATGAGTTCAGAGGATCAGGTCAAAGAGACTGCTTTGTGATTTTTAAGATATTACAATAAGATTAGCAGAAAAAGTAAGAATCACATCTCAAATGAATATAGCCATCCTCAGCAATACTTACCAAATGTAAGGTTTGCCTTCCAGGCACACAGTAAGTTTGTACCGAATGGTTGGATGAGGACGTCCGCAGTCCAGGTCAATGAGATGTAAGTGAAAGTAGTGTTTGTCTTTTCCAGGTTGGAACATTACTTTCCTGGTGCAAGACTGTCCAAAGCTTCCTTTCCTCCTGGCACAGTGATCAGCAGGATTTGGGTGGGGAAGGTGTGAGGCTGCTCCATCTGCCTGTATCTCTGAGTGACTGCAATAAACTGCTTCTCTACTGACCTGGGATGGGTGAGTATTGTGAGTTATGACCAGTGTTTCCAGAAGTCCCTGAGCTTTTGGAACGTCTTGTTACCAGAGCCTGTTCTTATGGATACAGTCTGATGCACAAACCACAGAGACTCTTCTGCCTACAGATGCAAGTCTTAGGATTCTCCAAAAGGATATGTAGGTGTGTGCACACATGTGTAGAAAGATTTATTACAATGAGATTGGCTCAAGTGATTATAAAGGCTGAGAAGTCCCCAAAGTCTAAAGTCAGGGTGTCGAATATCCATGAGAGCCAGCATATAGTTCCCATCTGAGCCCAAAGGCCTGAGGATCAGGAACGCAGGTGATATACATGCCAGTCTTAAAGCTGGCAGACTCGAGACCCAACAAGAGGAGTTATTTCAGTTTGAGTTTGAAGGTAGACCCACGTTACAGCCCTGGTAGTCAGTCAGGCAGAAGGCGGTCCCTCTTATTCAGCTGTTTAATTCTACTCTGGTGAGTCACTGGTTGGAAAATAAAATCACCCTTGCGTTCAAGTTTCTAGTTGCCAGTGACATTCTGAAAATAATGAAATATATATTTTTAAAAAGCTTCGGTTATGACACCCTGAATAAAAGTCTCATTATATAGCTGCTTCTATTTAAGTGTCAATGTGTGGTTTAATTTGTGTCTCTCTGGAGTATGTGTGTATGTGTGTTGGGGTGGGGAAGTGTGATACATAGAGCCCTGATCTGGGATTTTTTTCTCTCTCATGCTCTTTTGAAAGATGGTGCACCCATGTTAAGTCACTTCAGTAGTGTCCAACTCTTTGGTACCCCATGGCCTGTAGTCCTGCCAGGCCCCTCTGTCCATCGGATTCTCTAGGAAAGAATACTAGAGTGGGTTGCCATGCCCTCCTCCAGGGGATCTTCTGGAACCAGGGATTGAACCCACATCTCATATGTCTCCTGCATTGGCAAGTGGGTTCTTTACCACTAGCACCATCTGGAAAGTTTGAAAGATGGGGAAAATCTTTATCTCCTTTCTAGAAAGTCTGTTATTTGGCCTTAAAAGTTGACTTTTTTGGCAAAATGGTGCCAAGAGGACACTTACTTGGGAGAACAAAACAAACCCACTATAAACTGGAGACTCTACCTCAGAGACCCCTACATCCACTAATCACAGTTTATCTGTTTCCTTGCACATGTTCCCATCACCCTTCAAATAGAAGCTCACTTTCTGTGGACTTGAAAAGCATTTCAAAAGAGGGATTAACTCTTTAGACTAGGGTTAGGGCTGTAAATATCTAACGCAAAACTGCATATGATCAAACACTTCCTTAAAATATATTTTACATTCACTAGGAAATTTAGCATACACAGTTTGGAGTATGCAGTATCAGACCTTAATAAGTCTAGTACTGCCATATTCTTCTTGACGTGTTAGAATCTAATTTCTTGAGTTGAATAGATTTTGAGTTTCTTGAGAAAGAGTAATTGGCTTAAGTGTCCATAATATATTAAAAATTCTTTTTTGTCCCCTGAGAATATTTGATTGATTCTGTGGAAACTGCATGTTGGTGTGGGGGGTTTAACTGTCCTATGTACTCTTGATGGCCAACATCATTCACATAAGAGAAGCTCAATTTAGTGCCCAGTGTGGGTAACACACAGGTTTTGAAATGCCTGGCATTCTTTCATAGAGTTCTGCCTGTCTTAGATATCCCTAAAGGTCACCAGAGCCAACAATCCCAAGAAAGTGCTCTAGTGGCAGATTTTCAAAAATTAGCTTGGAGCTCAACTCCTTGCTAAGTGAAAGTGATTAAAAAGGATTTCAAGCATGCAGTCCATGACTGCTGAAAGTGGCAGATGGTGTGAGTTAGTACATTATGTCAAGGAATCCATGTACATTTTTGCAACCATTTACAGCTCTTGGTACATATTAATACTCCCAGAATGCTGTCATCACAGGAGCCTGGCCAGCTGACCCTTGTCAAATGTGCCATTTCTTTTTCCTTTCCAAAAGTCTTTATTTCAGTTATGTTTTTTTTCTCTCCTGTCCTAGGAGATTCTGGTTTGGAGGTTTTGTGAAGAATTCAAGGTATTCAAAATTACACTTTAGAAGCCTCTTGTTTCCTCCATGTTCTCATTTGCTGGGGATAGATGTTGGGGGCTGGGAGACATTTATTCCCTGCCTGTCCTGTCTTTTGTGAGGTGGCTTCTTCCTCCATGGAGTAACACCGTAGGGAAGACAGAGGCAACCTGGGTGCAGGAATTTCAGTTTATTAGCCCCAGAGTGACTGCAGTAGTGGGAAGCGCTATCTTGGTAAACCAGATAGTCCCAGCCTAACTCCTGAATCCAGGCAGGTCCTTATGATCTGGTGTGTTAGCAGAAGGTCTAAAACCTGAGCCTACTCTGACCCAGAAAGACACAGAAGTCGCTGCTTATTCATACTGCATTTATTGGAGTAACAAACTCCTTTCACCAAATGTCTAGGAATCATGCAAAAATGTCTGAGCTGGTATCTAACATCCAGCTCATCTCTTACTTGACACTCAGCTCTATTGCAGAATTGGGTAGTTTTGTTGCAAGGCTTCATTGAATATGATCTGAGCCAATCAACAGAGACCTGCCCTCTAGGCTTTGTTGGGTATATGCGGAGATGGTAGACAAGCTCTGGGACATTTCTTTAGACTTCTTGAGCTGTTTGGATTCCAGTCATGGGGCTACTTTACTTATGGGAAGAAGAAGTTCTCTCAGGTAACCAAAACCAGATGAGGCTGTCACGGCTTCAGTGTTGCCCTTGAGTTGGTCTCAGTGGGAAGGTGGCAGCAGGTAACATGGAGGAGGCTGACCCACAGGTCCAGTAAGCAACCTGGGTATCCCTCTGATATTTGAAGAGAAACCTCCAGGAAAAGCCCGGACTTTGGATCTCCTAAGCACATGGCAACTGGAATTTACTGTCATTTGAATAGTAAGAGAAATGTCCTTTGGCAAACACTAGGTCCTTTTATCTTTCTCTCGAGCTTTCTAGAATGTCTACAACTCAACCCCAGATCTTCTCACCTTGAGGTCGTCTTATTTCAACAGTAGGAAGCCACAGGCTCTGGAAGGTTCTGTATATCTGCGTAACAAATCAGTCATACATTGTGAAATGTACCAACACTGACTCTTTCATGATAGTCTTTTAAGACCATGGTGACAAGATGATACCTGGTGGGTGGAAGTAGCATTTTTTGGGGAAATGAATGTTCCCACCGTCAATCATCCAGGGGAGTGATTAACCATGGGGCAGAAAGTGGGAAAATGTTGTATGGCAAACTGATGATGAAGGATGCAAAATTACAGAGCTCATCATGGTCATTCCTGTTCTAATTGCTTTACCTGGAGCAGCTCTGATGGGAAATGGATCAAGACAGTCAAATTTACAGGGCAGGGAAAAGTCAGCAGGTGCCTTGTGAGAGGGTGGATCTCTGGGAAGTTGAAGCGAATCATGACCCCGAGGAGGAAAGCAAGATAGAGGAGAGAAGCCTGGCTGTCACACAGGACAGCCTTCTCTATTTTGCTGCAGGCCAGCCCTGGTAATCAGCAGATAAGCACTTGAACATCTGTTCAGGAGATACCTGTTAGATTATTTGTTCCATAACTCACACCTCCACCAGTCATTTGTAATGACAGGAGGACCTGCCAGCAGCTCCGTATCTGGTTTTACTTGGGAAAGGAGCAAAGCACAAAGCAAATGGAACTCGTTGGGAAAGCAGGTCACCTTTCTTCCTCCATTCAATAGGGAGTCCAGACCCCAACTTGAGTGTCTAGGGCTTGCATTACCCAGAGATGAGTAAGGTGGCTACCCATGCGTTAAGCTTTCAGACTTACTGCAAAGCTCTGCTCTCAGCAAAATATCTCCTTTTACCAGTTGCTTAGAATCCCCACGTTATTTCTATGTGTTAAGCATTATGTTTCCAAGAGTCCCCTATAAACATGCAAATATCCACAAATAGGTGGTACACTCAGGTGCTGTCAGCTATTAATGAAGTGCTGGGGATTAGTTTAACCCTGAGTTCCCCGGAGTGGAATCTGCATAACCCTTGTGGTATGGAAGATAGTTGCAAGTGGGACCCACACAGTCTTACCCAGTATTTTATTTTATTTTATATTTCATCTGTGCAGTCACTTGGCTTCCCAGGTGGCACTTGTGGTAAAGAACCTGCCTGCCAATGTGGGAGACATAAGAAACTCAGGTTCAATCCCTAGAACAGGAAAATCGCCAGGAGGAGGAAATGGCAACCCACTCCAATATTCTTGTCTAGAAAATCCCATGGGCAGAGGAGCCTGGCAGGCTACAGTCCAAAGGGTCTGAAAGAGTTGGATGCAACTGAAGCAGCCTAGCATTCATGCAAAGGCTTGTTAAAGACCACAGTTGCAGAACAAAGTAAAAATGCAAGGCTTTTTGTTAAAAAATCCCTACGAATTGCAAACTGGTGTCTAGAAAGCACCAGACCAAGTTCAAGACCCTGCTAAGTGTGCGGTTCTGTGCACCTTCTGGTGTCACTGGCCCATGAAGCTCACCGTAACAGTGTGTGCTGTGTGGGCTCAGTTGTGTCCGACTCTTTGCGGCCCCATGAACTGCAGCCCACCAGGCTCCTCTGTCCATGGGATTCTCCAGGCAAGAATACTGGAGTGGGTTGCCATTTCTTTCTCCAGGGAATCTTCCCAATCCAGGGATGGAATCTGCCTCTCTTGCACTTCTTGCATCGGCAGCTGAATTCTGTACCATTGTGCCACCTGGGAAGCTCTTGCCTTGACTACTGTCCCTCATGTGCAGATGATTAACTGAGGTATAAAGAAGTTCACACTCCTACAAAGTCACTGGTTGGAGTCAAGAGCCCAGGTTTGTTGTCACTATTCTGTAACATCTTTGTAGGGAGACAATGCATTCAGAAACGTGACATAAATGTAGTTTCTTTTTTTTTTAACCAACAGAGGCAGCCTTATGAATGTGGACCATAAAAGACTTGCAAGATAAATTCTGGGGCTCGAATGTACAGTGTGATAATTAGAGGTAATAATACTGTGTGATGCATGTGCTAATGAACTTGATTGTGATAATCATTTCACAATGCATTTGCATATTAAATCATCGCATTGTACATCTTGAAAAAAAATCATCTTGCTTTTGTCAATCACAGCTCAATAGAGCTGGGGGGTTGGGGGTAGTGGTAAAGATCAAAAAAAGAGACCAGAGCAACTAGGAAATTTCTGAAAACCACTTTTTCCCAGAATTGGCAGCTGCCACCAGCAGGCCTGCCCTGGAGGGACTCCTGATTCTCAAACAGAGCTCTCTCTTCCTTCTGCCTTCTACCTTTGTTTAGGGACCAGAAACATTTTGACAGGTACTGAATGGTTTGAGGCCATCAGCAGGAGTTTACAGAAGGGAAGGTCTAGCCTAATCAGCATGATTAATATCTCCTGAGCAGAAGGGTCTCTGAACTGCTCTCATGGGAAGGAAGGAGCACTAGGATTTGAGGAGGGTCTCAGTATGGAAGGCAGGCAAAGTGGTGGAGATGACATTTGGAGGGCATGGTGAGCTGGAGGGCAAAGTCAGTTTGTCAATGGCTCTTGTGAATCTGTTGCAGGAAGGAGACTCCTTCCAGGGCCTGAAAGTGGGCTCTTGTCTGACACTTAGAAATGAATTGTCCGAGGAGACACATGTGCTGAGAAAGCAAGAGACTTTATTAGGAAGGGGAGCCCGGGCGGAGAGCAACAGGGTAACGGAGCCCAGGAGGATCGCTGTCATGCGGCTGGCAGCCTCGGGTTTTATGGTGATGGGATTAGTTTCCAGGTTTTCTTTGGCCAGTCATTCGGACTCAGGGTACTTCCTGGTGGTGCATGTATTGCTCAGCCAAGATGGATGCCAGTGAAAAGGATTCTGGGAGATGGTAGGGCCCGTGCATCTCCTTTTGACCTTCTTGAACTATTCTGGTTGGTGGTGGCTTATTAGTTCCATGTTCCTTACCAGGATATCCTATTGTAAAATAGCTCACACAGGTAGATGCGATGGTGCCTGACCAGGGTCTGTGATTTTAGTCAATGTTTCCCCTAACAAATCCAGTAAACCAGAAGCCCTGATTTGTCCCTTTGCAGAGAATTCTTCAGTTTCCCATCCTGCCAGCATCCAGGGGGAAAGAGTCCAATGCTGGAATTCTCCCCCAAGGCCCTGCCTCTGTGCTGACACCCCTAACCCGTCCCTTTGATTCCCATTTAGGAATGAGAGGTGCTGAGTTTACGGAAATCAAATCACAAGTGCCATTCTAGCTGATTTTAGAACCTAACTCCCGTGCAAGATGTACACCAAGATTTCTTTTTAATTCTCTTGGCAACCAACAACTCCCATAACCAAAATTAAGGCTGTTGAGGTTTAAAAGTACAACCTAATGGAGACTACCCCACAGGCCAGCAATGTACTTGAGAATTCTCCATCTCTCTCCATTCACTGCAAGGGATTTTTTTAAAAAAATTTTTATTTTTACTTTATTTTACTTTACAATACTGTATTGGTTTTGCCACACATTGACGTGAATCCACCACGGGTGTACATGCGATCCCAAACATGAACCCCCCTCCCACCTCCCCCCCCGCCACAACATCCCTCTGGGTCATCCCCGTGCACCAGCCCCAAGCATGCTGTATCCTGCATCGGACATAGACTGGTGATTCGATTCTTACATGATAGTATACATGTTTCAATGCCATTCTCCCAAATCATCCCACCCTCTCCCTCTCCCTCTGAGTCCAAACGTCTGCTATACACATCTGTGTCTTTTTTGCTGTCTTGCATACAGGGTCATCATTGCCATCTTTCTAAATTCCATATATATGTGTTAGTATACTGTATTGGTGTTTTTCTTTCTGGCTTACTTCACTCTGTATAATCGGCTCCAGTTTCATCCATCTCAACAGAACTGATTCAAATGTATTCTTTTTAACGGCTGAGTAATACTCCATTGTGTATATGTACCACAGCTTTCTTATCCATTCATCTGCTGATGGACATCTAGGTTGTTTCCATGTCCTGGCTATTATAAACAGTGCTGCGATGAACATTGGGGTACATGTGTCTCTTTCAATTCTGGTTTCCTCGGTGTGTATGCCCAGCAGTGGGATTGCTGGGTCATAAGGCAGTTCTATTTGCAATTTTTTAAGGACTCTCCACACTGTTTTCCATAGTGGCTGTACTAGTTTGCATTCCCACCAACAGTGTAGGAGGGTTCCCTTTTCTCCACACCCTCTCAAGCATTTATTGCTTGCAGATTTTTGGATCGCAGCCATTCTGACTGGTGTGAAGTGGTACCTCATTGTGGTTTTGATTTGCATTTCTCTAATAATGAGTGATGTTGAGCATCTTTTCATGTGTTTGTTAGCCATCCATATGTCTTCTTTGGAGAAATGTCTATTTAGTTCTTTGGCCCGTTTTTTGATTGGGTCATTTATTTTTCTGGAATTGAGTTGCATAAGTTGCTTGTATATTTTTGACATTAGTTGTTTGTCAGTTGTTTCATTTGCTATTATATTCTCCCATTCAGAAGCAGAAGGCTGTCTTTTCACCTTGCTTATATTTTCCTTTGTTGTGCAGAAGCTTTTAATTTTAATTAGATCACATTTGTTTATTTTTGCTTTTATTTCCAGAATTCTGGGAGGTGGATCATAGAGGATCCTGCTGTGATGTATGTCGGAGAGTGTTTTGCCTATGTTCTCCTCTAGGAGTTTTATAGTTTCTGGTCTTACATTGAGATCTTTAATCCATTTTGAGTTTATTTTCATGTGCGGTGTTAGAAAGTGATCTAATTTCATTCTTTTACAAGTGGTTGACCAGTTTTCCCAGCACTGCTTGTTAAAGAGATTGTCTTTACTCCATTGTATATTCTTGCCTCCTTTGTCAAAGATAAGGTGTCCATATGTGTGTGGATTTATCTCTGGGCTTTCTATTTTGTTCCATTGATCTATATTTCTGTCTTTGTGCCAGTACCATACTGTCTTGATGACTGTGGCTTTGTAGTAGAGCCTGAAGTCAGGCAAGTTGATTCCTCCAGTTCCATTCTTCTTTCTCAAGATTGCTTTGGCTATTCGAGGTGTTCTGTATTTCCATACAAATCTTGAAATTATTTGTTCTAGTTCTGTGAAAAATATCGCTGGTAGCTTGATAGGGATTGCATTGAATTTGTAAATTGCTTTGGGTAGTATACTCATTTTCAATATATTGATTCTTCCGATCCATGAACATAGTATATTTCTCCATCTATTAGTGTCCTCTTTGATTTCTTTCATCAGTGTTTTTAAATTTTCTATATATAGGTCTTTAGTTTCTTTAGATAGATATATTCCTAAGTATTTTATTTTTTCGTTGCAATGGTGAATGGAATTGTTTCCTTAATTTCTTTTTCTACTTTCTCATTATTAGTATATAGGAATGCAAGGGATTTCTGTGTGTTGATTTTATATCCTGCAACTTTACTATATTCATTGATTAGCTCTAGTAATTTTCTGGTGGAGTCTTTAGGGTTTTCTATGTAGAGGATCATGTCATCTGCAAACAGTGAGAGTTTTACTTCTTCTTTTCCAATCTGGATTCCTTTTATTTCTTTTTCTGCTCTGATTGTTGCGGCCAAAACTTCCAGAACTATGTTGAATAGTAGCGGTGAAAGTGAGCACCCTTGTCTTGTTCCTGACTTTAGGGGAAATGCTTTCAATTTTTCACCATTGAGGATAATGTTTGCTGTGGGTTTGTCATATATAGCTTTTATTATGTTGAGGTATGTTCCTTCTATTCCTGCTTTCTGGAGAGTTTTTATCATAAATGGATGTTGAATTTTGTCAAAGGCCTTCTCTGCATCTATTGATATAATCATATGGCTTTTATTTTTCAATTTGTTAATGTGGTGAATTACATTGATTGATTTGCAGATATTGAAGAATCCTTGCATCCCTGGGATAAAGCCCACTTGGTCATGGTGTATGATATTTTTAATGTGTTGTTAGATTCTGATTGCTAGAATTTTATTGAGGATTTTTGCATCTACACTGCAAGGGATTTGAGAGTCATCTTGAAGGTAGAGGGGGTGGAATGGACAGACACCTGTACCTGGACCAAGAGTCAGCAACCTTCTTTCTGCAAAGGGCCAGAGAGGAAATATTTTAGGCTTTGAGGGCCATAAGGCTTCTGTTGCAACCATTCAATCCTGCTGTCCTGGGAAAGCAGCCATAGGCAATATGTACATAAATGAGCATGTGTGTGTTCCAATAAAGCTTTATTTACAAAAACAGGTGGTGGGCTGGATTTGACCCATCGTTTATCAACCCTTGATCTAGACGTTCCTTTCGGAGGTCTCAAAGTGGAATGTGCATGAGGCTTATAGGGGATCGATTTAGAGAGACAACAGGGGTTTAAAGATTTTCTAAAGATGATCTTGATAATATGTAATCTCCAAAAACTTTGTTCTCAGTCCTAGCCTAACATGCTGCGGTACGTGATTATTATTTTTATTTTGGTATTTGGGAGAATTGAGTTAGGTAGGGAGGTTAGGTCACTAGTTCAAAGGCACCCGGTGAGGGAGTGATAGAGTTGAGATTTGAACCCTGTCTGTCTATTTTTGGAACTCTTTACAGAAACATCTAGAACTGACTGATTCAGAAATGAACTTCTTTCAGGACCGTGCTTCACAGAGCCTACTGCTCAGTTAGGTCCCTGATAGAGACAATTTGGTGATTAGAATGATATGATTAGGAGGAAGGATAAAAGGACATCCACCAAGGAAAGTTACAAAACGCAAGATCAGTCCCCCACTCTGCGTTTAGTTCTGGTCCTCTTTCATCTCCCCTCCCCCACCTCCTTGCATTATAAATCCTTTGAAATATAGTAATGCTATCAGTGGACCTGGACGTTTTTATTAGATGTCAGGAACATATTTGGCCAATGTCACGGGACTCGCATTTCTTGACAAAGTATGATGTCATTTAGAAGTTCATGTTCTTGACATTGTTTCCGAGAGTCCAGTTAAAAAAGCCAAATATGTTTTATGGGCTCTCACGGCAGGGAAGCAGCCATGGTTATGCATAGCCATATCAATTAGAAGTGGATTAATTAAGCAATAAGACAGGGGCAGCAGTGCATTTCAGAGAGGTTATTGCACGGCTCATAGAGTGTTGCCTAGGCATTCAGCCAAGAGCTGAGTGACTTCTACTGGCCAAGGCATTTCAGCCATCCAAGACGTGTAATGTTCTCCCAGAAACACTATCCC
This sequence comes from Budorcas taxicolor, assembly GCF_023091745.1. NCBI lineage: Eukaryota > Metazoa > Chordata > Mammalia > Artiodactyla > Bovidae > Budorcas > Budorcas taxicolor. The sequence continues at coordinate 22,953,361 of NC_068927.1, read as the reverse complement.
CTGCCATCCATTTCCACTGTGAGAAATAAAAAGACCCTCTTATTAACTAGGTGTTATTAGGCATGGGCCAATTGACAGCCATTTCATTATTTCATAATTATGATTAATGGCCTTCCCAATGAAGTCACCGTCCGCTCTCCCAAAGCCAACTGGTCCCTTTTGGGATGGTGTCACCAAGCCATGGTTAATGTTCCCAGAAGCATGGAACGCATCGAGTTTCACAAATGCTGGAGAGGGAGGGTGAGCCCTGATTGCCTTTGGAGGCTGTTGGCACAGGAAGCAGACCTCTTCTTAGGGAAAGTGGACTTTGAACAGGCCAAGAGGGGTGGGGGTGTATGAATGTGGTGATGGGAGGAGCAGAGGCAAGAAGAGGCAGGGTGATAACTACCCTTCATCTTTAAAAAAAAATTATTATGATTGTTATTTTGCTGCATTGGGTCTTTGTTGCTGCTGGGTTTTCTCTAGTTGCAGTGAGCAGGGGCTACTTTTTAGTTGCAATGCATGGGCTTCTCATTACAGCAGCTTCTCTTGTTGCAGAGCATGGGCTCAGTAGTTCTGGTGCTTGGGTTTAGTTGCCCTTTGGCATGCAGAATCTTCCCGAACCAGGGACTGAACCCATGTCCCTTGCATTGGCAGGCAGATTCTTAACCACTGGACCACCACAGTTAATCTGGCCCTCTGTCTTTAAACATACTTTGCTCTCTCCTAAATGCATTCATAGGAACTTTTCATTTGGGAGTCTTAATAATTCTTTGAACTTTTTTTTTTCTTCGTTCTAGGAATACAAAAAGCAATCCTTAGGTTATAGACAATGTTTTGGGTTGAGATTTGCCACACCCCTCCCTCTGTTCAGATGTTGAAATCCTGACCCCTGGAGCCTCAGAATGTGACTATATTTGGAGATAGGGTCTTTAAAGGGGTCATTAAGTAAAAATGAGGAAGTAAGGGTGGGCCCTAATCCAATATGAGGTATGTCCTTATAAGAGGAAGAAATTAGGAGACAGACAGGTACAGAGATGCAGAGAGAAGATGGCTATTTCCAAGCCAAGAAGAGGGGACTTGAAAGTGACTAACTTGCTGACACCTTTATCTCAGATTTCCAGCCTCCAGAACTATGAGGAGATACCTTTCTGTTGTTTGAGCCACCCAGTTTGCAATACTTTGTTACTGTACTCCTTGCAAACCAATTACACATAGATATAAAAAATAATACAAGGTAAAATGTGACCAGAGCACCAATGGATCAAATATAGTAAAAATTATTTTGGGAGTTGCCGTGCAGGCAGTAGGTAACCATATTTTAAATATTTATACCCCTTGACCCAGAAAGCACACATTTAGAAACTTGTCCTAAATACCCAGATATATTTGTGTGGACGTATTTAAAATGATAGTGAATGCAGGATCACATTTTGGTGGGTAGAGGATTAGTTCAACAGAGTACAGTACATGGATGTCGTGGAACAGAATGAACCATTGAGAAGGATGAGGTGAATGCAACAATGTTGATGTGAAAGATGTCTACAACATATTGCTGTTGTTGCTTTTAATATTTATTTATTTGGCTGCACCAAGTCTTAATAGTGGCACATGAGATCTTTGATTTTTGTTGTGAAATCTTCAGCTATGGCATGCAGGATCCAGTTCCCTGACCAGGGATTGAACCTAGCTAGGCTCCCTGCATTGGGAGCGCAGTCTTAGCCACTGGACCACCAGGGAAATCATTACAATACATTATTAAACTTAAAAAGAAGGCAGTTGTATCGGAGGATTCCACTTACATGTATTTACATTCATTAACTATCTAGAAGAATACATACCAACCATTAACAGTACATTTCTCTGGGTAGGTGACCTTATGGTGGGGAGGCTTTGACTTTCTACCTGATGCAAGTTTGGAAAAAGAAAGGTGAACTCTGATAGGAGGGACAACTTTCTAAACCTCATCTATAAATTATGTTCTGCTTTCTTCACAGGCAGGGCTTCCCTGATAGCTCAGCAGGTAAAGAATTTGCCTGTAATGCATGAGACCCAGGTTCAGTTCCTGGGTCAGGAAGATCCAGTGGAGAAAGGATAGGCTACCCACTCCAGTACTCTTGGGCTTTCCTTGTGTCTCAGCTGGTAAAGAATCCGCTTGCCATGCTGGAAACCTGGGTTTGATCCCTGGGTTGGGAAGATCCCCTGGAGAAGGGAAAGGCTACCTGTTCCAATATTCTGGCTTAGAGAATTCCATGGACTATATAGTCTATGGGGTTGCAAAGAGTTGGACACGACTGAGCAACTTTCACTTCACTTCTTCATAGGCATGGTTCTGAGAACTGAATGCATGTACATGTGTTTGGGGCAATAAACCACAGCAAAAAAAGCCAACATTTATTCAATGCTTTATGTCAAATAACTCATTCAATCCTTCTTATAGCCCCATGAGGTAGTATGATATTATGATTTGTAATAACCTACATATATATATATACATATGTATATATATATATGTTCTTTGTCCAGGATTTTGTCACAGAGCTCCTAAAATCCTTGGAATTTCCTAAGTGATGAGAGTGCTAAAGGTGTTTTTTGTTATGTTAGCAAGGTTACTTTGGGATCTCACCTAAGGATGGGGGTTGGTAGCCAGTGGGGCCAACCACATGATTAGAGGGGTGGAAATTTCAGTCCCTCTTTCCGCATCCCAGCTGCTGATTTAATCATCAATGGCCAATGACTCCATTGAAAGTGTTAGTTGTTCAGTCGTGTCGGACTGTTTGTGACCCCATGGACTATAGTCCGCCAGGCTCTTCTGTGCATGGAATTCTCCAGGCAAGAATACTGAAGTGGGTTGTCGTGCCCTTCTCCAGGGGATCTTCCCAACCCAGGGACTGAACCTGGCTCTCCTGCATTGCAGGCAGATTCTTTACCATCTGAGCCAGCAGGGAAACGCAATGTTTCCATTAACCATGCGTATGTAATGAAGCCTGCATAAAAACCAAATGGGACTGGGTTCAGAAATCTTCCAGATTGGGGAACCAGAAAGCTTTCCGGTGCTACCACACTGGGCTCCAGACTTCATGGAGACAGGAGCTCCTGTATCAGTATCTGGCTGTTGATTTGTATCCTTTAGGGTCAGACACGACTGAGGGACTTCACTTTCACTTTTCACTTTCATGCATTGGAGAAGGAAATGGCAACCCACTCCAGGGTTCTTGCCTGGAGAATCCCAGGGGTGGGGGAGCCTGGTGGGCTGCCGTCTCTGGGGTCGCACAGAGTCCGACACGACTGAAGTGACTTAGCAGCAGCAGCAGCAGCAGTATGCTTCATAGTAAGGTTCAAGTAAATAGGTTTCCTCCTTGCTATAAGCTGTTCTAGCAAATTGAATCCAAGAAAGGCATCTGTGAATCTGTTCCTGTTTTGTAAATAAGTTCATTTGTATCATTTCTTTTTAGATTCTATAGATAAATGATATTGTACAATATTTCTCTTTCTCTGACTGCCATCACTCAATATGACAATCTCTAGATTCACCTACATTGCTGGAAATGGCATTATTTCATTCTTTTTAATGGTGGAGTAATATTCCATCGCATATATGTACCACATCTTCTTTATCCATTCCTCTGCTGATGGGCATTTAGGCTGCTTCCATGCTATGGCTATCATAAATAGTGCTGCAGTGAACATTGGGGGCATGTATCTTTTCAGACCATGTTTTTCTGTGGACATATGCCCAGGAGTGGGGTTATAGGGCAATATGGTAGCTCTAATTTTCATTCTTTAAGGTACCTCCATAGCGTTCTCCATAATGACTGCCCCAATTTACATTCCCATCAGCAGCATAGGAGGGTTCACTGCTGGAGCTCAGATCTTTTTGATCAACTCTGAAGCCCCCTGTTCTTGGGCACTGTTCTGTTTGTTCCATATCGTTGGAGTTGTGCCCTTGAAAGAGGTAGACTTCGGGTGGGGAAAGTGTTGAGATGTTGGGTATTGGTGAGATTTGCCTACTTTCCTTTCCTCTTCTCTCCATGGCCATGGGGAACTCTAAATAGCATCTCTCCCTGCCCCCTCTAATGAGCTGGTTTAAAATAGCATTTCCTGTGTGGCAAAATGGCTCCCAGTCATGGGCTGGTGGTGGGGAAAGTGATCTAATCTATTTAGAAAGCTGTTCTTGTCTTGCTGTTTTGTCAGAGAAGGTGATACCTGAGTCCAGAGCTAAGTAATTAAAAACTCTCTTAACACCACTTGAAATCAAGTGGCTCATATGCAACACGCTGAGGCTTCTATCCTCTGGGCTTGGGGTAACGACTGTCTCTTAATACTGGTTTCAATGGTCGTTTGAGTCTCAAGAGAGTCAACTAGAATAAGCAAAGGAAAATCTTAAAAAATACAAACAAAGCCTACCCACCCAGTTCAACCCTGTTATTAAGTTTCCTATAATTTTGTATCCCCTACTAATGTTTAATTAAAAAGAGAAACCCAAACAACATACACGCTTTTGAAATGTAGTTTGGCTTCAAGTCATCATAACTTTTGTCATGTATGATGAAAACCTCACAAATACTAAGTTAGTGTAGTGATCATTGCATTTTGTTGGGAATTCATACTGACCCTATGTATCTACACTAGCAAGTTATTATGAACTTAATATATCTGAGTAGTAATTTTCATCAGGGGGGTCTGGTTTTCCAGTTGGTGTGTCATTTGCATAGATTCTGGGCATATAGCTGAAAGTCCACAGCCCGGCCCAGGATGGAATCCTGTTTTCAAGCTTTCAAGATGGAGCCTGTTCTGTTTCCTCCTTCACAACAACAAGCCTTTTTGTCAGTGTTCGTCAATAGCAAAACACAATGCCAAACACTTAAAAAAAATTTGTAATGAATTTCTATTGGAGCATAGTTGCTTTATAATATCGTGTTGGTTTCCATTGTACAGCAAAGTGAATCAGCTATATACACACGAATCCCTTCTTTTTTGGATTTCCTTCCCATTTAATTCACTACACAGCACTGAATGGAGTTCCCTGAGCTGTACAGCAGGTTCTCAATAGTCACTTATTTTAATGTTAAACACTGCATATATATTTTACCTATCATATCTTATTTAGGCTTTGCAGCACCTTGTGAAGAAGTCATTATTTTTACTTTATAGGTGGGTTTAGGAGAGGTTGAGAAACTTGCTCAAGGCCACACCACTGGTAAGCAGCACAATCGTGATGTGAACTGGAATCTTCTAGCTGTCAGCTACATTCTTGTCACTCCTGTGGTTTGAAGGAACAAGCCTTTAAAAGAGACAGCTGAGGAACTTCTCTGGTTTCCCAGTGGTTAGGACTTTGCCTTCCAATATAGGGGGTGCAAGTTTGATCCCTGGCCGGGGAGCTAAGATTTCCCCCATGCCTCATAGACAAAAAATCAAGACCTAAAACAGAAGTGATATTGTAACAAATTCAATAAAAACTTTTAAAATGAACCACAAAAAACAAATTAAAAGAAAAAAGAGAGAGACAGCTGAGGGACAATGAGTGGTATGGATGGGACTAGAGTCTGGAGTGGTTCCGTTAACCTCATACTCTGTCCCCATCCCTGGAGGTCAGACAACAACAGTCTGAGCATGTACTCTCTAAGGAATGTCTCTGCAGTATTATATAAAACAGGAAAAGGTGCAAAAACCTCATTTTTCACCAGCAAGGGATTAAAGCAATGAAGGATGGCACCTGCCATCATGGAAGAACGTCATGACTGAAAAGGGACAGCCTGACAGGTTAAGGAACTTGTCCCAGTTCAAGCAGAGTTTTCCCCCAATTCCCCATCCTGACATTTCTGCTTGCTGCCTAGAACGTCCAATACATTTCAAGTGTTGGGTAATTAGGGAGCCAGAACCCTGGCATTCCCTCTACTGATCAGCTTTGCATAGGTAACTTAGAGGCTCTGCCATGCTTTGGTTAAGGAGTGACTTGGCCTCAGCTAAACCTGGATTTGAATCTTAAGCTGGCAAAAACTCCATAGTTCTCCATATTCTCTCAACATGTTGCCTGAGCAGACGTGGTGGCTTTGTGATGGACCTAGAGGCTTCATGTGGCTCCTCCTTCTCTGGCTGGTACAGAGCAATGGAAAAAAGCCTAGGCATCCAAGAGCTCCCCCTCAGCCCTCACTCTGGAGAGGGCTACACCAAGTGAATCCTCCAGCTGGACACAGCAGTGACCACTGGGGACTGATGATCAACCAGATGGAGGCTTTTCAGTGGATGTCAGCCTATTTCAATGCCTCAATGCCTCTCTCTTCTTAGATTAGCCAACATTCTCCAGAGAAACGGAAGCAACAGGAGATAGATAGAAGACTTAATATAGGAATTGGCTCACACGGTTATGGAGGTCTAGAAGTCCCATGATCTGCCATCTGCAAGATGAAGAATAAGGAAAATTGGGGATATAATTCAATCTGAGTCCAAAGGCCTTAGAATTGATGGTGTAAATTCTGATCTGAGTCTAAAGTTTGAGAACCAGGAGCACTGATGTCCAAGGGCAGGAGAAGGTGGATGTCTCAGCTCAGGCAGAGAGAGATTGAATTGCCCTTCCTTTGCCTTCTGTTCTATCTGGGCCCTGAATGAGTTGGATGATGCCCACTTACATTGGGGAGGGCTATCTGCATTATGCAGTTCACCGATTCAAATCCTAAAATCTTTCAGAAACATACTTACAGATATCTCCAGAAATAATGCTTTACCAATTATTTGGGCATCCCTTAGCTCAGTCAAGTTGACACCTAAAATTAACCATCACATCTGTGATGATTTGGCTACACATAAATTCCCCCAATTTAAAGCAGCTCACGAGAAAAGGTAAGTGGTAAAGAATTCACCTGCCAGTGCAGGGGACACAAGAGACATGAGTTCCATCCTAGGGTTGGAAGATACCCTGGCAGAGGAAATGGCAACCCACTCCAGTATTCTTGCCTGGAGAATCCCATGGGCAGAGAAGTCTGGTGGGCTATAGTCCATGGGGTCACAAAGAGTCGGACATGACTGAGCAAGTAAACACAACAGCCAGAAAAGGAGGTATCCCAAAGTCCTGGTTTTGAACTAGAAAGTAAATTCAGCTATAGAAAAACAGCATTATGTTTCTTCTGAGCCTGATTTAGTGACCTGAGATTCACAGCTGCTTTAGTGATAATGATCCAAGTTAGTTTGAATGGAATTCTTGGGATGGTTCACCCTAAAAAGAATCCACTAGCCTCTTATGTTTTTTGCAACAGGTTGGATGGTGATAAGCGCTCCCCCCTCATGCAAGATTCTGCATCAGTATGACAAGAAGCAGCAGCTGATGACTCAGAGGATGTTAACTGGCTTTATTAATCATAACCACAAACCAGAAGCTGTGTGTTTTCTCCAGGAGTTGAGTGAGAGATTGGTTTGTCTCCTGCCGCTCCCATGGTATAATCAAGGCATCAAGCTAAATTAAAGGAAATGCCATCATCTCATGACAGCAGGTGCAAAATTACCCCTAATTATGAATTTGCTAGGTACAACAGTGACTCTGCGTGAATTATAACATTGCATTCATTAAAACAGCCATTTAGGGTCTCACTTACCTTGACACGCCTACAGAGTCTCAGAATTCAATAGCGAGTCCATTTCAAATGTCCGCGGTGCTCTCAGAGAACTGCTGGTCTGACAATTTGCAATCCAAAAGCTTTGTTTAAAGTGTAAGGTTCAGAGTAAGGAAGGCTGGCTCTGCCTCAAATTTACTGTGGACTGGTGTGTATGTGGCTTGAACAAGTCAGTTAACCTTTTCAGAATTCAGTTCCTTCACCTATAAAAGAGGAGGGCAGAAATGGGCAATCTTTAAGCAAGTATATCTCAAAGTTAGTATGCTACTCAAAGTGGCCATGGATCAGAAGCTTGTTGGAAATGCAGAATCTCAGTCAACCCCAGATCACTAGTTTCAAAGTAAGATACGCTTACAGATCATCTGGGGATCATGTTACTGCGTTGGCTAAAAAATTCATTCAGCTTTTTCCATAAGAAGTTATAGAAAAACTCAATAAAATGCAGATTCTGATTGTGTATGTCTGGGGTATGGCCTGAGATTCTGCATTCCAGTGAGCTCCCAGGTGCTGCGGCTGTGCCAGCTGCTCCCTAAAGTACACTTGAGTGAGGCTCTCAGATCCCTTCTAGCTGTATATTTATTTATTATCATAGTAGGTGATGTTTATTGAGTACTTCCTCTGTGCTAGACATTGTGCTAAATACAGGCACTGTCTCATTTAATTCTCATAAGCACGCTACACGAGAGATATATTAATATCATCCACATTTTATAGATAATGAAACCAAGGATCATGGAGGTCACCAACTCGCCCAAGGTCACACAGAGTTCAGAGCTGGGATTCGAATTCATATGATCTGGCTCTGTTGATTGCCGGGGTTTCCCTGGTGGCTCAGCTGGTAAAGAACCTGCCTGCAATGCGGGAGACCTGGATTCAATCCCTGGGTTGGGAAGATCCCCCGGAGAAGGGAATGGCTACCCACTTCGGTATTCTGGCCTGGAGAATTCCATGGCCTATACAGTTCGTGGGGTCACAAAGAGTTGATTGCCAAGTTATTTAGCATTAACTCTTGTTTCTTTGTTCTTCTGTGTAAAGTTGTGGTGGCTAATTCTCTGTGGAGCAGCAGGATACTAGTCTAGCCCGTTGATGTGACTCTTGTTTTAACTTGTGCCATTTCAGAGTTGTATTGTATTTGATAAATGAATATATATTTCTCTATCAAGGGGCATTTTGAAGAGTTCCAATTTTTTCCTCTTATGAACTGTACTACAATGAACACACTTGTACATGCACTTACGTGGTATGACCTTGGGACAGATTGTTGGAAGTTCAATGGCTGGACCAAAGGACATGCATTGTTACATTTGTATAAATACTGTCATCTTGTCTACCACTGGGGCTCACATACATAACATATAACATAACTGTGCTCAGTCATGTCAGACCCTTTGCAACCCCGCGCAACCAGGCTCCTCTGTCCATGGAATTTTCCAGGCAAGAATACTGGAGTGAGTTGCCAGTTCCTCCTCTAGGGGATCTTCCCGGTCCAGGGATCAAACTCGCGTCTCCTGCATTTGCAGGCAGATTTTTTAACCACAGAGCCACCTGGGAAGCCCTTGATATAATTGAGCTAAAGGCAATTAAGAAGCAGCAAATGCAAGAAAAGCTCTTTATAGCCTTCCCCTCTTTTCTGCCTAAAGGCAGGATATAAATTCTCCCTTTCTGGAGATAGATTCTTGTTAGCCCCGCATGCACTGAACGACTGAATTTGAATCTTGAATCTCATCTTGCTGGAAAAATTCTTACCCTAAATTTTCAAATAGCAAAATTCTTACCTGTGAAGATCCAAAGTGCTGACCCCAGTTGGGAAATTGTGATGCTTCTTTTCTTAAAACTTGAAAAAAGAGTAAAGAAGAGGAAGTTGTGAGGCTGGGATATGTTGAACCCATATTTGTGGAGTCTGATATTTAAGAAGAGAAACCCTGCATTGGGGAAAATGGAATCACTTTCCATTTGTTTCCATAGTTTCCCTGTTTGACTTCATGTTATTAGCCTAAACCTCAAAAGATTCAGTTGAGGGCAGATCAAACTTCAGGAAAAAATTTAAAAAGCGTGAAGACTCATTTTGATGAGAAGACGGAACTCCAAATGGTTGTTTGGGAAACCAACCTAGACTTCTGGCTGAAACTCAAGATGTTACACATTTGCCTACATATTTAATACTGCACTCAAGTTCCCAAGGCTTCTCTGATGGTTTTTTTTTACTTGTGAGTATGGGTATTTCGTCCTCCTATAAATGGTTATTTCTCTATACAGATCCATGTGGGAGAATATTTAATTAGAACTGAAAATGCTTTGAGCGTGTTAAGTACAATCTAAGTGATAAAAATCATGATCTTTAAATGCTACAATAAGTATTATAATACATGCCTAATTCACTGATGAGCACTTGGCATGTCTTTGACAAATTCTTAATACATTGCTCAAAAGAGCCCTTTAGAAAGTGTCATTTCACACTACATAACTCTACCTCTGATATTTCTCAACCTTGTCTATCTGCAGAAATGGGAAATTCTCTTGAACATTTTTCTTAACTGATTCTGATTTATGGCTTTCGGTGGAAACTCCCAGGGACTTGTTGCAATATACTGTAAATGAAATCTGCTAGCTACACAATTTGAAAAGTGAAGGCTGTAGTCTCCAACTTTTCAAAAGCAGCCCATTTCACCTAGACAATGAATTATGGGATCCATAAGTACATAGAAAGCCTGAATACTGCACTTGGTATGTATCTTCAAGGGAAAAGCTGTAAGAATCTAACAAAAGCTAGCCACAGCCTCGATGTCATCTGGAGGGTATTAACAGAAGATTTGTAGCAATTGAGTTGATTGTTAGTGTTAGGGGCAGTGATTCCTTAGCATCAAAGTACTCCATAAATTCTCCCTGTGCCCAGATATCAGACTCTGCAATTAAATCTGGATGTAGGTAAAAGATTCTCTGGAAAATTAATTTTTAAATTAAAAATTTAACAAATGCATTAATTTAGAAAGGTCTGTGGCTGCATAGCAACTCAGATTACTTCAAAGCAGGAAAAAAAAGCAATACTGAGTTGGCAGGCTCCATTATTTTTCTCCTACTATGTGCCCCAAGCAAGATGTTCTAACCACAAGTTTTTAAATGTATTTAATTTCAATCTTTTATATTTGCATAAAATATCTGAAAAGATTAAAGACATACTGATGAGAAAGGTGAATGTCAAAGAAGTTAAACATACAATTAGTGAAGGGGCCAGTTTACTGACTTTTAAAAAAGTAACTTTTTATTTTAGAATAATTTTCAGTTCAGTTCAGTTCAGTCGCTCAGTCGTGTCTGACTCTTTGCGACCCCATTAATTGCATCACGCCAGGCCTCCCTGTCCATCACCAAGTCCCGGAGTTCACTCAGACTCGCGTCCATCGAGTCAGTGATGCCATCCAGCCATCTTATCCTCTGTCGTCCCCTTCTCCTCCTGCCCCCAATCCCTCCCAGCATCAGAGTCTTGTCCAATGAGTCAACTCTTCACATGAGGTGGCCAGAGTACTGGAGTTTCAGCTTTAGCATCATTCCTTCCAAAGAAATCCCAGGGTTGATCTCCTTCAGAATGGACTGGTTGGATCTCCTTGCAGTCCAACGGACTCTCAAGAATAATTTTAGGTTTATAGAAAAATCACCAGGATAATACAGAGAACCTGTAAACCTATTATCCTCTTTTACTTACTGTTAACATCTTACATACCATGGTATATTTGTCAAAACTAAGAAATTAACTTTGGTTCACTGTTGTTTGGTTGCTAAATCACATCCGATTCTTTGCCACTCATTCTTCACTGTCTTCTTTATCTCCCAGAGATTGCTTAGACTCATGTCATTGAGTCAGTGCTGCCATCCAACTATCTCATCCTCTGTTGTCCCCTTCTCCTCCTGCCCTCAATCTTTCCCACCATCAGGGTCTTTCCCAATGAGTTGGTTCTTCGCCTCAGGTGGCTAATGTATTGGGTTTCAGCTTCAGCATCAGCCCTTCCAGTGAATATTCAGGGTTGATTTCCTTTAGAATTGATTGGTTTGATCTCCTTGCAGACCAAGGAACTCTCAAGAGTCTTCTCCAGCACCACAGCTCATAAGCACCAATTCTTTGGCACTCAGCCTTCTTTATGGTCCAACTCTCCCATCTGTACATGAGACTGGAAAAACCATAGCTTTGTCTATATGGACCTTTGTCAGCAAAGTGATGTCTCTGCTTTTTAATACACTGTCTAGGTTTGTCATAGCTTTCCTTCCAAGGAGCAAGCATCTTTTAATTTCATGGCTGCAATCATTATCCGCAGTGATTTTGGAGCCCAAGAAAATAAAATCTCTGTTTCCACTTTTCCCCCTATCTATTTGCCATGAAGTGATGGAACTGGATACCATGATCTTAGTTTTTCCAATGTTGAATTTTAAGCCAGCTTTTTTCACTCTCTTTCACCTTCATCAAGAGGCTCGTTAGTTCCTCTTCACTTTCTGTCATGAGAGTGGTATCATCTATGTATCTGAGGTTGTTGATACTTCTCCCAGCAATCTTGGTTCTAGCTTGTGCTTCATCCAGCCTGGCATTTCACATGATATACTCTGCATGTAAGTTAAATAAGCAGGGTGACAATATACAGCCTTGATGTACTCCTTTCCCAATTTTGAACCAGTTTGTCTTTCCATGTCTGGTTCTAACTGTTGCTTCTTGACATGAAAGTGAAAGTCACTCAGTTGTGTCCAACTCTTTGCAACCCCATGGACTGTAGCCTGCCAGTTGCTCTGTGCATGGAACCTTACAGGCCAGAATATTGGAATGTGTGGCTGTTTCCTTCTCCAGGGGATCTTCCCAACCCAGGGATCGAACCCAGGTCTCCCACATTGCAGACAGATTCTTTACCATCTGAACCACCAGAGAAGCCCAAGAATACTGAAATGGGTAGCCTATCCCTTCCCCAGCAGATCTTCCTGACCCAGGGATTGAACCTGCCTTGCAGGTGGATTCTTTACCAGCTGAGGTACCAGGGAAGCCTTGCACCATGGAAGCTTTTTGACATGCATACAGGTTTCTCAGGAGACAGGTACTGTGGTCTGGTATTCCCATCTCTTTAAGAATTTCCCACAGTTTGTCATGATCCACAATTTGTTGTGATTAAATAAGCTCTAGATTTTATTGAGGTGTGTTTGTGTGTGTATTTATTTATTTTCACAAATGTTCTTTTTTGGATCTTATTTAAGACCTTGCCTTGCATTTTGTTGCCATGTCTCTTGGTATCCTCTGGTCTGTGACAATTTCTTAGTATTTCCTTGTTTTTCGTGAACTTGACAGTTTGAGAAATACTGGTCAAGTATTTTGTAGACTATCCTTCCATTTGGATTAGACTTAGTGTTTTTCTCCTGATTTGACTGGGATTATGGGTTTTTGGGGAAAACACCACAGAAATAAGGTGCCTTCCTCATCGCATATCATGCTATCCTGCTTTCAACATAACTTATCACTGCTAATGTTAATCTTGATCTTTTGGTTAGTGAATTCAGGTTTCTGGGGCTACATTTTTTATCAGTGGTAAGGAGTATGACAGTCAGTTAGTGATGTCTGCCATGAGCACAGAATCAAAAAACAGTGCTACCCACAGCAAACATTTGCTATTTCTGACTCTCAGATAAGGACACCATCTCTTGCAGATGAAGCTGAGACTCAGTTATCCAGAATTTCATGTCATTGTATGTATGGCTCTGTCACCCATTCATGTTAAACATTTAAAAACAAATATTTGTTGAACATCTGTAATATGCAAAGGCCATATTTATGTTTCTCACTTAATATATTGAGAGAATGTTGAGGCTGAAGGGGAGACTTATGAGATAAACCAATTTCCTCGTATTATTTTTTTAAATTAAAACAGTTCAAAACTCCAAAAAAGAGAACAGCTACACTAGAGGCTCAGAAAGGGGCAGTTACTGCCTGAAGCCTAGGAGCACAGCGGGCCGAGTCTGGAATTCTGTCTTCTGACTGCTTTGGTATCTGCATCTCTGATTATATTTATCACTGTACTTGTGTGTGCGTTCTCGGTCGCTCAGTTGCATCTGACTCTTGGCAACCTTATGAACTGTATATAGCACACCAGGCTCCTCTGCCATGGAATTTCCCAGCAAAGGTACTGGACTGGGTGGCCATTTCCTCCTCTAGGGGATCTTCCCGACCCAGGGATCAAACCTGGGTCTCCTGTGTCTCCTGTATTGACACGCAGATTCCTGACCACTGAGCCACCCAAGTTACTCAAGCTGAGTGCCAGTGGTAATTTATGGTATTGCCTCCTTCAGAAGACCATTGAAATTAGCACTTTTCAGTGTGTAGGAGACACAGAATACTACATCAAAACATTTCCATTGTATCTCACCCAAACATTTTTACTTGTTGAATGTAAATGGATGGTTTTTTACAAACACCTGCGAGGTTTCAAAAATTTACTCACTGAGAACAATTTAGTGAGTACCAGCCATTTATTAGGTACTGAGCAAGATGCTGGCTACACATTGGTGAATTAAAAAGACATGGTCCCTATAAGAACAACTTGTATTCTAATGAAGTACACAAATGTAAAATAAATTAAAATAATAATATAATTACAAAGTATAAAGAATGCTATGAAGGGATCAAACAGAGTGTTAATACAATAAAGAAAGGAGGGGAACCTAATTAGGGTGGTCAGGGAAGACTTGCCTGAGAAGGTGATGCTTACACTGCGATGGAGGGAGCTTTGCAACGTGTCTGAATCAGAGTGGGTCATATTTGCAGAGGCCCTAAAAGAGAAGACAGGACAAGTCTGAGGATTTTAGTAAACAGTGGGGTACAAATTTGTCAGTGCCCTACATTATCAGTCCTGTATCAGTCTTGTTTACAGTGGTAGCTTTCCCTGGTAGGCTGGGTCAACATATTGGGCAGGCCAGAAGTGCCACTGCGTTGATGTCCCAGGAGCTGTTCTCAACCTATGATGAGTGAGTTGGTGGAGACATGTCCCCGTTTTCCCATTCCTTGGGAGGGATGACCAGGAGGCATATTCTGTGCTCCCTGCCATCACCCAGGGGTCCTCATTGGGACTGAATCTCAGGAACCTATCATGGTAACCCTCTTGATAAGACACCTTTTAGTTGGCTTCCTCCCCTTGACTGTGTCTGTTCCCCATTCCCTTATTGTTCCCCTTCCAAATAAACTCATGTCCTTTTTTTCAAGGTCTCATTTTGGGGAACCCAGCTGAAGATTGATGGGCAGGGAGATGCAAGCTGAAGCTGGAGATGTAGGCAGAGGCAGGACTGTGCAGCCCTTTGCAAGCTTTGTAAAGAAGTTTGATTTTATTCTCAGTTCATTGGGAAAAAACTGAAAGCTCTTAAGAAAGGAGTGACTTGACTAGATTAGGTTTTAAAATGGGATGCTCTGAAATGTGGGGCTTCCCTTAATGGCTCAGACAGTAAAGAATCTGCCTGCAATGCAGGAGACCCAGGTTCCATCTTTGGGTCAGGAAGATCCCTGGAGAAGGGAATGGCTACCTACTCTAGTATTCTTGCCTGGAGAATTCCATGGACTAAAGAACCTGGCGGGCTACAGTCCATGGGTCCCAAAGAGCTGGACATGACCAAATAACTAAGGCACACACACACTCTAAAAGTAGTTTGACCTTAGAATCTTTTTTTTTTTTTTTGCTGCACGGGGTCTTTCTTGTGATGCTCAAGGTTTCTCTAGTTGTAGTGCTCAAGTTTCTTCTATTTCGGTGCACGGGCTTCTCTAGCTGTGGCACGTGGCTCAGGTGCCCCATGGCACATGGGAACTTAGTTCTCTGATCAGGGAATGAGCCTGAATCTTCTGCACTGGAAGGGGGATGGTTAACCACTAGACCACCAGGGAAGTCACAGAATCATGGATTTAAAAGGCGTCTGAGGACAATCTATGTGAACCCAATTTGTAGGAAAAGAAAGTGAGATCCACAGAAGCTGGCTTTGCCCCAAGCCACACGGTGAGAGAGGTGGGACAATCATGCGTTAGACCCCACGACCAAAGTCCCCTAATCATCTAGGACTCAGCGGTGGCTCTTTGGCTTCTGATAACTTCTTAGAGAAGCTTCATCCAAGATGGCAAGTGCTAAGGAAAACAGCATGAATTTTGAATTCAATATCGTGTTGCTGAGGACTGTACTAGGTAATTACCATAACATGTTAGACAGTTGAAATTGCAGGGGAGAAAAACAGTTAAGACACTGGCCCAGTTATTAAGTATTAAAGACACGAAAGATTTTTGCTTTGGGATAAGTACCAGGACAAGGCATGATAACCATTTGCAAATATTTGTAAAGGTGCAGACAGTGAAGAGGGAGAAAAATTACTTAGCTTAGAACAGCAGAGGAAATCTCAAAGTAATGAGGTGGAACAAAAGGAAAATATTATTAGCTGAAGAGTGGGAAAAGGGTCTTTTCAGAGAACGAGTCGGTTGTGTTTACAGACAAACCCAATTGTCTGAGTGAATCTTATGTAGTGTTTAAAATGGAAAAAAAAAAAGGAAAATCAGATTTACGCTGGCACGCATTTCTCGTATTTCTTAAAATTATTTTCTCTTATCCTCTCACTTTCAAACATATTCACTGTACATTTGAAATGTAATTATTTCACAGCAGAGAAAGTGTAGTGCAGTTTGGTAAGTTTCATGATGGACCAAGTCAAAGTTCTCTCTTAACAAACCGAGATGGATAAATAATTGGACTATGAACCAAGTGTTCTCTATGTTTCACCCTCTGATTGTGGCATTAAGATAATCTGTATTATCATCACTAATCATTTTTACCGTGTTTTAACATTTAGGCAATTTTCAACCACAAAGAGGTTGTGTCAATGTTGTAAAATTGTCAAGGTTGACTCTTCGCTGAAAGGTAATATTTCCAGCGTGAATTTGAATGGTTAACATTAAATTAAAAACAACAAAGAAAACAAAATGAAAAAAATGATTGTTTCACCTACACTGTTTTCAGTGGATTTAAGTGGTTATAGATGAATATGACTCACTGGTAATCATGGCTATTTTTCCCTATTTTATTTGGGTTTGGTGAATATGCCAGCATCAATCATTTCACAGCCTATTAAAGTAACACAATCCATCCACCCAAGAAAAAATACTCTATAATCCTCATGTTCCTTTGGATTAGGGGGGGTTTCTCTGAGGACAAAGTGTTACAGATAGGAACATGCAGTCCCTCTAGGCTGACTGACCCTCTTCCCCACCTTGTTCTAAGTGTCATCATTGAATATAATTTCTTGGCATACTGTTTGCTTTGTCTTCAGTTAAGAGCCACCAAAATAGCTGCTATAATTATATCTCCTTAAGACGATACCCATTTGATTGAGGACTGGGCTGAAAATACACTCTACATTATCATATGAAAAAGCCACATAAAGAGACCTGTCTTCAAACGCAGAGTGAACCCTGCTCCAAGTGATTCTAAATGAAGTGACAAAGTGCAAAAAAGGCGAGAGCACTTATTTGACCACAGACCCATTGAAATATCACTTTGATGAATGCAAACACATTTATCATCTGTGCTAGGCCATGTTTTATGTCACTTTCCCAGTGAAGGCTGTTTTAGCTCTAAGGACTAGAAACTCACAAGCTAGCTTAAACAAGAAAGAGAATTTATTATATGTATACAAGGGTATGTGACAGAAGCTACAAGGGGCTGCAATTAGAATCAAGAAAACGGTCCGGAATCAAGGGTCTGATTCTTTTGGTTCCACCCTCCAGAGTCATGTGGTTTCTCATCTCAGCCTTTCTCTTTGCTATCTTGCAGAAGATGGGCTTTTCTTGTGTCAACTGAGAAAAAAAAAATGCACAACTTAAAGTTTGAGAATTTAAAAAGAGTATCTATTTATTTTTGGCTGTGCTTGGGTCTTCGGTGCTGCCTGTGTGCTTTCTCTGGTTGCGGTGACTAGCGGCTGCTCTCTAGTTGTGATGTGCAGGCTTCTTATTGCAGAGGTTTCTCTTCTTGCAGAGCACAAGCTCTAGGGAATGCAGGTTTCAGTAGATGTGGTGTACCGGCTTAGTTGCCCCGTGGCAGGTGGAATCTGCCCAGATCAGGGATCAAACCCATGTTCCCTGCATCGGCAGGTAGATTCTCAATCACTGGTCCACCAGGGAAGTCCTAAAAGTTGAGAGTTATGTTTTATTTGGCTTGCAAAACTGAAGACTGAAGCCTGGGATAAGATAATTTCTCAGAAAACTCTGAGAAACTGCTGCAAAGAGATGAGGGAGGAGACAGGATATGGGAGAGTTTTTGCAACAAAGACCAGGTAGTCAGGACTTCGAAAGATTACTGTTAATTAAGGAAAACCTAGTATCTGAAGTTAAGGAATTTAGTGCTATTGTATGTGTGGGAAGATGCAAGAGTCTGGGCTCACTGAAATCATTCCTTTGATATGCATCTCAGCCATCTGGGGCTGGTATCCTGTGCGTTCTCATTTTGAGTTCCTTCAGAAAGGCTCACCATTGCAGGGCAGCTGTAATGCGATGGCTTGTTGGCTGCCACGTCTTTTGTTTACTGATATGGCAAGCAACATTTTTTTTCACTGGTGCTTGCTTCTCTCTTCATGTGTCTGCCATATAGCTTACATTTAGGACCACCTCAATGGTAGCCACAGGCAGAGCCTCTGGTTAACATCCCTCATATGCAGTGAAGTCTTGCAAGTCCAGCCAGCCTGTACCTGGAGATTAGATCAGTAGGTATTGAGACTGTCGAGGATTCTCGGCCAGCTGGGTTGGGGATGGTGGGAGAAAGGTTGGATGAACAGGCTATTCTTTAAGGTATTTCCAGTCAAATGTGTCTGTGTTAAGACCCACTTGTATGTTTTAATAAATTCTATTCACTACTGTTATTTAACAGATGATGAGCGCTGGAGTGAGGTAAGAGCTCTTAAATCTTAATGGTTGTGTGTCTTTGTGGTTATCATTTTCTCTACTTCAAAACTGGATGATGGGAAACTTGTTCTCATAGTAGCATTAGTCCATTATTCAGTGTATTCCCTAGAGATGGAAGCAACCCAAATGTCTATCAATAAAGAATATGTGGTATATACAATGGAATATTATTCAGTCTTAAAAAAGACAGAGACTGTCATGTGTCATGTGGATGGAAGACATTTGAAGACATTATAGTAACTGAAGTAAGCCAGCCACAAGAAAAGACACAAACTGCTTGATTCCACTTAAATGTGGTGCTGAATGTAGTTGAATTCCTGGAAACAAAGTAGAATTACAGTTACCAGGAAATGAAGGATTTGCTGTCTCATGTGTATAAAGTTTCAGTTTTTCAAGATGAAAAAATTATGAAAGTTGGCTGCACAACAACATGACTCTAGTTAACACTCCCGAATTGTACAGTTGAATTTTATTTTAATTAAAAAGTGATAGACTAGAAAGATAGAAACTAACAGCATTGCAGAGCAGGTGTACCCATCCTGGGCTATCCACATATCGGCTTCTTTTCATATAAAGAAAATAAAGTGTACTCAGTAGTTTAAAAAAGTAAATGATGGCTCCCCAAAGCCTACTGACTCCCATGATGGTGGTCAAGCCCCTCCATCCCCTGGCCATAAGTTTTGGTTCCCCATTTTGTCCTCGGAAGTTTTAGCCAATCTGGACTAGAAGCCTAGTGCAGCCCAGTCTCCCAGACTCATCTTCTATGTTATCTACTTCAGTAGACTTTCTTGATATCAGTGTTTGGGACAATTTTCCCATTCTGAGTGCTCATATTTCTTATACTCCTTAGCTCTCTCTGTCTTGAATTGAAACTTATGTGTACATCTTCTCTATATTCTCCCCCCAATTATACTGTAAGTTCCTTGAATTAAAGAGTAATGATTTTAAAATTACTCTCTCTTTCATAGTACCATCAAAGTACTAGGCACATAAAGGTGCTTGGAATGAAAACAAAGAACATGGTCTGAGTTTTCTGCTGCGGCTGAAGCAGAAATCTATGAGCTTCTTAATAACATGACTCTATTGATTCCATTATTTTATTTGCAAGTTTGGGTATATGACATGTTGATATGAATCAAATAGAAGTCTCTAGGGTCATGTTAAGGATGGAATTCTGTGAAGTCAAGTGAATCACTTGCTTGGTTATTCTCAATCATTAGCTAGTTGAGCAAAATAACACAGAATCAATCATTCTTCCATATGGCATTTGCATCAGATAGACCAGAAGTTTCTGATTTTTTACAAAATAAAAACCTCTATTCTTTTAAAAATTTTATCACTTTTTTACATATTTTTTTGAAGTATATGTGATTTACAGTGTAGTGTTAGTTACTGCTATGTGGCAAAGTGGTTCAGCTATATATTCAGGTATATATATGTGTATATATATATATATATATATATATATATATATATACACCAGAGAAGGCAATGGCACCCCACTCCAGTACTCTTGCCTGGAAAATCTCATGGACCGAGGAGCCTGGTAGGCTGCAGTCCATGGGGTTGCTAAGAGTCTGACACGACTGAGCGACTTCACTTTCACTTTTCACTTTCATGCATTGGAGAAGAAAATGGCAACCCACTCCAGTGTTCTTGCCTGGAGAATCCCAGGCATGGGGGAGCCTGGTGGGCTGCCGTCTATGGGGTCGCACAGAGTTGGACACGACTTAGCAGCAGCAGCAGCAACACATATATATATATATATATATATATATATATATATATACACATTCTTCTCTTTTTCATGTTCTTGTCCATTGCGGTTTGTCAGCAGATACTGAATACAGCTCTCTGTGCTATACAGTAGAACCTTGCTGTTTGTCCATTCTCTATATAAAAGCTGACCTCTGCTAACCCCAACCTCCCACTCTATCTTCCTCCACCCCCTTGGCAACCATCAGTCTGTTCTCCATGTCCTTGATTCTGCTTCTGCTTAATAGATAGGTTCATTTCTGTCAAAATTTAGATTCCACAAACAGTGATATCATATGGTGAAAATTTCTATTTTTTAATGCTAATTTTATGATAGTAGTACTTTTGTGTCTGGGGATGGAAAAATACACAATAATAGAGCTAGGATAAATTCAGTGATGCTTTAAAAATCTGTCATATCTTGTTAGTCATAGCACCATCAACATATACTTGAAAGACAGCAGAAGCTGGTTATGTGATGCATAATGTTTATTCCAACAACAGGTAATGCATGTACTTTTTCCGCTGATGTAAATATCAATTGACTAGCAAATATACAGCAAATGTCCAATCAGGTTTTGTGTAGGAAGCCAAGAAGGACTAGATTCTATTCCAGTACCTTTCAACCAAGTGTATGTTTCTTATCTACCTCTCTGGGAAGGACATGAAGTCATGCTCTCATAATATCTGTGGGACTCCTTCACTCATAGTTCAGTTCAGTTCAGTTACTCAGTTGTGTCCGACTCTCTGCGACCCCATGGGCTGCTCATATTTGGATCTACTCATAGTTGGATCTACCTTATACAATGAAACATAGATAGTTTATGGAGAGTTAAGGTCAAGAAGCACATGTCCAGCCAACTTCAAGTCACTTTATGACAACTATAACGGGGTCTGGTGTTAATGACCAAGATCTCCTTCTTTGGATCTGCTTAAAGTTCTTGCTCTGTCATGCCTGCTTTTTGTTGATGTTATTTGATGTCTACTTTTGTCACGTGGATCTTCCACTATGGAATATACCAGCCTGCACCCTTAGTCTTATTTCAAAGGCCATTTCTTCATGGATCTCCTTCTTGCTTCATCCTAACCTAGTATACTGCTACTTTTGTAAATCATGATTATGCTCATAATTCCAACATTGGGATGGTATGCCATAGAAAGCAGAGTCTCATTCAGGCTAGTATCCTTAGCACATAGTGGCTTGATCAACACATGTTTGTTAAATTATTGAACATCTCCTCCTGTTTCATACTGAGTTCTCTAGAGTCCCTTGGACAGCAAGGAAATCAACCCTGAACATTCATTGAAAGGACTGATACTGAAGCTGACGCTCCAATACTTTGGCTACCTGATGTGGAGAACCAACTCACTGGTAAAGACCCCTGATGCTGGGAAAGACTGAAGGCAGGAGGAGAAGGGGATGTCAGAGGATGAGACGGTTGGATGGCATCATCAACTCAATGGACATGAGTTTGAACAAACTCTGAGAGATAGGGAAGGACAGGGGAGCTGGCGTGCTGCAGTCATGGGGTCACAAAGAGACAGACATGACTGAGCACCTGAATAACAGCAAGGACACTTTAGGCTGATTAGTTAATTACAGAGGAATCCCAACCTCAGTCTGAAAATTGTTCAAAAGTCAGACCTAGAATGTGGTCTTCATCCATTGTATTTGCCTAACACGCCTACATCTGTTCTTATTTGTGACTGCCCACATTTGTGTAAATGTTGAAACCTATTCACATCTTCTCTAATACATGATCTGAATAGTATCCTCTCTCCACTGTGCTGTAATTATTTTTCAATAGTACTTGATATCTGTCCTCTAGAATGTAAGTCCCATGAAGGTAAGCTTTGTATATCTGGCTTCTGTGATATTCCTGCTGCTGCTGCTGCTAAGTCGCTTCAGTCATGTCCAACTCTGTGCGACCCCATAGACGGCAGCCCACCAGGCTCTGCCGTCACTGGGACTCTCCAGGCAAGAACACTGGAGTGGGTTGCCATTTCCTTCTCCAATGCATGAAAGTGAAAAGTGAAAGTGAAGTCACTCAGTTGTGTCCGACTCTTCGCGACCCCATGGACTGCAGCCTACCGGGCTCCTCAGTCCATGGGCTTTTCCAGGCAAGAGTACGGGAGTGGGATGCCATTGCCTTCTCCATGTGATATTCTTATCACCTATTAATACAATAGTACATGGCAGGCTCCTGATAAATATTTATGATATAAATGAATGACTGTTGACTGACTGTTTGGAGAGTGTTGTGATATAGATATATAAATACTCCCCGCAAAGGAGTGGGAAGTAAACTAGTCACTACTAATCCTTGCCTTCAGTCTATTTCAAGACAGGATAACAAGACCTACATTCTAAGCATGTGTTCACGTGGCTTTTCCAATAGCTGCCCTTTTCTTAAGGGAGTCTCTAACTCCTTACATCCTAATCTCTCTAATATCCAGCATATTATTTCCTGGACACTGGACTCTCTGTCTTGCTTCAACTTGAAGTTCAGTAGGAGAAACAAATTGAGGCTTGCAGGGACCTGGACACCAAAAATGTGTTTACTGCTTCTCATATTACCCTCATCAGCCTTGTGAATTGTTGAGGAGTATAAATGAAGACATTCTAGTTCAGGTTTGATCAAATCCCATTTGCATTCCCAAACAAAGAACAAGTCTGTGTTTCACTGTGATTGTATAAAGGGAAGGAAAGGACTGTGGCTTATGTTACTTGGAGTTGATTTAAATTTTTATGAACCTGATACCTCTGAAAGGCAATAATCAAAATGAAACCATGGTAATTATTTTCATTTGAAAACATCGGAATGGGACCTCATTACATTCTAGTGAGTGACTCAGGGGAAGTAAGAGAAGGCAAAGCCTAAACTCCATTTTGAAAATAAATTTCTTAAAAATATGCAGCCTTGCCGTGGAAGGAAGTACAAAGCCAGAGGTGACAATTTTCAATCAATATCCCAAATTCTTTTAATTAAGGATGTCTTGGGATTGCAGACTGTGCTGGGACATACATATGTATCTATAATAAACAAGATGTATTTTGCAGCAATGGATTTGGGTTTTGGCATTGACTTGATAGGGAGATCAAAGCACTAGCTGGCATTAGAAGGATTTAGATACATTTGTCATAGGCAGCTGTTATGCTAATCTCGTTTATGCAGTTGTCAGCTGATAGGCTCTGATGAGCCAGCTGAGTGGGGAAATCATTATTCCATCCCTATTGTGATAAGTGTTATTTATTACTGTCAAATGGTATTAATGTTTGATTCAAAGATGGGGAGTGGGCACCATCTACATGAAGTTCATCCATTCATGGTCAATTGCAACAAAAGGAATCGCTGAATTCCAGCCAAACGAACTTCATTTCTGGGTGAAAAAAGAATAATGGATTTAATTTGCATATGTTTTAAAAGGGTAATGAAGTAATATGATGTTTATCTTGGTTGAAGAGTGGTAATTTTCACTGGCGGGACTCCAGCTTCGTTGGAGCCATTGTGAGGCATTTACTGTTGGGTTGGTGTAGAAGGACTTTTCAAAGCAGCAGGTGCATTGGGGGTTGGGGGGGGGGGCAAGATGATTTATTCATTAGGCCAAAAATGAGCAATCTGGACATCTATTTTTTCTTCATCTTCCTCAGAAATGTATTTATAACTAAATCCCCTCTCTCTTCCCCCAGGATGGTGATATCCCCTGATTTTCACATTCCTTTTGTGGCCTTTGACAATTTAATTATGTGAAATCTCTAACCCGTCACTCATTTCATTTCTGTTAGCCTTTTGTTATCATCAGATTTGCTGTTTCCATCTAAACTGATATCTGTGCAGGCCTGGTGTTTTGGAATGGAGTGCTGATCTCTAGTTTGGGTAAAACTAGGAGACGGTTCAGGATATAGACCAATGACTGAGGGTTCACTCATAAGCATTTTGTTAAATTAACTGCTCAGCTGAGCTCTGAGTTGTTCAAAATGATTCCCCTCTGTTTGGAGACTTGCAGGGAGCTGTCCCCCTTCCAATACAGCTGCATTAGTTAATGCCTCTTTGGATTATTTTTCTTGTGTTAAAAATACAGATAACCTAATTATAGCACCTCCCCAGTTCCCAAACGCCTCACTTAATGACTCATTAGTGCAGTGAGAACACTTTCCAGCGCTTGCTAAATAATATTCCATTTCTGAGGACTTCATCTTCTTTTTTCGTGTTTGCTCTGAAAAAAAAATTGACTAAACATATTTCAGAGCCTTTAGATTTTGCTGATTGGCTACATTTCTATTACAAGCCAGTCATTTTTCAGGATCCAGCTTTTCTCGTCTTTTTGGGTTGATAAAAACGGGGCCAGAGGCTTTTGTTCAGTGGGAAAGGGGCTCAAGAGGTTTTGTAAATCCTTAAATTCAAAGAAAGTGGTCTTCCTTCTCACCCAGTATTTAACATAGCTTTACTGGAATTCAGAATCTTCCATTGTTTGACTTAACCCATCATGTTTCCCTAGAAGCCAGTATCATGCATAGGATAGAAGCCTTTGAGGCATATTTATTGATTAAATGAATGCACCCTAGAAAGCCTGTGGTCTAGCTCAAGAGTTGGCAAACTTTTTCTGTACGTGTGTGTGTGCGCGCGTGCGTGTGTGTCGTTGTGTCCGACTCTTTGCAACCCAATGGACTGTAGCCTGCCAGGCTCCTCTGGGATTTCCCCGGCAAGAATATTGGAGTAGGTTGCCGTTCTCTACTCCAGGGGATCTTCCTAACCCAGGGATTGAACCCATGTCTCTTGTGTCTCCTGCCTTGGCAGGTAGATTCTTTACCACTGCACCACCTGGGAAGCCCTTTCTGTACTAGAGTAGATAATAAGTATCTTAGGCTTTGTGGACTTTATGGTCTTTGTTGCAACAATTCAACTGCAGTTGTTGGATGAAAGTGACCACAGACCATATGTAAGATGATGGGCATGGCTATGTTCAAATAAATCTTTATGAAGCTAAAATGTTAATTTTATATAATTTTCACATCTCATGAAATATTTTTATTTTCCTTTTTTCCAGCAAACTAATAAAAAATGTGAAAACTATTTTGACCATACAAAAGCAAATGGTGAACTGGGTTTGACCCATGGGCCGTAGCTTGCAGACCCTCTGCCTGCTCAGTCCATGGGACACGAAAGCGCCACTTCTCTGGCCTCACCTCCTGTTTCTCTCTCCCTTACTCACTGCCCTCCAGCCACTTTTCTGTCCTTCAAATTCACCAAGTTTTCCTGCCTCTGAGCAATTGCCTTTGTTCTCCTTCTGCCTGAGACATCTTGCCCTTGGATGTTTCCATGGCTAATTTCCTTCTCCACAATTATTTTGGGTCTCAGCTCAAATGTCAAGTCATCACAGAGATCTTTCCTGATACCCCTATCTCCAAGTGAGCATCCCACCCCCAGGCGTCCCCAACCTCCAGGCTATGGACCAATACTCCCTGTTAGATTAGTGGTGGCGTTAGATTAGAAATAAAGTGCTCAATAAATGTAATGCACTTGAACCATCTCAAAACCATCCTCCACCCCTCATCCATGGAAAACTGGTTCCTGGTGCCAAAAAGGTTGGGGACCGCTGTGCTTCCCCAGACATTGTCTTTTATTTCACTGCATTTTGTGTCCTTATGACCATCTGAAATGATTTTATTTATCTACAAATAGGTATATCTCTCTTCTAGAATTAAACTTCTTTCATTAAGGACCATTTTCTTTTTCTTTTAGAATGTGATTCCTCAATGCCTAGAACAGTGTCTGGCACGTGGTAGATAATCAGTCATAGTTTGTGGACTGAATGAGGTTGGTGGTGCGAACATACAGGATGCCAAAGAACATGAGACTGAAATACTCTGAGACTGCTCTCACTGTGGAAGTATTTTTGATATTCTTCCCCCAAATCTCATCACATAGCAAAGGAAATGTATACACAAATAACTGTGATATAAAGTTTCCAAGCACTGAGAGCTACAAGGGACTCAATGTGGGGAGAGATCCCCTCCAGGTGGATGTAAAGCATGTGGCTTTATGTAGAAGGCAGTCTGCTCTTAGCACTGAATCTGCAGAAAGGAGTGGGGACGATTCATCATAGTATGGGTTTCTAGGTACAGAGGAAATGTCCAGAGAACACCAGTTTCTAAGGATTATTTATGACTGTGACATTCAACTGAGGAATCCACCCTGTTGCAGCAAAGAGATCTGAATGTAAGTCTTTGAACACTAATGTTCCAAAGGAACCTTTCAGAGAGCAGTTTGTTCAACATACAGTGGAGCCTCTTCATTAAAGATCTACCAGAAATTAGACCCCGAGAGCTTCTCCCAGCAAATGGAGTCAGCAGACCACATGAGCAAAGAACAGATGTGACAGATTCTATTCTGCCTGTAATGACTCCTATCTTGAATAGCATCTGGCTTTTGCTGGCCATCCTAGTCTCTGCCCCGGCACGCCTATACTCATCTTTCACTCCAGTTTCCCCAAGTATGAGAACATGAAACTGACAGTATGAAACCATGGTTTTCATATCTTTGCATGGACTGGTACCTTTCCTTCCCTTATTTCTTGAATGTCCATGGGGCTAAGGAAGTAACCTCATGAGTGAAGTGGCCTGGGTGTGGTCTGGGACAAACTGGAAGGTGCTCACTGGAACTGAAGAAGAGGCTGCTTGCTTTGCCAATTTTTAAAATTTATTTTTAATTGAAAGATAAGTGCTTTACAATATTGTATTCAGCCAATTTTTGTCATGCAGGAATGTGGGCTCTAGGTTGACAAATTTTCCAGTGATTTTTTTGAGAAATTTGAAATCTGAATTCTTAAATATTAGCAACAAATTAAAATATTTTACATACAGCTGGCCATGTGACTGTGCCCCACTGGTTTGCTTCCTCTAGCTTAAGCTAACTCATCCTCCTCCTTTATAGTTTTTCTCAAGGGCAGCCTCTTTCTTTGTGCTTTCCTGGTACCTTGCATATGAGACCACCATAGTTCTTAATGTATGTGAGACTTACACAGTTCCGGTGTGCTGCAATTTTGACTGAACTCCTGAAGACTCCAACTGGATAATGAGTTCCTAGGAGATGAGGATTAGAAAGCAGCAAGCTTAGTCTATATTGCTTTGGCCTCTTGTTATCACTCTTCCATCAGTTACTTTAACATGAAACTTGCTATGTTATCAGATACAGATATGGTGTTGTCAAGGAAACGTTATAGCACCCCTTATGTTTCATGAAAGCACCACTTGAGTTTTAGTTTCAGAAAAGCTTGTTCTCTAAGCAACTGGTATGTATTTGTATGTGTGTGTGAGAAAGTGTACGTATATATGCATATGTGTGTCTGTGTGTGTTTTTGTGTGCATGTATGTGTGTATATATGTGTGTGTTCTTTGACCTGCAGAGAGCTCTCTGCTTCATTTATAGTCCACCTCTTTCAATGGAATGTTCATTGACCATATGCTTTCTTTCATTTTCCTTTCATCCTAATATATTCTTTGTTTTATACTCTTATATTTCATGCATTTTTTAAAAAAAGAAACTCAAAAGTTTTTTGACATGAACCAGGATATGAATAAATACAAGTCATATTGAATTTGATATTTTCCAGGTTATTCTCTTATTTAGTTATAGAGAATAGGGAAAAGTGGGCATGCAATATCTTTTATCCTTCTTTTAGTTCACTTCACACTGGGCCGACCAACAACGTTCTGTGTATAAATATTCGATGAGTATACACTGAATGATGAATAGAAAATGAGGTATTTGATCATGTCAATCAATTCCTTTAGATAATCTATTTAAAGTGGCAAATAAATTGATGAGGCAAACCACAATTCTCATTACTGAGAGTGAAGATGGGTATTTGAGATCTTAGCTTCTTTGCCATATTTATAATTTTATTGCTAGAGCTCCATACCCGAGCAGCTAACAAGAATAAGTTTAAGAAGACTGAAATTACATCGCATTATAACTGACACTTCAAGGATTAATTTTACAACTTGTGATTTTAATTTTGGTGAAAATGTATTTAAAATTATCTCTTGTCACCATCTCTTATTAAACATAATGAAACTTGATGACATTCTAATAACATTAAACTGTTTTGGTAGTCACTGAGGTTACAATGAAAAGACTATTCAAGCTAAGAAAATAGTGGATCATTTTTGAAAGAGAGTATTTGGGGAGCTTTGAGGAGCTGAGTCTTTCATTCAACTCACACACTATGAATTGCTCACACTAGCAAGTAATTTAGAAGATATTCTGTATGTTAGAAGAACTGGTATGCAATTAATGGGGGGAAATCAAGGACATTTTAGCAAAGAAGGAAACTAGAGGAGACATTACGTCACTGTCATTTGGTGTATATATTTTGGGCTGACTTTTATTATTAGCAGGCGCTGAAAAATACAAAGGCCCCAAAACTTGGTAAATAAAATGACTGATGTAACAAGGTCTTTTCATTTATCTTTTTAGACTTTTTCCTTCCCTTTTTCACTTCCTTCTTCTCTTTCTTCCTCCCTTTTTCATTTCTAACTCAGGTCTCAAATCCATGGCATGATCTTCCTCTTGAATCAACTTTTTCTTTTTGCTAGACCAGGAAGAAAATGATTTTGGGACAGAATGACATTATACAGTGAAAAAGGTTAGATAACAGTGGAATTACAGTTTCTCACTTTTCCCAATGATGAAATAATAGCTGCTTGAAAGCTTGCTACATTCCCATTATTTGCTAATTTAGGGACTTTATGTGTTCACTTCATATATCTTCCTTTATAGCTTTTTTCCCCCAAGAAGCTTGTGGATTTTTCAAAACATTTTTTAAAAAAATATTTATATATTTGGCTGCACTGGGTCTTGGTGGTGGCACTCGAGGTCTTCGTTACATCATGCGGGATCTCTCATTGTTGCACATGGGCTCAGTGGTTGTGGCATGCAGGCTTAGTTGCCCCGCAGCATGTGGGATCTTAGTTGCTGAACCAAGGGTAGAGGCTGCACCCCTTGTATTGCAAAGCAAGTTCTTAACCACTGGACCACCAGGGAAGTCCCCATACCATTCTTTTGACTCTGTCTGAGGTCACTCCCTTCTCTATCTTTAACCTCATTCCAAAAAGTGAATTATGTAATACAACACACTCGAATAAGCCAGGTGCCTGCTGGGCAAGAATCGATATTTGCCAGCTAAGAGCTCATTGTTTAGTTGGAAAAACAGAAAAGTCAGCTACTAATTCTAGGATTATCAGATAAGTTTTATAAAAGCCTTTGACTTAAATACCAATAGGAACAGAAGAAAGAATATTTGGAAAATTTTCAGAGGTGACATTTGAAGTTGGTTTGGAAGGATCCATAGTGTCCTTGCTGGAGAAAAAGAGGAAAAAGCATTCTGATACAAGAAAGGCCTTTACAAGGCCATCACGACCCCCCTCCCAAATAGAGCTGGATACAAAGGGAGCAGAGGGGACTGGTGTATGGGTGAAGGGGGATGTTAGGAAAACCTTTCCTGGGCTAAGGATCTTTGATTTTATCCTGTGAGTTATGTGGAGCCATGGACATTTTAAATAAGGGAAAAGGCAGAGCGACCTGTGGTCAAAGAGGATCATATTGGAGTGAGGAAAGGTATAAGGGAAGACTAGTTAAGAAACAATTTCACAGAGTCTAGGTGAGCGATGATAAAGGTGAGAAAGAAGGCTGAGCATGGAAGAACTGATGGTTTCAAATTGTGGTGCTGGAGAAGGCTCTTGAAAGTCCCTTGGACTACAAGAAGATCAAAGCAGTCATTCCTAAAGGAAATCAATCCTGAACATTCATTTGAAGGACTGGTACTGAAGCTGAAGCTCCAATACTTTGTCCACCTGATGTGCAGAACTGACTCATTGGAAAAGATGCTGATGCTGGGAAAGATTGAAGGCAGGAGAACGGGATGTCAGAGGATGAGATGGTTGGATGGCATCACCAATTCAATGGACATGAATTTGAGCAAACTCCCAGAGATAGTGAAGGACAGGGAAGCATGGCAGGTTGCAGCCCATGGGTTTGCAAAGAGCTGGACACAACTTAGTGACTAAATGATGATGGTGACAAGAGGTGATAAGTGTCTAGCTAGACAATGGGAGAAGGGATAGATCTGAGAGATATTTAAGAAGTGACATTGACACTGGGGACTAATTGGACCAGGAGAGTGAAAGACAGGGAGGAATTTAGGGTGACCATGAAGTCACCTGTTGCCTGATGGGTTCACTTCAAGATGAAATGGACCTGGATGCTCATGTGCCCAAACATCTAGTGGAAATAGTGTCCTGGCTTCACTCATTTATTCTCCTACTTTCACCTCTTCATTCTTCTATTCATCCAACAATTATTAATGGAGAAACAATTCCTAGATGCAAGATATTCTACTAGTCAGAAGAAATATGCTAAAGATCATAGAAAATCAATAGCAAAAGATTGTAAGGCTTTAAACAGCGCAGCTACACACCTATCACCTTCTCGCTACATCGATTGTCGTAGAACCCGGTGTGTATGTCATCTCTCCCATGCCCTGTCCTAGGACCAGTCAGAAATATGCTGAAGGATGAACTTGCTTACAAAACAGAAGTAGAATCACAGATATAGAAAGCAAACTTATGATTACTGGGGGAAATGGAGGGGAAGGATAAATTGGTAGATTGGGATTGAGATATACACACTGCGCTCTGTCGCTCAGTAGTGGCTGACTCTTTGAGACCCCATGAACTGTAGCCTGCCAGGCTCCTCTATCCATGGAATTTTCCAGGAAAGAATACTGGAGTGGGTTGCTGTTTCCTTCTTCAGGGGAGATATGTACACTACTATATTATAAAATATATATAACTAATAAGGAGCTGCTATATAGAACAGAAAACTCCACTCAATACTCTGTAATCACCCATATGGGAAAAGAATCTAAAAAAGAGTGGATATATGCATATGTATAACTGATTTACTTTGCTGTACACCTGAAATGAATACAACACTGTAAATCCACTATACTTCGATAAAAATTATGAAAAACAACAAAAAAACTAAAACTAAAAATAGAATTGCCATGTGATCCAGCAATCCCATTCCTGGGCATATATCTGGAAAAGATGAAGACTCTGATTTGGAAAGATACATGCACCTCAATATCCATTGCAGCATTATTTACAATAGCCAAGACCTGGAGGCAACCTAAGTTACCAACAGCAGCTGAATGGATAAAGAAGACGTGGTATATGTATACACAATGAAATGTTACTCAGCCATAACAGAAAGAAATAGTACTATTTGCAGAAACATGGATGGACCTAGAGATTATCATACTAAATGAATTAAGTCAGACAAAGACAAATACCATAGGATATCACTTCTTTGTGAATCCAAAAACTGATACAAATGAGTTGAGTGAGTGAAGTTGCTCAGTCGTGTCCGACTCTTTGCGACCCCATGGACTGTAGCCTACCAAGCTCCTCTGTCCATGGGATTTTCCAGGAACTTATTTATAAAGCAGAAAGACTCACACACATAGAAAACAAACTTACGATTACCAAAGTAGTTGGGGGGGAGGGATAAATTAGGATTTTAGGATTAATAGATACATACACACACATATAAAATAGATAACCAACAAATCCTTCTGTATAGTACAGGGAACTGTATTCAGTATCTTGTAATAACCTATAATGGAAAAAATCTGAAAAAGAATGTATATAACTGAATCACTTTCTTGTATCCTAGAAACACAACATTAAAAATCAACTACTTAAAAAAAAAGAAGTACAGATCATAGGAGGGGCACGGTGGTTGGCCTCGGTGCGATGAAATCTATCACAGAGAGAAAAGAAATCCTTGGAACTTTCTGAAGTGTCCTTTTTGCCTTCACAAGCTTCCTTTCACATGTGGGAATTTATATTCCTTCTCTTTTATTTTACCCACCATCTCATGAGAATTTGGATTTGAATATTTTGGTCCTGGCTCTGTGTATCTCTTCTGTCTATATAATTTTTTAGTACTCTTTCAGATACATAGTGTTCTTCAATAACAATTGTTTTTTTCTTGAAATTGAACAATGTATTATCTATCAAAACATATCTGCATCATTATCCAACTACTCCCCCCCAGCTTTATAATTGACCTATAACACTGTATAAGTTTAAGGTGTACAGTGTGGTGACTTAAAAAAATTTTTTTTAATTGGGGGAAAATTGCTTACAATGCTATTTTGGTTTCTGCCTTACAATGCCTTAAGTATACATATATCACTTCCCTCTTGAGCCTCCCTCCCCTCCCCCCATTTCACCCCTCTAGGTCATCCCAGGAGGCCCTTTATTATACCAATGTGATGACTTGATACATCTATATGTTGCAAAATGTTTATTTTACTACAATAGTTAAGGCATCCTTTACCTCACATAGTTACCATTTTGCTGTTGTTATGGTGAATTCATCCTGATTTCCTTCTAAATATTCTGTGTACAGGCTTTATTCCTTTCTCTGAAGAGTTTTCTCCTTCTCTTTTTCTTTATAATCAATATATCCCTTTCATAGTACTTGATTTGCCTTTGATTTACTTTTTATTCACTTAAAGTTAGTATGTTTTTTGCTCGAAGTCAAATGACACACACACATACATCTATATTTCATTTTTTATCACAAAAAGTTTCATACAGATATAAAAATAGTCAATCCTATGTAAATATAAGTCACTTCATTTCAACAATGATCAGCTCATGGTCAATCTTACTTCCAAAGATTTCCTTTTTCTCTCCCTACCCCTCCATTCCTTCCTTTTCCACTGCTTTCTGTCCTTGGAAAAGACAAGTCTGCTGGAATCTGCCAATTTTACCATTTTCTGATACTGGATCTCTTTCACATCTTCTGAGTTTAGGTTTGGTCACCTCAGTCTAGATAACTTTGTAACAAGGAACTGGTGTGCGCCTTCATCTTCAGCTGCTTAATGTCTACTCTTTTTTTACATTCTGTAATTATGGAATGTTTCTATTTGAACAACGATGTGCTAAATTTATGAGCATTTTCATAAATGAGTTGACTTTAAGATGCCCCCAACTCTACATTGTGATTCTAATCAGCACATTAATGAATGGGTACAGAAATGAGCCTACTTGCAAATGGGCAGATTAGATAGATTTGTCCTTGTTTAACTAAAAGCTTTAGCTAAAAGCAGGGCTTAAAATTCTGAAGATGACAAAGCCTCTTCTCTGTCTGACCAGTTCTTGGTTAAATTGTGCTTTCAAACGAGTTTAAGAAAATTTTGCTATTTGTTGGCAGATTAAACAATGGACTAAAATTTAAATCCTTATGCAAATCATCATGTAAAATAATATTGTTTTAACATAGTGTTTTAAACTTACTCTCTCAAGTTACAAAAATATTCTGACTTAAAAATAAAACTGAGCTGTGATTGATGTATTTTTTATGTGTCTGCTCAGGTCCTGCCTTCTTAATTGGTCTCAGTCAATTTCAGTGTGTTTCCTATGACATTTCCATCCTATAGCTGTCAAGCCAAACAAAAAATTAATATCAATAATCCAGTGATTGGATTTAATCTGTAAGATTAGTCATCATTTAAGCTACAAAGACATAGCCTGAAAAGAAAACCCTCATCAATTTTATTTCCTCACGTGATATTGTTAGTTGCATATTCATACCTATGAAAATCGCACACTTGTGTGTACTTTTATGTGTGTTCTCGAAAACAGTGTAAACCACTGTGTCAAAAAAAATTGTCTTCTCCCAAATGGCATATATTCTACTCTTATTTCATTTCTCACATATCTATGAGTAGCTTTAGCTGCTACTGATTTTTGTCCTTAGAGGTTTTCATTTTTGTACATTTGTTTTAACAAAGCATTGATTGATATGCCATTTTCTCAATTACTAAGGCATTGCTAACTTTACTATATAGATTGAGAAATAAAGACAGAAAGGGAGAAAGCTGGAAAATAGTGATAATAACACACTACAACAATAAAATCTCTATGTCCCATCCTTGTAAATTATTTTTTTGTTCTGCTGATTCGGTCATGGAATATGTTATTATCATAATAGACCAGAAGACCAGGGAACAGAGAGCTTCAGCACTTTCTTGCTATCGAACAGCCACTGCTGCAAAGCCCTGTTGTATTACTTATTTGATCATGTCATATGGACCAGAAAACGCAAACTCTTAGAGCATCAGATAAACCAATGCTTCCTAAAAGATGCTCTTCAGGACATTAATCTGTTGAGATGCCCTTATATAAAAGCTTATTCTGGAGGGTTCATAAAGCAAATGAGCATATTAAAGTTTCTGAGAAAACCTGGAGTTAAAAAAAAATGTCAATATAATTTTTCTTTAACTTAATGTATTTCATGTTAGAGATTTTTGTACAAAGCACAATTCACTGGAAAAGATCAGGGAAACTTTTGCTTTAAGCAAGTATCCATTTTCAGTGACTTTGGTTAATAAAGTGTACATCATAATCCCAAATGCTTCTGGATAATGCTCAGGTGTAATCTCTGCTTTTAACACTTAAAAGCCTCAGAAGACAGTTTAAGGGAGGCAGAAATCCAACCATCAATCCATTTGTTTTTTTCAAATAAGTATTTATTAAAGACCTACTTTAGCCTAGGTGATGTGTAAAATATTGGTGATATAATGATGAAAAGCCAAGCCTGAGGGAGGTAGAGAGGGCTTCCCAGAGGGAACTATGGCTGGGCTGAATCTTAACGGGTGACGAGATGGGTAGGCATTCGGCAGATGAAGAGAGCTGATTGTGCAAGGCCATTCCAGATAAAAACAATTACATATGCAAAGATGTAGAAGAGTAAGAATGAAGCAAATTCGGGGGATTGTAAGTGAGCACATGCACTGTTTATCACTGTCTCGTGTACTTATGTATTGTCTTTCGACTGGAACGTGCATGTGTGCACGCCAGGTCACTCAGTTGAGTCCGACTCTTCGCCACCCCTTGGACCATAGCCCACCAGGCTTCTCTGTCCATGGGATTCTCCAGGCCAGAATATTGGGGTGGGTTACCATGCTGTTCTCCAAGGGATCTTCCTGGCTCAGGGATCAAAACTCCATCTCTTATGTTTCCTGCATTGGCAGTTGGCTTCTTTACCACTAGCACTATCTGGGAAGCCCAGTGGAATATAAATTCCATGAAATAAGAACTTTGTGGATTTTGCCAATGTGTTCCTTATGCTTAGCACAGTATTCCTCTTATAAGGTTGTTGATGTTTAGTCACTATGTTGTGTCTGACTTTGTGACCCCTGGGCTGTAGCCCACCAAGCTCCTCTGTCCATGAGATTTCTCAGGCAAGAATACTGAAGTGAGTTGCCATTTCCTTCTCCAGGGATCTTCCTGACCCAGGGATCCAACCCACATCTCCTGCATTGCAGACAGATTCTTTACCCCTGAGCCACCTGAGACGCCCTCATCTTGTACTAGTGGCCCACTAAAGTCTTGTCAAAATTGGAAAACTGAGCAGTGGCCACAGGACTGGAAAAGGTCAGTTTTCATCCCAATCCCAAAGAAAGGCAATGCCAAAGAATGCTCAAACTACCACGCAATTGCACTCATCTCACACATTAGTAAAGTAACGCTCAAAATTCTCCAAGCCAGGCTTCAGCAGTATGTGAACCATGAACTTCCAGATGTTCAAGCTGGTTTTAGAAAAGGCAGAGGAAACAGAGATCAAATTGCCAACATTTGCTGGATCATCGAAAAAGCAAGAGAGTTCCAGAAAAAACATTTATTTCTGCTTTATTGACTATGCCAAAGCCTTTGACTGTGTGGATCAGAATAAACTGTGGAAAATTCCTCAAGAGATGGGAATACCAGACCACCTGACCTGGCTCTTGAGAAACCTATATGCAAGTCAGGAAGCAACAGTTAGAACTGGACATGGAACAACAGACTGGTTCCAAATAGGAAAGGCTGTATATTGTCAACCTACTTATTTAACTTATATGCAGAGTACATCATGAGAAATACTGGGCTGGAGGAAACACAAGCTGGAATCAATATTGCCAGGAGAAATATCAATAACCTCAGATATGCAGATGATACCACCCTTATGGCAGAAAGTGAAGAAGAACCAAAGAGCCTCTTGATGAAAGTAAAAGAGGAGAGTGAAAAAGTTGGCTTAAAGCTCAACATTCAGAAAATGAAGATCATGGCATCTGGTCCCATCACTTCACGGAAAATAGATGGGGAAACAGTGGAAACAGTGTCAGACTTTATTTTTTTGGGCTCCAAAATCACTGCAGATGGTGACTGCAGCCATGAAATTAGAAGATTCTTACTCCTTGAAAGGAAGGTTATGACCAACCTAGACAGCATGTTCAAAAGCAGAGACATTACTTTGTCAACAAAGGTGCATCTAGTCAAGGCTACGGTTTTTCCTGTGGTCATGTATGGATGTGAGAGTTGGACTGTGAAGAAAGCTGAGTGCCAAAGAATTGATCCTTTTGAACTGTAGTGTTGGAGAAGACTCTTGAGAGTCCCTTGGACTCAAGGAGATCCAACCAGTCCATTTTGAAGGAGATCAGTCCTGGGTGTTCATTGGAAGGACTGATGTTGAAGGTGAAACTCCAATATTTTGGCATTCTGATGCGAAGAGTTAACTCATTTGAAAAGACCCTGATGTTGGGAAAGATTGAAGGCAGGAGGAGAAAGGGACGACAGAGGATGAGATGGTTAGATGGCATCACCGACTCAATGGACATGAGTTTTGGTAAACTCTGGGAGTTGGTGATGGATAGGGAGGCCTGGTGTGCTGCATTTCATGAGTTGCAAAGAGTCGGACACAACTGAGTGACTGAACTGAACTGAAACTCTTGCCAAATGAAGGTAAAGTAACCTGGTATTACTGGAAGCTACTTATTTGAGGGCAAGATGGGAAGATGAGGCTGAAATGGTAGGCAAGGGATGGATCATGAAGGGCCTTGTGGGACTCTTCATCCTGGTAGATGAAGATGAGCCGTTGAAGAGTTGTAGGTAGTGGGGACCTTGATCAGATCTGCATTTTAGAAAGATTCCTCTGGTGGGACAGAGGATGATGGCTCCGGAGCTTGGAGACTGGTGGCAGCTGGAGGCTGTCACAATAATGCAGGAAAGAAGAAATAAGGGTTTGACTAAGGTGGTTGCTGTTGGGTCAAGAGGAGAAAATTTGTAGTATGTAAATGAGTCCTTCCCTAGTGACTGAATGGGACAGGGTTGGGGGTGGGGGGAGGGCAGTGGGGAAGAAGGAAGTGGAAAAGTCAGAAGGGATTCTTATGTTTCTGGTTCAGAAAGTTGAAAAGACTTTTCATTATAGAAACCTGCAAATATATATAAAGTAGAGAGAATGTTATAAAAAATCCTCTTGTACTTATCATCCAACAACTGTCAAAATAAAGCCCTTTTGGCTTCATCAACCCCGACTTTCTCCCTCTACACCCCTTACCTCTGCCTGGAGTGTTTTAAGGCAAATACAAGATATCCCATTATTTCATCTATAAATACTTCAGCATGGATTTCCAAGAGATAATAAGTGTTTAAAAGCATAAATATAATATCTTTAACACCCCTGAAAAGTTGACATTAATTTCCTTATATAATCAAATATTCAGTGTTCAAACGATTTCAAAATGACTTTCTGTCATTGGTTTGCTCAAATTAGGGTCTAAGCCAAAGTCCACACATTGCATTAGGTTGATATGGATCTAAACTCTTTTTCTGCATGCTTGCTAAGTCACTTTAGTCATGTCCAATTCTTTGGACCTCATAGATTATAACCCGCTAGACTCCTCTGTCCTTGGATTATTGCAGGCAAGGATACTGGAGTGGGTTGCCGTTTCCTACTCTAGGGTGTCCTCCTGACCCAGGTATCAAACCCTTGTCTCCTGAGTCTCCTGCATTGGCAGGCAGATTCTTTCTTTACCACGGCGCCACCTGGGAGTCCTGCCTACTGGCACCAATAGTCAGAATTAAAATGACCTTAAGGCCTAAAAGGGTCATGGAATAATAAGTGTAAGTGGTTTAGGGTGTGAATTTTGGCATCAAAAAGACCAAGGTTAAACCCTGGCTTTGTCACTTAGTGGTGGTTGATTAAGAGTACATTTTTACCACTCTGAGCCTCAGTTTTTTCATCTATAAATTGGGGGTTATATTTCTGACTTTTCAAAGTTCTGAGGGCAAAATGGAATGATGTATTTAAGGCACCTGATATTTTAGACTATAGTAAGTTTTTAAAAACTGGCTGTTATTGTGGCATCACTCTAAAGAAGCTTGACAACATCATACACAGTGGACAGGGCTGAGAAGTGACCTCCCCAATTCCTTGATGCTCAGCCGAAGCTGGTGAGAGTAGCTGGCTTGTTCATATAATTACTGAGAAGCTGAGCTCATGTCTTTACCATCTGTTAAACTCAATAGGGACCACAAACAGAGAAAAGATGAACACAGCAGACTTACGCATATGAAAGTTTAGGAAACACTTTCATGTACATGATCGCATTAGATAGAACTCAGTGGAGAGCTGGCTCATGGAATGGATAGGACACCTCTCTTCCCGTCTCTGCATTCAGTGATGTCACGTTGATGGTGATTGGTGGTGGGAGCATTTGCACTACTGAAATCAGCTACTGGAACAAATTGTGTGTGTGTGTGTATGTGTGTGTGTGTACGTGTGTGATGTGTGTGTGTGTAACCACCAGAAGGCTTGTTGATAAACATTACCAGCACAACACCATTACTAGCTACTGCTTCAGGTACTTAGCATGAGTTAACTCAAGCCTCTCAACAACCCTATGAAGTAGCTGCTATTATTATCTTTATTTTCAGAATGGGAAACTGAGGCATAGAGAAGTCAAGTAAATTGCCCCAATTGTGCAGCTAGCAGGTGGAAAAGCCAAGATTCAAACCCAGGAGTTCTGCCTGTAGACCCAACCTCTCACCTGTTACTGGTTACTGTCTCTCTGAGTCTACCATGCCCATCACAATATGGTTCTATCCCTTGGAAGATGAGAAATATATACATAATGCAAATACAGAATAAGGCAATATTAGTTAATGCATTGTTTTCAGTCATATATGCATTCGACAAATCTTTTCTAGTGCCTGTTACGTGGAATATTGTCTGGAGGAGATTAAGATTGGTAAAATGAGTCAGTGATATGTAAAACCTGCATCCTTACCCTTTTCTCCCCAGTTAAACCGTGAACTTCTTGGGAACACTGTGATGTAGTTCTCCTCAAGGTCTAACGTGGAACCTGACACATAATAATTGTCAAACAAATGAATGAAAGAGGGTGATTGGGCAAGACTGCCTAGCAGGAATATGAACCATGTTACATACAAAATTCTTCCTTTCAGAAAGAAAGAGCTGTTGCACCATGTGGGTGTGGTGGTCTCCTTTTAAGCAAGTCTAGCCTCTCTCTGCATGGTGTTTCATGATTTGTCAAAGAGTTTGATTCCTGAGCAAAGAGGTTGAACCCAAGTCTGTGTCTCCTGAGATCTCTTTTATCACACAGACCATAAGTTTACCCATGAATGAGGATGGACGCTAAGATATTAGGGTCAATCCTTTCTCTGATGAAGATAGACATCAGGGGAAATCGGGTCAAGCTCTGTCATGATGTCAGACTGAGAGAGGGCTAAGGGGTGAGTGACATGACTATAAAAATTATTGTCTAATTCCAGACATTCTTGAGAGCAAAAGGGATGTTGTTAATAACTGCACTGGGATAACAATCATAACCTTGATGATCTGAGGCAAATTGCAATGAATGGTCACCTTATTTCGGGGTCAAATAAGGAAATATCATAAATTAAAGATAGCACTTAATTTGGTAGAAGAAGCTTCAGACAGTTCTAAGACATCAAAGTTCCAATCCTAGCTCTGTCTTCTTCCAGCTTGTCACCCTTGAGCCACTTATTTCTTATCTAAGGCATTAAAATAGATCAGAGGTTCTCAACCATTTTTCTGCTTAGTGGAATATTTCTTTTCAAATAATTCTTGCACAGGAACATTTTGGAAGATCTCCAAGCACTCTTACAGCTTGAATATTGCTGAGTAGTAGGAATAAGATTTATCTTGCCTCCTTATCCTTTTACTTCTTTATTTTTATTTTATCCTCAGGATGAAACTGATACTCATAGATGACTCAACACATAAGCCACAGAAGAGACCTCAGAATTGGATTCTTCCCTTACAGATTAGGAAGCTGAAGTTCAAGAGGCTCTAAGCTCATGCAGCCACATCCGAAGGTTTCATATAGCTGTATTAACATGGGAAATCTGTACATGTTTAAAAAAACCCCAATATTTAAAATATTTGTAAATGTAATGCATACTTATTGTAGAACATAAAGAAAAGACAAGTAGACCAAAAAAAAAAAAAAAAAAAGAGAGAGAGAGAGGAAATATAAATCAACCTTCAAACTCACATATAGTCACTCTAATGATTCTGGTTTATATATAGATATCTTTTCAGATCTTTTTTTTTTTTTTTTCTATTTCCAGTGCTCTTTTCAATCTGACAACAAGTTCTTACTTTTTCCATTTTGCCACTTGTTCCAGCCTTCCATGTCATCCTTCCACCCTCTCATGGTTTTCTTGAAATTACAGCTAAAGGACATAGTTCATGAGTTGACAAGTCTATGAACAGTTATTTCAGAGTGCAATCAGAAAAGGATATTTTGGTGCAGAGCAGAAGGAACAGGGGACCAGGGTGCAGAGTGAAGCTCAAATTTCTGACTGGTCAGCTCCTAACCCAGTGAGGGATCAGCTGGGTCCAGACATCAAGCAATCAAAAGCAGAGATCAGAAACAGAAATAGAGACAGACGTAGAGAACAAATATATGGCCACCAAAGTGGGGAAAGGAGGGGCGGAGTGAATTGGGAGGTTGGGATTGACATACACTGCTATGTAAAAAATAGATAATTAATCAAAAATAGACAACTACTGTATAGCTCAAGGAACTCTACTCAGCGCTCTATGGTGACCTAAGTGGGAAGGAAATCCAAAAAAGATGGAATATATGTATATAGCTGATTCACTTTGCTGTACAGTAGAAACTAACATTACATTGTAAAGCAACTATACTCCATAAAAATTAATTTAAAAAAAGTGGAGATCAGAACCCTGAAGCAGATAAAGCCTGCTCTGTCAGATGCCCCTACTCTTGGAGGAAGATTATGGGGAGTAGTATGCAAACCAGCTACAGTGAAGGCTTGA
Source organism: Budorcas taxicolor (assembly GCF_023091745.1). Lineage (NCBI taxonomy): Eukaryota > Metazoa > Chordata > Mammalia > Artiodactyla > Bovidae > Budorcas > Budorcas taxicolor. Next base: position 22,911,854 of record NC_068927.1, on the reverse strand, counting down.
CAAAGATGATTTTCAACATTTTAAGAAGGCCTGGGCTCCACAGTCCTGCACCTAGTTGCTGATGGTTGCAACCCTGCCTCCCAGATTTCCTCTCAACTTAAGAGGTCTCAACTTAAACCTCTTCCTAAACTTTTACTGGAATTAATTGTACCTTGTTAGAGTCCTTGGTGTTGTTAAAAGTGAAAAATAGAGCTTGCTGAGTTAAATCATAGAAATGTTTCTGAAAGCTGACTAATATGAGAAACTAGTGGTGGAGAAGAAGATAAGTTACAGAGGGAAGGCAAAAAAGAAAACAGATGTTTCTCAGGGACCATTGCTTTCCAATGATGTTAAAAATGTCATTTCACCAAGGTCCCCCGATCCAGACAACTTCTTAATCAAAAACTTCTCTCTTAATTTGTCCTATTGGTGCCTGCTCTCTGCAGAAATATGCCCCAGCCCTTTGCAATGACCAGGAGCTGTCTTTTATCTTGCAGATTAGACCGAGCCGACCTCCCCCAGCTGATTCTGGGCACCATATTTGCATAATGACTCTCCTCCTTAAAGATTGGCAGTTTAACCAAATAGTTTTTGAATTTCTTTTGTGGGATGACTGCCTCTTTATTTAATGTTGAACACTGAAGGGAGTTGAGGAAGGGTACCAACTAAACAGGCTTTTTAAATACTGCCTCCGTAATTATCTGTGGAATTAAACCCGCAGAACCCACATTAACTCTCATCAGAAAATGGAATTATGAGAATTCTTATTAACAGCAGCTCCAGTCTCAACTCACAATATTCACTTGAGTAATTATTATTGGTAAAGGCTGGGATTAATTTTTTTTTAAGCTGGAGAAAATAAATTCTTAGCAATTGCCTGCCTTGGACACACAGAAGGAGACAAAGAAATGTGAACTTTTATTTTAGGAAGAAAAAAAAAAAATTTTGAAATGTAATTTTGCTCTGATATCCGAGGGAATTCTTATGCAAGGCATTTTGTATGTAAAGGATTATATGTCACCAATGCAAAATGAAATACAAAATAAACCAAAGAGCTATGAATGTCCTAAGTGCAGAAAATAATATATAATTTATGATACTTTAAATCTCATTAAAAACACTAGCTTTTGTAGCTTCCTAGCAACCAATCCTCAGGAGTCTCTCTGTAAAGAGGTTGGCTCTCCCCAAGCTCAGGGTCCAAAGCTTTAATAAATGAAGCCCATATGGTGACTATATGAGGGTTCCCTGTGTGCAGGCCATTTGTCTGGGTGTTCTCAAAAGCCTCATATGATAGCTTATAATTTGCTAATCCAATATCATAAACATGAAAGCACTTTGTTAAACTAATGTTCAGTGTCTAAATTAAGCCAGTCAAGGCTGGAGAGTTACAGAAAAAGTTGGGAGATCCATAATTACAATCTTATTGCTTAACATGGAACAAAAAGGATTTTAAAAGGTGGTGGTAGGGATGATACTTTAAAAAAAAAACAAAACACTACTACAACCACATTTTCACTTCACATTCATAACAACCCTGGGAAGTAGATTTGTTTCTCTGTGCCCATTTATAAGATGAAGATACTGAGGCTTGGTTAATCATTTGTTGCAGTGATCATCTGCAAAATCAGAGCTGGGAAGGAAGCTGCAGGTGTGCAAATACACATTGCAAGCTCATGCCAATCTGTGATGACGTTTCCACCAGTCTGAAGCAAAATGGAAAAAAAGGACAAATAATTAGTTTTCCTAATGAAGCAAAAGAAGCAAGCTATTAAAATGGAAATTGTTGGGGAATATTTGCTTTCCCCCCTTTTTTTAATGTTTAAATGAACTTTATATTATAAAATAGTGGTAGCAGATGGTAATTGCTTTTGGTTTGTCTGGTAAAAATGTTTAAAAAATCTTTGGTAAAAATTAAAAAAAAATTTAAATTAAAAAAATGTATTTGTTTATTTGGCTTCATTGGGTCTTAGTTGTGGCACTCGGGATCTCTGTTGCATCATGTGGGATCTTTGTCGCTGAGGTCCATGGACTCTCTAGTTGGGGTGCCTGCGTTCAGTGTAGTTGTGTTGGGTGGGCTTAGTCGCTCCATGGCTCGTGGAATCTTAGCTCCCCAACCAGGAACTGAACCTGTGTCCCCTGCATTGCAAGGCAGATTCTTAACCACTGGACCACTGGATAAATCCCTGTCTTTGGTAAAATTAAATCCTGGCAATCATAGGTTGGTTTTCAAAGCATTAAAAAAATCTACTCGTTGGTAAAATCTCAAAATCTACCCCTATTTTACTTTTTAACAAGTAAGAAAAATGGGGCTTGTGTGTGTGTGTGTGTGTGTGTGTGTGTGTGAGCATCACACTGGAAGTGGATGGCAGAGCCAAGTTTAGAGCACAGATCTCGAGGCTTCCAGTAGAAGACTAGTAGATTTGATGAAGGGGAAGTAGGCAGCATTAATGTTCATTTTAGGGGAACTATATAATTTTTAAATGGGCTTTTACTTCAGTTTTTGAAGGAATTTACAGCATAAGTGCTTTGTTTGTCATGGAAGTACAAGCCCCACCTCTAAAATGAAATAAGATCTTAATCAAAGAGAAGCAAACTTCTGAAATACAATAAATAGTGCCACAAGTGGTCTTTGGAGGCTGTGATGGTGGTCCTGAAACAGGAGGGGAGGGGGTAGGGCACATTCTTTTAAAAATTTTAATAGAATGGCATATGGTGTGGGACATGACGAATATGGTTAGAACCAATTAGGTCCAAGATGGCAGAAGAGTCAACTTCCAGGAGATCCACTGTCTCTAGGAGGAGGCCAAGGGTGGTTACTGGCAACTCACTCCAGTATCTTGCCTGGAGGATCCCATGGACAGAGGAACCTGGAGGGCTACAGTCTATGGGGTCCCAAAACAGTCAGACAAGGCTTAGTGACTGAGCACAGACACAAAGGTGATTGTACTGATTCCTTAGAATTAGGGATGGCTTTCCCATCCATTTTTCACTCTGGTGAGCAAGGGTTTCAAGGGTCAGGCTTCTTCTGCTCAGATGGCAAGGGATTTCCTCAAATCCAGCCAACTGCCTTGTTCTCTTCCATGTCTCCCCTCTGCTGCGGAGGGTGCTACCCCTGGGGTCAGGCCATGGCTTTTATCTTAAGGCTGCAGTTCCCAAACTATCTGTCAAGGTGTCTTGGAGCGTTGCACCTAACTTGCAGTGGCTCCATCGGATTTTAAACAATTTTGGAAGGAAACCATTGATAGTCAACATCTGTTGGACACTATGTAAACTACTATTTTGGGACAGCGAATATACTATGTCAGCTACATTTCTATGATGCCTCTTCATGAAGCTGTTTTTTCTTTTTCTTTCTTTCTTTCTTTTTTTTTTTTTTTTGGATAGTTACTGTGACAAAAAGCAAGAAGTGTGTCAACATCAATGCGGAACAGAGAGTAAGGGCCAGGATATCAAATTTGATTCCAAGGTTGAGGTGTGTCATAACTCAGGCAAATCTCTATTTCAGCAATGTGGTTTTGAAGCTTATCTGCAAGGCCAGTTCAATGAACCAACTCTGGCTGAGTCCTTTCTCTTCTTAAAGTTAATTAACAGGTTGTTTGCTGAATTGATCACGTGAATCAATGATTTTGGCATCTTGTAGAAACATCTAAAAGGCAAAAATAAAGACCTTGTTTAGATTCATGTCTGGGGAATTGAGCACCCTGTCTGTGGAGGAACCATAGAAATAATCCCTGGAGGAGAGATAATGTCTAAGAACAGGCAGAATTTAGGCTTGGCTTTGTAGAAATCATAAAACTGTGAATTTTTACTAACATTTTTATCTTAAGACTGTTTTTTTACTAAAGTAGACAGAACCCGACTTGATTTGGCTTAAGCCTAAAGGGAATTTCTTACAAAAGATAGTTATCTTTTAGAATCTAAAGACAAGTTGTGTTTGGGCTTAAGGAAGGATTGGAACCAGGAGTTTAAATATGGCCACAATATTTCTTTTTCTTTTTAAATTAAGGTAGAATTGACATGGGCTTCTGGTGGCTCAGCAGTAAAGAATCTGCCTGCAGTGCAGGAGCCTCAGGAGATACAGGCTCCATCCCTGGGTTGGAAAGATCCCTGGGAGGAGGGCGTGGCAACCCTGGAGAATCCCATAGACAGAGGAGCCTGTCAGGCTGCAGTCATAGGGTTGCAAAGAGTTGGACACAACCAAGGCTGCTTAATACACAGGCACCCAGAATTGTCATACAACATGATATTAATTTCAGAAGTATAACATAATGATTTGCTGTTTGTATATAGTCAACCCTCTGTACTACAACCTCAGATTCAACACATAGCAGATTAAAATATTCAGAAAAAAAGTTCCAGAAAGCTCCAAAACACCAAATTTGAATTTGCCGTGCGCCAGCAACTATTTACATAGCATTTACATGGTATCTACAACTATTTACATAGCATTTACATTGTATTAGGTATTATAAGTAATCTGGAGATGATTTAAACTATATGGGAGGATATGTGTAGATTATATGCAAATACTATGCCATTTTATATAAGGGACTTAAGCATCCATGGATTTTGGTATGTGAAGGGAGTTCTGGAACCAATCCCCTGCAGATATGCGGATATACAGGGATGACTGTATATTTTCAGTTAATATACATCACCATAATGGTTCAGAACATTTTTTTTTTGTCTTGTGATAAGAACTTGTAAGATATACTCTCCTAACAACTTTGAAATATGTGATATGGTATTATTAGCTATTATCATGCTGTACATAACATTCACATGACATCTTTATTTTTTAACTGGAAGTTTGTACCTTTTGATTTCCTTCACCCATTTTGCTGCCCACCCCCTCCCCACCTCTGGCAATCCCCAATTTGTTCTCTGTATCTATGAGCCTGGTTTTCTTGTTTTGTTTCAGATTCCATGTACAAGTGAGACCATACAGTATTTGTCTTTCTCTATCTGACTTACCTACCATAATGCCCCCTTCCCTGGTGGCTCAGACGGTAAAGCATCTGTCTACAATGCGGGAGACCTGGGTTCGAGCCCTGGGTTGGGAAGATCCCCTGGAAAAGGAAATGGCAATCCACTCCAGTACCCTTGCCTGGAAAACCCCCGGACAGAGGAGCTTGGCAGGCCACAGTCTATGGGGTCACAAAGAGTCGGACACGACTGAGCAACTTCACTTTCACTTTTCACTTTCATACATTGGAGAAGGAAATGGCAACCCACTCCAGTGTTCTTGCCTGGAGAATCCCAGGGGCGGGGAAGCCTGGTGGGCTGCTGTCTCTGGGGTCGCACAGAGTCGGACACGACTGAAGTGACTAAGCAGCAGCAGCAGCAGAGTTGATTTACAATGTTGTGAGAAATTCATTCTTTTTTATGGCTGAATAATATTCATTCAAATATTCACATTTTCTTCATCCATTCATCCATCTATGGATACCTAGGTAATTTCCATATCTTGGCTCTCGTAAATAATGCTGAAATGAACACGGCAGGACATATATCTTTTTGAGTTAGTGCTTTTAGTTTCTTTGGATAAATACCCAGAAGTGGCATTGCTGGATCATATGGTAGCTCTATTTTTAATTTTTTGAGGAAGCTCTATTTTGTTTTATACAGTGCCTGAACCAATTTACATTCCCATCAACAGTGTACTAGGATTCTTTTTTCTCCACATCCTTGCCAGCACTTACTTCCTGCCTTTTTGATGATAGCCAGACATTCTGACTAGCATGAGGTGATATCTTGTTGAGGTTTTGATTTGCATTTCCCTCATGGTTAGTGATATTGAGCATCTTTTCATTTACCTGTTAACCATCTCTACTTTCTCTTTAGAAAAATGTCTATTCAGATCCCCTGTCCATTTTTTAATCAAATTGTTATTTTGTTATTGAGTTGCATGAGTTCTTGATATATTTTCAGTTATTAGTCCCTTGTCAGATATATGATTTACAAATATTTCCCCGTTTAGTAGCTTGTTTTCTTAGTTTGTTGATGGCTTTCTTTGCGGTTCAGAAACATTTTAATTTGGAATAGCTCCACTTGTTTTTTTACTTTTGTTGCCTTTGTTTTTGGTGTCGAACAGCCACAGAATTTCTTGTCTCTGCTTCTTTGTGGGTGCTCAGTTCACTCTTTGCAGAGCTTCTCCCACATAGGATGAAAAACATGCCCACTACTAGTTGATATGTGATAGAGCTGGGCACAACTGAGTGACTAACACTAAAAAGAACGAGATAATACCAATCGCAGCAACATGGATGGCTCTAGAGACGATCATACTAAGCGAAGTAAGCCAGACAGAGAAACATGGATATCATATGTGTCACTTATTTGTGGAACCTTAGAAAATGATACAAATGAATTTATTTATGAAACAGAACTACAGACATAGAAAACAAATTTATGGCTACCAAAGGGGAGTTATATCAGGGATTTGGGATTAATATATATACTAAATGTAAAATAGATGGACAACAAGGTCCCACTGTATAGCACAGGAAATTATATTCAACAGCTTATAATAACCTATAATGGAAAAGAATCTGAAAAGAATATATATATATATATACATGAATATGTGTATTTGTGTGGGTGTGTTAGTTGTTTAGTTGTGTCTGACTCTTTGCAATCTCATGTACTGTAGCTTGCCAGGTTCCTTAGACCATGGAATTCTCCAGGCAAGAATACGGAAGTGAGTAGCCATATCATTTTCCAGGGACTGAACCCAGGTCTCCTGCATTGCAGGCTGATTCTTTACCATCAGTGCACCTGGGAAGCCCATATTTAAATATATGTACATCTGAATCACTTTGCTGTACACCTGAAACATTATGAATCAATGCTACTTCAATGAAAAGCAGTATATCCCATATGCCACCTCCTTTTACGAGCCTTTCCCAATTGCCTCAACTGGAAATTCTCTCTCCTACTGCAAAGATAGCTTTTCTGTGGATGCAACTTTACCTTCTTTTACCATAAATTTTAATTCTTGCAAGTTTTCTCTCTCCAACTGGGTTGCAAATTACACGCAAATGCAAACTGCTTGTTTATTTAAATCACCTCATTGATTTAAATATTGCAAGAGCTCCAAAATATTTACCTAATTGGATTGAATATTGGAGATGAAACCACCCTCTAATAAAGTTTTCTTGAAATTAGGAAATTAAGTCATTGGTGATGGCACTTAATTCCTCCATGAAACCACTGTTAAAAGATTTGGAGGAGGGGCATAGTAAGATGGCAGTAGACTGTATTTTTTTCAGTTTCAATTTATTTTCCTGCCACTTAAGATATCATTTTTAGGTCTCAGGGGAAATTTGGGAAACCTAGGAGAGGTGTGTTAACTCTCCATTAATTTCTTGGGGACTAAGAGAATTTGTAGTATTTGCAAGACTCTGAAAAACTGGACGACACACCCAAAGGAGAGTCTAGAGTTGTTAATCCCTGTACAGCATGCCTACATCAAACTGCTTAATGCAGGGACAGGAGGCATTTCTGCATCTTTCTGGGCTCAAAGACTTGCCACATCTTGCAGGATCCCAGGAATGGCTGCGATTTCATCAGACAGGATTATCAGGATTATAGGTGAAAGCATTAGGAAGAGACATCACCTTATATCTTCGATCACAGCAAGTCATTTAGATGTTTCCTTTTCCTTTTTCCAGGGAAGAGCAAAATCCTTGTCCATGTTATGGTAGATTCACAGCCATTAATGCCCTTAATTCTCTTCAACGTTTCTCCTTCTCTCTCCCTCACTGTGTATTTTCTACGGACGTTAATATCTGTTTTCAGGGACTTCCCTGGCAGTCCAGTGGTTAAAACGTCTCCTTTCAATGCAGAGGGTGCAAGTTCGATTCCTGGTCAGGGAACTAAGATCCCACAAGCCTCATGGCCCAAAATTTAAGATACAGAGCAGGACCAATATTGTAACAAATTCAATAAAGACTTTAAAAAATGGTTCACATTTAAAAAAATCTTTTAAAAAGTCATCTGTTCTTAGAAGTGGCTAACTCTAGACTAATCGTGTGTTCAGTCGTGTCAGTTGTGTCCGATTCTGTGACCACATGGACTGTAGCCTGCCAGGCTCCTCTGTGCGTGGAATTCTCCAGGCAACAATACTAGAGTGGGTTGCCATTTCCTCTTCCAAGCTTCTAGGGGTCAGGTAGACTAATAGAGTTCTATTCAAATGAAAGATTAAAATCAAGTTAAAAACCTCTTGCCCCCAAGAGTGGGAAACATCATGCCCTAACATATGTCTTGTGGGAGCGAAGGCAGCATCACCGGCTCTCCCTTGGGACCTCTGTCTCTTCTAGCACACTGGAAACTGTTGATTTTCTTCGCCAGTGAAAACTTGAGTGATTCTGATGCAGAAACTGCAGTTACCTGATTAGGACTGACCAGGATTTCTCAAGTCTTGAGCTTCTTTCCTTGAGGAGGAAAAGTTCCTTTCAATCTCTCCCTTTTGTTTCTCTCCAAGTCTGTTGACCCTTTTTACTGAGGGGTGTTTTCTCTATATGCAGTTATGGGTCCAGAGTGTCTAACTGACAAATTATGTTGCGCTTTTGGTGGCTTTAAGTAATCATGTAAAATAAATAAGATCATAATTATCAGTTTTCATTTACCCATTTATTAAGTAGCAATGTTCACACTGAGCAGTTTGATTTTGTGTTATAATAAGGCAATCTCTACATGATGACAGATGGTGTTTCATTTTGCCGACACTGTGCTAAAGTGCTTTGAGTTGTGATGTGTTTGATTTTATTAGAGATCAGATTTAACACATGCATGCTACATAACTGCAATCGCATTCCCATTTCTCATCTGTAGGAGAAAATGAAACTGTGATGAAATGTAATATACTCACCCTCAGGCAGAACTAGCGGGACTGGGGGCTGCTACATAATAAATCTAATGGATATTACACGATAGGACCCTAGAAATTTACTGTTATTATGTTCAGGGAAGGAACTCGGTTTTGTAAAACTCACTTTTATTTCACTGGCATCAGTGCAATTTCACATTATTTAACTGTTGTGTCCCAATAGCAGAGATGGTGTTTGTGGTGTTGAAAAGGAAATACACCCTCCCCACACCCCTGCCAAGGAACATAGGGGTCCAGGAACCCAGGAGAGAAAACCAAGAGAGAGCAAACAGCCAAAAAATTGCATTTACCAAGTTCAAATTACAACAATGGCATGTCATTAACAATAGGTTGTTGGGATTGCCAAATTAAGACTCATTTAGCCACACTGTCAGCGTGGCACCCACTGGAGGAAGACACATTCGTAAAAGCTTTGACTATGATATCGAGCTCTTATATTCTTTGCCTTCCCCATGGCCACTCCCTGGGGGGGCAGGACTCTGAGTTAATTACACATCTCATTACTGATGTGACTGTCGATAGAGTTTTTCCCTGATAAAACCAGTGTCAAGTGAAATTCCAAAGGCGGAGGCAGCTTTCAGGGATTGAGTGCCAACAAGACAAAGCCCCATAGCTCTCTACAGCTTGCTGAAGACTGATGTGATGGAACCTACCCTACTCCACTTCCAACAGCCTCCAAGACGGTCTCCCTGCCTCTAGCCTCTCCCTGCAGTTATTCATCATTTATGACCCTCCCCATGTTACTCATCCTAAGGGACTGCTTTTACCGTGTTGGTCCGTGATCAAAAGCTTCAGTGACTCCCTGTTGGGTGGCATTCACACCCTCCTCATTTAGCTCTGATCTCACAATTCCTTAAAATAAATCTCATTCCAGTTAAGTGTGTCTCTTCAAGTATTCTTCAGGCATGACAAGTTCATTTTCTTCTTCATTCTGCTTTAGGATTCTTTGAGTGGTACATGACAGAATCCCACCTCAAATTTACTTAGGCAGAAGGGGGAAGTTTCTTGGCTCATCAACAAGGAAGGTAAGGCTGGCTGGACAGTTGGCACAGGTGGAACGTGGAACCAAAATGCTTCTCAGATGGTCTCTCTCAGTCTTGTGGCTAGTCTAGATGGGAAGACTGTCACCTTCGGTTGCCATAAGACTACCTCCCCTTTAGGATAGGAGATAACAGAGGAGAGTCATTGAAACTCAGTCTCCCAGGTTCAGGCTCAAAAATTCCAGGGAAGAATCTGATTGGCCTGGTTTGCGTCAGGTGCCCATCTCTGATCTAATGGTTGTAGCCAAGAGGTTGAATCCTGTCTTGGAGCCGACTTGGTTTAGGATAAGTTCTTTTCACAATAATTCTGGCCAGGAAGGTAGGTTCTATAATGTGGTTAGAACAGGGACATCACATGGGGCAGAGCCAAGAATGGAGGGGAGTTGCTATTCTGGGGAGCTGCAATAATTGATGTCCACTACACATGAGCCCACCATCTCCTGCTATGCCCCTTTCCTTCTCTTTCCAAACCAACCTGAACCATCTGCCTTAACGAATGAAAGGTCAGAGTTGGGGATAGAAAGCTAATATTCATGGTTTTTTAAAGTGTCTTTTTGATGTGGACCATTTTTAAGTCTGTATTGAATTTGTTACAATATTGCTTCTATTTTATATTTTGGTTTTTGGCCACGAGGCATGTGTGATCTTAGTTCCCTGTCCATGGATCAAACCCTCACCCCCTGAATTGGAAGACAAAGTCTTAACCACTGGACTGCTGTCTCTACTGTGCTCCAGGAGCTGTTCATCTTTTAGGGGCTGTCTACTTGTTTGAGGTTCTGGTGTGAGGCACAGAAAAGGGAGAAAAGGGAGGCTACCCAAGCATCTGAGCTGTACCTGAAAGCGTATATTCCAAGTAACTCCTCAGATCAGGTAAGCTTTAGACCAAAATTAGTTTGGTTGGTTTTCTTCTTGAGCCCTCAATAAGTGGGTGGTGGAAGGAAGGTAATGTTGACAAAAGTACTGTTTGTAGTTTGTAGTAATCCGCTGCATTTTTCTAAACAATTTGACATTAATATATGAGTTTTTGCATGCTCTGAGAGTTACATGGCACCCCAATGTTCTTTGCAACATTGTTTACAATAACCAAGTCATGGAAGCAAACTAAATGTCCATCGACAGAGGAATGGATAAGGAAAATGTGGTACATATACATACAATGGAACAGTATAATGTCATTTGAGGTAACATGGATGGGCCTGGAGATTGTCAGACTGAATGAAGTAAGTCAGGACAGAGAAAAAGAAATATTATATGCTACCCCTTGTATGTGGAATCTAAAAAGAAATGATACAAATGAACTTATTTATGAAAAACAAAAGCAGGCTCACAGACTTAGAGAATGAACTTATTTGGGGATAGTTGATAAGTTTGAGATCTACATGTACATGTTACCATATTTAAAATGGATAAGCAACAAAGACCTACTGTATAGCACAAGGAATTCTGCTCAATGGTATGTAGCAGCCTTGGTGGGAGAGGAGTTTGGGAGAGAATGGATACATGTATATGTATGGCTGAGTCACTCTTCTGTGACCCTGAAACTATCACAATATTGTTAATCGGCTATACTCTAATATAAAATAAAAGTTTAAAAACTATATGAGTTTTTCTCTAGTTGTTTAAGGTGTGGGGTAAGCTTCTCGGGAGGTAATAATTTGCCCTTCAGACTTCAATGACAGGGAATCAGCTGTGTGAAAGTCTTGGAAGAAAAACATTCCAGGCAGAGGGGACTGTGTATGAAAACGTCCTGAGGCAGGAACATGCTTGAGGAAGAGAAAGCAGGCCACGGGAGCTGGAGCCAAGTGAGTGAGGGGGAGGTGAGTGGAGGTCAAATGGCACACGGTTTGCTAAACCAAAATAGCAAATTGGGATTTTATTCTCACTCCAGTAGAGAACCTTTGGAGGATTTTAAGCAAGGGAGTCATCTAATAGCCAACATCAAGGTGGTTCCCAGTGATCCTTGCTCCCTGGTATTCACATCCTCCCACGTTGAGTAAGAGTCATGAACAGGCTATGTGGAAATGACAGTTGTGACTTTTGAGGCTAGGCTGTAAAAGACACTGAAGCTTCTGCCTTTCTCTCCTTTTCTCTGTTCACTCACTCTGGAGGAATCCAGCTGCTCTGCCATGAGAACAGTCGAGCAGCTCCAGGAAAGTCCCATGTGGGTAGGAACTGAAGCTTCCAGCCAATAGCCATGGGCTTAAGCCACCTTGGGCGTGGATCCTCCAGCCCCAGTCCAGCCTTCAGATGAGAGCAGCCCAGGCTGACGAGAGACTCTGAATCAGAACCACTTAGCTAGGCCAATTTCCAATCCCTGATCTTTAGAAACTGTGTGAGATAATAAGTATTTCTTTTTTTATCTGAAGCTGCTAAATTCTGGAGTCATTTGTTCTGCTGCAGTCAATAACTGATTCAACTGATTTAGACTTTTCTGTACTTGAGTTGCTGGATGGACAAAGAAATTGGGAGGGTAAAGAGTAGAAACAGGAAAACATTGAGAAGGTTTTTGTAGGTATTCAGGTGGGTGTTGAATCAGCAAGGTTCTCACCAGGGACGGTGAGAAATGGTTAGCTTTGGGGGAGCTGGTCAGATTTGCTGATGATCTCCCTGATGAAGTTTGGGGTGTGAGGAACCACAGCTAACTCCTTTCTTTTCAGGCTGGGCAATTGGGTGGATGGAGGTGCAATTTTCTAGAAGGAAATGAATCAGTTTGGAGAGGAAAATCTAGACTCCACTAGACACAAAATAAAGATTGCATTGAATGAGAGAAAGAGAAAGAATGAGAGACAGTTTAACCAGAGCAGGTTTTTTTCCCCCGTCACCTACTGGCTACAAATGAGAACTGTCTCTGTTTCAATAAAAACACCTTCAGTCAGTACCTTGGAGCAGGCTTCCTTCTCCTCAATTAAGTAGAAGACAATTAAATTAGAGTCCAGTTTCGAGGAGTTCATTATGCCTCATCGAAAATGATAAATGACTCTTAGTGACCTCGTCACCTCGCCAACTTGGTCCCACTTCATTTTTCAAAGAGCTAATGAAACCGACGGATTTCTCCTTTTCAGTAGCAGGGCCAAAAAAACAGCACACACCACGAAAGGCAAGGAGGCAGAGAAGGATGCGGAGAGAAAAAAGAGAAAACTCACACTTGACATTTTGACAATTGGCCGAATGACTTTGAAGTGCAAACGTAAAGAAAAAGCCCCATCCATTTACATATTGATTTCCAATCTTTCTATTGCCTTAATCCATCCCTGTCTGGCACACAGCACCAAGGGATGTGTGTGTGTTTGTGTGTGTGTGTTTGTGTGTGTGTGTTTGTGTGTGTGTGTTTGTGTGTGTGTGTTGGGTCGGAGGAGGGCAGGAATGCCCTTTTTTCTTTGGAAAAAGAGGGAGAGTGAAGAAAAGGGAAGGGCAAATGATAATGGGAGATGTTTTGAAGTAGACAAAGACATCCATTACCTAAGCCAGAGTCAAGACTCAAGTTTCCCTGCAAGGCTAGGGAGGGACAAAGCTGGCTCTGAAACCTGGAGGAGGCAGGAAGAAAGGGTTAAGAGTAGAGCTCTGGATGTGAACTTGAGTTCTGGCTCCTGCAAATTTCCAACGGTGTAGCCTTAAGCAAGTTACTTAACCTCTCTGAGCCTCAGTTTCTTCATCTGTTATACAAGAAGGACCCTATTTGCACAGGTTTGTTAAGATTAAGTGAGGTTATGTCAGACACTTAGCTACTGCCAGGCATGGGATGGGCACTCGGGAGATAGCCAGTGGACTTGTTCTTTTATTCTGACTCTCAGGTAAGTGGTTCTTCCACTGAATTATGTCTTATTTTATTGAGTGAACAAAAATCTTCTGCCTGTTGAAAAACTCTAGTTAAAATACATGATTTAGGACAGGATTCAGGAAACTTTTTTTTTTTTAATAAAGGACCAGAGAGTATATATTTTAGTCTTTGCAGGCCATATGGTCTCTTCAAGAATTGTTCAACTCTGCTATAGACAATATGTAAATGAATATGTATGGGTATATTTTAATAAAACTTTATTTACAAAAGCAGGTGGCAGTTAACTGAACTTAGTCTCCTAACCCCTGATATCAGAGATGGGGTTTGGTAACAGTAACTTCAGATTTACTTGGTATAATAATACCTTTTGCATTGTTGATTCCTGTTTATACAGAAGTTTCCCAAGTGTTTGAAGTGACAGCATTCATTTATCTTCACAGAAACCCTACAAAGTAGAATAACAGCTAAAGTTTATTGAGTGCTTATTACATGCTGGGCACTGTGCTAAGCACTTTGCGAGCATTATGGGAAGCAGTAAACATGACTGTGCGCTGAATCCTAATGGCTGGAAGTTGAATCCTGATGGCTGGAAGTTGAATCCTAGTTGAGTGATCTCACTTAACTTCTCTGTGCCTCAGTTTTCTTGTTTGTGGGTGCATGCATGCTCAGTCGCCCAGCTGACCTGGACTCTTTAATCCTATGGGCTGCAGCCTGCCAGATTCCTTTGTCCATGGGATTTTCCCAGCAAGAATAGTGGAGTGGGTTGCCATTTCCTCTTCCAGGGGATCTTCCTGACCCAGGGATTGAACCTGTGTCTCCTGCATGGGCAGGAGGATTCTTTACACTGAGCCACCTTGGAAGCACTTTGTCATTTGTAAATGCCTTTAAATTTGTAAGGCTCTCCTCACAAGAGCACGTGGCAGATAACAAGTGCTCTAGAAATGTTGACTAACTCAATCTTCACATCCACCTGAGAAATAGTGACCATTACTATTATCTCTAGTGGCAGGGAGTAAACTGAGGCACGGGAAAGGGAAGACCATCAGGGAGTTGTTTGGCCAAGACTGGAACAAGATCTGTGTGACTCCAAAGCTTTTGTTCAGTTGGGACTGTACATCACTGCTCCCCACAAAGGATGGTTATTACTGCCTTTTTATAGAGGAGGAAACTGAGGACCAGAGAAAAAAATTATCTATCTAAGCATGGGCAGCCAGTAAGCAAAAGCCAAGTCTTGCATCCTAATCTTTGACTCCTGGCCCAGGCTTGGTTCAGTGACCAAAGCCTTGTGTCCTTTTTCAGGGATCACAAAGTGTTTCAAGTCTAAAAATAACCAGGAGAGTAAATTCTGCAGGAAAGCATGAAAGCCAGAGTCTATCAGTGAACCCAGGAGGAGGGGAAGGGACGATGGAGAGGGGAAGCAGAAAGAGAGGGGATTTAGTGTCTGAAGTTGAGAACTGATTTGCTTCAGGGGCTGACACTCCCTCCATTGACCTGAGCTTGATGAAAGAAGGTGGCATTCCAATGACAATCATTAGAACAAACTTTGGGGTATTTTCTGCTCCAGGCGTGGCAGTTCTCATCAGCACTTTAATTCTCCCAGCAAGCCTACAAAAAAAGGTCCTACCTTGTGCCCACTGTAGGTATGGGAAAGCTGGAGCTCCGAGAAACACTTTATCACCCACGGTGTCACACGGTGAGGGCCTGGCAGAGCCAGGATTTGAAACTGCACCAGTCTGACTTCGAAGCTTGTGCTCTGAGAACTCACGAATACTGTCAGTCTTGTGCTGTGCCCCAGGGGTCATGGTCACACAGAGGTCTGGGGAACCTGAGCATTGCCGCTCCATCTCCTCCCCCTCACATTCTGACCCTCCCCATCTTCCCCTTCCCTTAACTTTCCCTGTATCCTCTCGCAGGTGGGAGCGTCTCGTGAGTGCTGGTTGTGTATGATTGGTGACTCCCATCTGATGCTGGGAAAGATTGAAGGCAGGAGGAGAAGGGGCCGACAGAGGATGAGATGGTTGGATGGCATCACTGACTCGATGGACATGAGTTTGAACAAGCTCCAGGAGTTGGTGATGGACAGGGAAGCCTGGGGTGCTGCAGTCCACAGGGTCGCAAAGAGTTGGACACAACTGAGTAACTAAACTGAACTGAACAGAGACCTGCTTCGCCCAAAGGCAGGAAGGGCACACCCAGCATCTTCCTCTGTCCCATTCTGCTCTCTCTGCCCCTCTTTTCACGGGATCTGGTCCTTAACAAGAACCCTGCGTGACAAGCTCCATTTCAGCATCTGCTTGCAGAGAACCCGTCTTGGGATGCTTAGGGACTTGGTGAAGGCAAAGAGGTGAAGAAGATGTTTAGCGAAGAAGTTAAAGATATAGGGGTGTGTCACTGAAGATAAACTTTATTTCCACAGAGCACAGTGGCTTTGGGAGGATGCAGTATAATGAGATTGGATCCAATAAGAGGAAGAAGTCCCAGTGAGGATGACTTTGGGGATTTGACCTTCCGTGGCAATAGAACTAAACTGGGAGAAGCTCCTGGGTGGTGGCTATGGGAACACTCAGGCACATGGATTTTTCTTTTTTTTCCTGTGTCCTTTAGGCCCCATGTCTCTTCATATCCTCCTAACATTTGCTCACTTCCCTGGCTGCTCAGTAGTAAAAATTCTGTCTGCCAAAGCTGTCTACCAAGCAGGAGACACGAGTTCCATCCTTGGATCGCGAAGATCACTGGAGTAGGAAATGGCAACCCACTCCACTATTCTTGTCTGGAAAATTCCATGGACAGAGGAGCCTGGTGGGCTACAGTCCATGGGGTCAAAAGAAGTTGAACATGACTGAGCATCTGAGCACAGGATGTCCCACAAGGGTGGTTTGATGTCTATTTGATGGCTTTTGACCTTAAGGGTTTCCATGACACAAGAAACCTGGTTTAGCGTTCAGAGTATCTCACTTATTTATTTTTCATTTTTGATTTTATATTGGAGCTTAGTTGATATTAAAAATGTTATGTTGGTTTCAGGTGTACAGCAGAGTGATTCAGACTTACCTCACTTAGTATGAGAACGTTCATTTTATTTCATTCATTTCTCATGGCAACATCAACAAGAAGGTGCTGTGATTTCTCCCATTACACAGATGGGAAAACTGAGGCTTAGTCAGGAAGAATGATTTACTCGTGGTCATGGAATTGGTGCATTTGCAATTCAATCCCAATTCTAAACTCCAGGCCCAAAATATTATTCTGTGTCTTCTACATTTCCCATGCTAGTCCCCATGTTAATATTTAGCCCCATAGGGACACTTAAACTTCTCAGACCACTTGCCCTCATATTTGGTTCAGAAGTGTGGTTACTGTACTAACATTCACTGTTCATACTTCACAAGTGCTGTCACATGCCTCTTCTGGAGGTCCCTGGCCTGCTTTTGAGAACTTTCTTCCCTGAAGAGAACTTTCCTGTAATCAAGCTTGTGATTAGGAATGGAGAGTAATTTTCTAGCTGTTTTGTGTTCCATGTCTTACAGAAAAGTCCTGGTGTGGCATATCTATTTTTATAGCCAGATTCTAGAAAGAGGTGGTATTAGCTTGATCTGAAATGCATGCAGTCTCTTTTCTGTTTAAACGTCAAACCATAACCTCTGACACTGCAATCCAGAAAAAAAATATGTCTCTGGTCCTTTGACCTGTAAAAGAACTACACTGTTTTCAGATTATAGCATTGAGGCTGTTGATGCTTGCCTGTAAATTAATGTAGTAAAATATTTATACTTCCAGAAGTCACTGGGGATCCTCTGCCCAAAAGGATGTCATTGCCTGGCTGTTTAAAATACATTCAGAATGACTTACTTTTTCCTGGAGGATAATCAATTTTTCCTATGACAGGAGGGCAAAATTAAATGCCTAAATTAACCCATGTCTCTGTCACCAATTATCTATTTTTAGTGAGATTTCGTTGTTGGGGGAAAAAGATATTATTTGAGATTCACTTTAACCTGAAAAAGGAGGATATTGGCTTATGATGCTCTACCATCACTTCTCAAAAATATTCTTGACACTTGCCCACTGGAATGGGATTGTGAGTGGAAAGAAGGGGTTATCTCTGGGGAAGAATTAGCACAGAGATCTCATTCAATTCAGAGAGGTCTCCAGCCACCAGCAGAGGATGTGGGAGAGAGCGGGAAAGCAGGTTGGGAAAGGGGGTCACAGCCCAGCCTGTTTCCTCCAGGACTTCATTTCTAGGATGAGGACTGGTGGCCCAGGAAATGTCCTGCAGGACGGATCCAGCCTGGGCAGAAGGAAGTTCACACGTACCAGGAGAAGATGAAAGCTGTGTTTGATTCTCGAGCATGCCTCTGCTGTTGGCCCAGGTGGCATTATTCATTTAGTGCCATTCCCTACTTTGCAGGAAAAGCACAGCAGGCTTATAATGCTTGAGTTTTTAAACATTCAGAAGGCTGTGATGCTATAAATAAGCTTCCTGTGTCAGAGATTAAATCAACCAAGATGCCTGCCATGCCAACTGTATTTCTGCAACAACGTGTTTTTCAACAGAAATCAAAATACTTGTTAATCCTCTCCTTCTGACGGGCTAATACGAGCCTTGAAAACCGCAGTGAGAGCTACCAAGACAGTAAGTCGCAGAAGCGTGTCTGTGTGGCTTGTCTATGGGAGAAGACAGCAGCTGTCCCTCATTTCGGGAGTCTTTTGCCTGAATTCAAGGAGTGGTGCTTCAGAATCAGGGCTGGGTTAGGCTGTTTTCAAATCAGAAAACACTTGACTGCTGTGCTTTGGATACATCAACACAGAGGCTGTCTTTGGGTTGTCCGATCACAAGATAGCAAATGGCTGTCCAATCCAATGTTCATTCTGTTTTTTTTTTGGTAACACCAAAAGAAACACCTCTGTTTTCTCCAGGAAATCATTCTTCACCCACTCTGAATTCAGAGGGTTCTGTGTTGTTGTCCTTCAGTCACTAAAGCATGTCCAAATCTTTGTGATCCCATGAACTACAGCACACCAGGCTTCCTTGTCCTTCACTATTTCCCTGAGTTTGCTCAAACTCATCTCCATTGAGTCGGTGATGCCATCCAACCATCTCATCCTCTGCTGACCCCTTTCCTCTTTTACCGTCAATCTTTCCCAGCATCAGGGTTTTTTCCAATGAGTCAGCTCTTCACATCAGGTGGCCAAACCGGAGGCAGGGCTAGGGTTAACCAGTCAGAACTGGCCATCTCCTTGGCCATGACAATTCATTCAGAGGTGGACCAGTGACCAAGGTGGGCCGGTTAGAGTAAATCTTGGAGCTTGACTGAAACTGGTGGGCAAGAGGAGCTATCTTTGTTACTCTGGTTACAAACTTGGAGCCTCTGAGCTTCACTGTTGCTGCCTTATTACCTAAGAAGGAAGCCAACCCAGAGAAAAGTGGAAATCAGTTCAGTTCAGTCGCTCAGTCATGTCCAACTCTTTGCAACCCCATGAATCGCAGCACACCAGGCCTCCCTGTCCATCACCAACTTCCGGAGTTCACTCAGACTCACGTGCATCGAGTCAGCGATGCCATCCAGCCATCTCATCCTCTGTCGTCCCCTTTTCCTCCTGCCCCCAATCCCTCCCAGCATCAGCGTCATTTCCAATGAGTCAACTCTTCACGTGAGGTGGCCAAAGTACTGGAGTTTCAGCTTCAGCATCATTCCTTCCAAAGAAATCCCAGGGCTGATCCCCTTCAGAATGGACTGGTTGGATCTCCTTGCAGTCCAAGGGACTCTCAAGAGTCTTCTCCAACACCACAGTTCAAAAGCATCAATTCTTTGGCGCTCAGCCTTCTTCACAGTCCAACTCTCACATCCATACATGACCACAGGAAAAACCATAGCCTTGACTAGACGGACCTTAGTCGGCAAAGCAATGTCTCTGCTTTTGAATATGCTATCTAGGTTGGTCATAACTTTTCTTCCAAGGAGTAAGCGTCTGTTAATTTCATGGCTGCAGTCACCATCTGCAGTGATTTTGGAGCTCCAAAAAATAAAGTCTGAAAAAAGTGGAAATAAGAGATGGAAAGCATTTCTGGTGACATGGTTTGAGCCCCTGGATTCAATCCTGCTTGAAATGAGATGTATTTCTGGACTTTGTATGTTAGCACATTCTATACTTTTTCTTCAAGAGTGAGTTATATTTCCATCACTTTGACATTGCAGTAGTCCTGATTAGTTCAGTGGTGCAGCTGAGTAACTCAGCCCAACTGGTCAATGCAGTGACAAAATGTATTTATGGATTTATTAACCTGTGGTTAGATTAGATTTATTCTAATTTACTGAGATTGACGGGTTTGGCCTCCAAGGCAGACTCAAGTCCAGTGAAAGAGGGTGCCCACAGAACCCCCCAGCATACCTAAGAAGCTGGGAATGGAGAGTGGTGATGAGGACTGCACCATCTTGGTGAGAGATTTTTTCAAACCCCTGCCTCTAGGAAGAAGTAGACTTCAACCAGGGATCCAACCTTCTGGAATAACTTCAAGGAAATGGCAACTCACTCCAGTATGCTTATCTGGAAAATTCCATGGACAGAGGAGCCTGGCAGGCTATAGTCCACGGGGTCACAAAGAGTCAAGAATGACTGAGCATCTGAGCATAAGGATGTGATAAGATTATACCTTCTCCCTAGAAAAATTCACCTGTACTCTTTCCCACAAAGTTTCCCATGTAATTTTGGGTGGCTTTTGGAATCACAGAAACCCAGTTACTAGCTTCTGGGGACTCCAGATTACACTTTAAGAACCTGGGCAGATGATTGCTCTTCAGCATTTTATACAATTTCCTGTCAGTGATACATATTTACTCATTAAGATATTTGAGGGCTTGTCCCAGGCACTGTAATTAACATGTAGTACTTATGTAAATAAATTACAGTGACCTGTGGGATAGATGCTATCATCCCAGTTTTACAAACCAATAGTCTGGATGCCAAAGAGTTATGTAGCTTGCTCAAGGTCACAAAACTTACAGGTGAGCAAAATCCAGTCTACAAGATACAAGCAGCCATATTCTAAATCCCTTCACTGACTTTTATAAATTACTCTTCTAATACATCAAGATGCATACCAGTACATAATGGTTTGAATCTTTAAATCTAGCTTATATGCAGTGTGATGCATTTAAGCCCATTGCCTCATGGAGGTGACTTGGGATTCCACTGGGTCCACTTCCAAATTAGACAAGTGACTTGTAGTAAATCAGTTAGTGTCTGAGACAAGTTCTTGATGTAGAATATGCGGATGGTACATTTGTGTTTATATGTATATGTGTGTGGATATATACATATATATCCATTTCCCTTATTTTTAACAAATTTTGGAGAATTGCAAAAGGAAAAACATGGTTATAAAAACAAGTCACGAATGTAGGAAATTTATGGTTACCAAGGGGGAAAGGGGAGAGGGATAAATTGGGAGATTGGGACTGACATAGGCACACTACTAGGGTTACCTAGTATTTAGTAAAATAACTAAAAAGACCAACTGTATAGCACAGGAAACTCTACTCAATACTCTGTAATCACCTATATGGGAAAAGAATCTAAAAAAGAGTGACATGTGTATATGTATAACTGATACACTCTGCTGTACAGCAGTAACTAAAAACTGTAAACCAATTATACTCCAATAAAAGTTTTTAAAAAAAAAACTCAACACAAGAAAATTCCACTCTGTGGCTCCTGCCTCTGCCATCTTACTTCCCAGAGGTGATCAGTTTTAAAGTTGGGTATGTGTTTTCTCAAGCCTTTTCTATGGATTTACAGTCTTTCCTCAACACATGTACAGAGATTGTTTTTAAACAAAAATAGAAGCATATGTCTTGGCACCTTTCCATGTCAGGGGTCCATACAGATCCGCTATAGTGTTTTTGATGGGTCACATTTAATCCATAGATATGGACATATATGTTTGCCTTCCTCATTCCCTGACTGATGGACATTTCCATTGGTTTCATTTTCTAAATTATTATTTTAAACTCTACTGTAGTGAATGCCCTTCTCTAGATATCTTTGCTCACAGGACCAGATATTTCTATAAAACAAATCCCTAAAAGAAGAACTGCAGGGTCAAATATTCATCTGTATTTTAAAGCAAATGCAGGGGAGACCATTTCTGGCCTTATTAGAGGGATTCCAGTGAAATATCCTAGAGCTTGCTAGGTTTAGCTCTTCTTCCTGTGCTTAGGAACATGTGGGCACAGGGAAAAAGTGACTTCTTGGTTGCTCAGGTTGTCACACTCCCATTGGAGCCTCTTTTATATTCAAGAGTTCATCTGAGTCCTGTCTTCCCTTGAGCAGCCCAGGGCTTATGTGTATCGTGGCAGATTTGGAGCCAGTTTCCCAAGCTGTGCTCATCTCCCCTCTGAACACATGCTGCCCACCTGCAGACTCAGCTGGAGCTTGGGAGCTGCTGCCCAACCAGGCAGTGACTGGTGGTACTCTCAGGGATGCCCATGGCCAAATTCTGAAACATCCCACAGCCACTGTCTGCTGAGTGCAAGGGAATCCTTAAGAAGAAGCTGCTTCAGACACTGATGCTGATGGTTTACAGCCTTTGATAAAGGGCTCATTGGTTCATTCCTTTAATAAATATTTTTTGATTATCCACTGTGAGCCAAGCACTGTGACAGGAGTCCGGGACACAATAGATCATGAAAAATGCATACAGTCCCCTACTCGGGATGACTCTAACAATATTACAGAGCAATGCCATCTTCTCGGCAATTTTGGACTTCTGTCTTGGAAACACCTTGAATGAAAGGTGCATTGGAAAGGTGTTTCTGATACCAGAGTTAATCAACCCGAGGTGCAGTGAAGACAAGCTTTCTTTGAAAAAAGGAAATAACATTTTATACTGTCATGGTAAGTCAGCAGGGTATTGGAATAGAGAACTAATCCCAAAGACGTGAATCACTTTGCCTCCATCTCCACCTTCCTCCCTCCCATTGAGGTATTTCCTCCACCCCTGCTGAGGGGACCGCTTTACTCCAGGCACAGTTGATTGGATCAGCATTGAACACATGACTCAAGCTCAGCCAATCAGATTCTTTCCTTGTGGAACTGTAGCATCAGGACTCGGGTCAAGCTTTTCTAGGGCAGGTTAATTGGGAAGAATTTAAAAGGTGGAACCAAGCCCTGGCCTAAGTGCAAATGAAACAGAAGTGACCGAGAAAGAGAGAATGAAGGATGAGAATGAACTGGTAGAAGGAAAGAAGCAGTGATGAAAAATGAAGTCCCAGAAAGAAATGGAGAGCTGGGGATGGTAGCTCCTTTTCTGTTAGAAAGAACTCCCTTCTTAGATGAAGAACACATCCTGTTTTTGGATTCCCTGAAACTTCTCTGACTCGTTCCAATAAATCCTTGTTTTTTCTTGAGCTATCCTGAAGTTTCCTCTTTCAGATGACCAGCCTCCATCTAGCTAAGACAATATTTGCTTCCTCCTTTGCTCTATTGAGGAAAAGAAGCTTCTTTTTGCTCTGTTCTTGAAAACTACCCACTCTCGCATTCTTGCCTGGAAAATCCCATGGACAGAGGAGCCTAGCAGGCTGCAGTCCATGGGGTCACAAGGAGTCAGACACGACTAGGCAACTAACACTTTAGCTTAGAGCTAAACAGATACTCCTTTGATTCTGTCTGCCATTTCTCTGATGCCCTGATTATCTTGGAAATGTGCCGAACTCCATCCTCAGCGTCTCCCTAAGGAAGGCTCAGCTTGAAGGACTCCTGAATCCATTTGTTCATCAATTAGGGAACCCTGAAGGCAGACACTCTGTGGGTGGGATTTTCTGCACCGCTCTCTGCTGGGGAGAGATGGGAGACAGGACATACCCCCTGCGGAAGTTTCCCCAGAAATGTAACCTCTTCTTGGAAGCCAGTGTAGGCACAACTTGCTGTGCCAGTTGAAACCAGAATTACAATGTTAATTCAAGGCTAGGTGTTCACAATCCGTGAGAAAGTGAGGAAGCTCCCAAAGAGTTTCTGATCACTAGGTCGTGGGTGAGACATGAAGGACAATGGGTCTGTCCAGAAAAAAATTCCTCCTTTCAATGACTAGGAAAACCCAGAGTGATGAAAATAAATTCACATTCTTGCTTCAATTATAGACACATAAAATCCACGTGGATACATGCCAAGTCACTTCAGTCATGTCTGACTCTGTGGCCCTATGGACTGTAGGCTACCAGGCTCCTCTGTCCAAGGGGATTCTCTAGGCAAGAATAGTAGAGGGGGTTGTCATGCCCTCCTCCAGCAGATCTTCTGGAGCCAGGGATCAAACCCATGTCTTTTACATCTCCTGCATCGGCAGCCGGGTTCTTACCATTAGCGCCACCTAGGAAGCCCCATAAGATCCACAAACACATTAAAGAATGTTGGATCACTGTGGTAAGAAGCACAGACACATCCATTATGGGAAAATCGGATGAAACGGAATGAAGGCGAGTGGCTTTCCTGGCTGGGTGAGTTAACAGTTCAGTTCAGCAACCCCAGGAGAATCTCTTGCTAAGATGAATCTCTCCTTTTCCCAAAAGCTTTGAAAGAAATGGAACTTAAGAATCTTGATAGAGGAATTTGTTGTGAAAGATGTTAAATGTCGCTGAGTCATCTTCTCTCTTCTCCCCAGCCTCCACTGCCTTGTTCCCCAGGACCTGTCTATTGCCATTACTGCCAGTTGCCAAAAACCCTATCCATTCCTCATGAGGATCCAGCTCAGATGCCTATGCCCCCTGAGTTCCCAGCACCTCTAGGACTCCTTTGTGGGTTTTCTCACTCAAACCGGCATTTTGTGTGCAGTGCTGAGCAGCGGGGAATGCAGAGTGGTATTAGGAGCAAATCTGGTTTCTTTCTTTGTCTTCCCTCCCCCCACCCCCTTCCTTTAGATAGCCGCTTTCAGCTGCGTATAAATTAAGCACATTCTTGTGCTTTTGCAGGTCACATCTGGGATATTCTGGACACCTCTGGTATAAACTCTGAATTTATGAAACCTGTAATTTGCTGCTCCCAGCTTATAATGCCTGACATTGTCACTGTTTGCTTAGAGTTTTGGTATCTGATGTTCTTAATGTTAAGGTCAATTCTATTGATACTGGACTCTGTTGCCCTCATTTCTTTTCCCGTTGCATTTTTTTTTTCAAGGCACACACAGAGAGGGTAACTCATCTTAATATCTTGTGTTCACAATTCTATTTAGCATGAAATCAGTAACTGACATATTAATTATAATAATCTGTTAAATATACTTTACCTACATGTTAATTATGGGAGACCATTCTCATTTATTTCTCTGGGTAGCCTATTAATTCAACCCAGATGGTACAGCTTTGTGAGACGGTAACACTGAGCATTTGCAGAATAAATCATGTTGCCAAGAGACAGCAGCAAAAACGTTATCACATCTGAATAAGCTTTAGTATGATATAACCAGGAGAGAAAAGTTACCTATTACTCACAGGCTGGAGCTTACTTAAAAACAGGATCAGTATACCAAATGGTTTTTTTAAAAAACTGGGGGGGAACATTTAATGTTTTTCTCCAAAAGGATAGAGTCTTTATTTAAGCCCAGTGCCCCATAGATAATTCCAAAAGGGGGAAAAGGAATCCTAATGCAGGGTGTTCATTATAAATTGAGGGGGGAGGGGGAGAAAGGCAGCTGTGCTTTTATTGGACATTCTGATGTCAAGTCTGGATTCATTTGAGGAATTGCTGAAATGCTTCTTCCCCCCATTTTCCATTTCCTTGCCTCCCTTTAATTTCCTCCTGGAAACACATATGCAAAGCTCTGGTCTCTGTCTCTTTGGAGCTCTCTAGTTTGGGCCGTATATATATATATTTGTGTGGCCGGTTCATCTCTGAACGGGGATGATTTCAACGAGTAAGCTTGGAATTGTTCAAGCCGATGCCAGCATCATCTTTCTTGGGAAAATCTAGCTCCATTGACCACCAGAGATTCTTTTAGCTCAGCAATGTAGCTCAACAATTTAATCCGCACTCACTCATTATTTATTTCCAAGAAAAACTATGCTTGTTCTTGTGACTCAGTAGAGAGGAAGACTCGTGTGGGCCCTCCCTTCACAGAACTTATAATATTGAGGGAGGGGATTAGACAGAACTCAGCATGATTAAGGTCCTGTTTGGAAGACTGTGGCTGTCAGAGAGCATCACAAAGACCCCCAACTCAGACTTGAAGAAGGCTTAGAGGAGGCTTCTCAGGGTAGGGATTTTATCACTTGCCCTTAAGAGTGAGCGGGAGGTGGTCAAGTGGAAGTCTAAAGAATGATGCAGGTAGAGAAGAACAGTATCTACAGGGAGTGCATCACATCATTCTTGGAACTGAAGGAAGCTGATGCAAGCGGAATGCAAATTTGGAGAGTAAGCGGGGGCTGTGGAAGCTTTCAAGAGAGGTGACTAGATAGGCATGGAGGGGGCAGATGATGACGGTGAGGGTCTCTGTTCCAGATGAAACAAATTCAGCCTTCTTCCTGAGGACAGTGAGACCCATCAAAAGTTTGAGCATGCCGTGACAGGGTCAGACTTACATTTGGGGGATTTAATTTTGGAATTTGAAATTTCATTTTCATTCACCAAGGAGACAGCAGTTAGTAGGCTCGAGCTATTGTTAGAGCAAGAAATAGTGGTACCTTGAACCAGAAGACAGACAGGACTTTTTTTCACCGTCTTATCCCTTTCAGCCCTGCCTAAGTTCTTTCTTTTTCTCAAAGCCTTTTCTGACATCTCCAGCTTTCACCAAGCTCTCCTTTCTTTAAGCTTCAATAACAATGTTTTGCCAATTGTTTTGTATTTGAAAACAAGCAAAAGCATTTCTTCTCCACTCCCATTAACACAGGTACGGGTGTATATATCTCTGCCTCCATTCTAGGGGATGCCTTCTAACTTCACTTTGCCCCGTCTCTCCTCCACCAACATGTGACTCAGAGTAACACCTCCATTTGACCAGCTCATAGCTCATGATGCTCTTGGCTACTTTGACTCCATATTTATTGTGATAAATACACTTTGTGATTGCCCCTTGATCACTCACTGTAAAAACAGCTGTCCCCTCATTCTCTCTCATACTCCCCTGCTCCTCTCCTTCACAACATTGGCCAGAATGTGCTATTGCAGGTTAATTTGATTTGCTAGCTTATTTGTGCTTTTCTCTGCCTCCGTCTCTAGACTTCAAGTTCTATCAGGATGGAGACCATGTCTGTTTTTCCTCATTGTATTCTAACCATGCAGCCCATGCCTGGTCCAGAGTCACTGTACAACAGACAAACGTTTCTTGAAGGACTGTATTATTTTTCTAAAATTGAAGGCTTTTTAACTCTTAGTGGGGGGTGCGCTTGGGTCTCAGAACGTATTTCAGATGCACGCTTTTAAACTTAGAAGCAGAGATGAAACTGGGGATGCAGAAATGGGAACTACCAGACAAAAAACAAAAACAAAAACGTGTCAGTGAACAGAAAAGAGACTTCTGTAGCAACGATGAGAATTTATGTAAATGACTTGGGGACAGAATAAACTTGTCAAACACTCTGGAGGGCAATTTACCTGAAGAGTGGGGGCTGCCAAGTGGAGGAGAAATTTGGGGCACCCAATTAACAGCGCCAACAAGCAGATACATTTCCAAAGGACATGATTATTTTACTTATTTATTTTTTAAAAAATATCCCATTTGTCAAGGATTGTTCTATTGTTTGTTTGTTAATTTTTTGGCCATGCCACACAGCAGGCAGGACCTTCCCAGACCAGGGGCTGAAATTGTTCCCCCAGCCCTGGAAGTGCAGAGTCTGAGCTATGGGACTGCCGGGAAGTCCCCAGCATGATTGTTTTAGAATTGGCTTTGACTTTTCGATCTTGCCTTCTCTTGTTTTCTAAGAAACAACCTTCCTTTGGTTCTTCCTTTCCATCTGCCTACCTTCTTTGGTCCGTGCATTCATCCAGCTCATGTTTCCTGAGTGTGTGAAACAGCCTCAGTTCTGGATTGTGCTAGAAAGTAACTGTTTGGAGAGAGGGTGGGTAAGCCTTAGCATCTTAAGAGTGAAGCACACCTCTGCCCTGAGGGCCAGGGCAGAGGCCTCAGCAGAAAGGTTTCCAAGGAAAAAGCTGTGTTTATCCAGGTTTGGGCCCCCTCCCCCCGCTCCACAGCCAGCTCCTCTTTCAAAAAAGATATGGAGAAAGGATGAGGGGCTGACACATCATCTGAACCCTCTGAAATCACAGCTGAGCCCCACTCACTGGACTGAACATCAACCAGAATCCCACATCCACGACATGGTTAAGAGGAACTTCTAGCTGGGGAATATAAAATTGTAAATGGCACAGATAACGTCAGTCTGAGTTACTGTTTTCAGAATGACACAGATGTTAGGATAAGGGAGCATAAATGGAAATTAAAGAGAAACAAATTCAGAACAGATGTCAGGAAGCATTTTTTTTTTTTTTTTTTCCTGCAGAGAATCACAAATGTGTGGAATGGCCTACCAGGCTTGATTGTTAAGGCAAAGACACAGGGGACATTCGAGAACTGATCAGATGGCATCACTGGGGAATTAAGCAGTAAAAGAGGAAATGAGCGTGCGTACGGCGACTGGCTTTTGGCTAATCCTCAACACTGTCCGTTCTCTGATGTTCCTGGTGCTAACATACTTACCTTGGATAAATGCACAGAATTTCTCCGCTTTCAGTTTTCACAGATTGCACCAATCTCAAAATAGTGATTTTCACATCATAAAGATGACATTGGCAGGGTGTGGGGAAGGGAGAGAGAGAGAGAGAGAGGCAGAGAGAAACAGAGAGAGTCAGAGGGGAACACACACGGAGACAGAGAGAAAGACAGAGAAAGAGAGAGAGAGACAGAGAGAGAGACACAGAGACAGAGATAGAGTTCTTTCCTGCAGTTATATGTTTTTGGAGGGAGGGTGTAGTTGTTCACGAATTGTGCACTGAAAATGAGTGTTTAAGTGTATGTATCTACCACTCAAGAGCAGGGTATGATCATAAACCAACCATTGCCCCATGGAGCTGGAGTTTTAATTCTCACTGAGCAACGACACGCCCGCCAAGGGGTCCACTGAAGAAGCCCTCCAAGACTTTCTCTGCTTTTGTCCCCCCAGCTAAATAGCCTCATGCTGCCCAAATCTTTTTTTTAAATTGATATAGAGTTGATTTACAATGTTGTGTTAGTTTTACCCAAGTCCTTTAAAAAATATTGGAGAAGAGGAAGTTAAGCTTTTGACAGCTACTTACTGTAAGGAATTGAACCAAGAATGGGGCGCCTGAAAACCTGCAGCTCTGTGACCACTTGTCTTGCTTTCATTGTGTGTTCAGAGCAGCCCTGGAGAGACTGTAACCAGGTGCCCCTTTAAAGGGGAATCACTTGGGGGATATAGTTTATGATAATAGGGAAAGAAAAAGAGGAGAGCGATGATTCTATGCCCCAAGGGAAGGCAGTTGAGGATAAAAAGTAGAGTAAAACCTCATTAATCTGGACCCTGCTAATTTAGAATGTATGAATAATTCAGACCCTCTGGCTGGGCTGAAGTTTACCTTGGTACCAGATATGGAAAAAAGGGTTTGCTAAGCAAATTAATAGTGTAAACAAAATCGAGGTAGGGAATATATAACCTATTTAAGAGAACAAATTGTTTTCACATACTTAGTAAGAGCCATCTGCATATGAACAACGCATAGGTCAATTATAAGTAATCTTGTCTACTCATTAATCTTGGTCTGCTGGGTACCTATACTTAGCGAAATTTTCTCAGCCTTAGAGGAAGCCAACTGAATCCTTACAAAGTTCATATTTAAGGCATTTGGCTGATTTACGTTGCCTTTCCTTTCATAATTTATTTCATTTTGGTAAGACTTTAAAGAACTCTTAACCAACCTTTCCCGACTCCAACTTTTACCTTTAAGCCTATAGATTTAGGATGATGGAATGATTAATTTGTAGAACACAGTCCTGAGTAGTGTTGACACCAGGGAAGGTAAAGAAAGCACATTTTGGCAGCTTCATGGTTGCTTAGTAAGACTGAGGAGCCACAGGTTGGAAAACCTGGGTTCTCATCTGGGTCTGCTAGTAAATACCCACCAGGTTTGGGCACACCATTTATTCTCTTTGGGTCTCAGTTTCCACATCTATAAAGATGGGATAAGATGAAGGATATCTAAAGATTTCTGCAACTCAACGATTCCATCATCATCATTTATCTTCTCTGAGACAACTTTTCACCAGTAAAAAACACAAAAAAGAGTAATTCTCATGTTGATTTTATAATCAAATGGCAGAGGATAATATAAGCAATGCCTAAGAAAAGAGTAGTTCACTCAGGCGAAAATGGTGATCATGTCTCTGCTGCTGTCATATCCTAAGAATGAACCTTCTCCTTGGTACATTCTGACTTTCTTTTCTCCTTCCTCATCCATGGACTTAATAACAATTTACCACCAGGTATAGTGGTACTTTCCATCAACTCCCCCCCCTTCCCCCACCCTAGCCTGTTCAGCGTGCTGGTGAAAATGAACGTGCTATTTGCTCAAGAGTATACGACTCTTTGTGACCCCATGAACTGTAGCCTGCCAGGCTCCTCTGTCCATGAAATTCTCCAGGCAAGAACATTGGAGTGGGTAGCCACTCCCTTCTCCAGGGGATTTTCCCAACCCAGGAACTGAACCCAGGACTCATGCGTTGCAGGCAGATTCTATACCATCTGAGCCAGCAGGCTACTTCAGCAAATGTAAGATGCAGAGCATCGTATTCAGCAGACCAAAGAGCAGAGACTTGGAACAGCAGGAAAAGAAGGAGATGGCTTTCCCTCAACCAAAGATCTTGTTGCCACTTCACAGCCACCCTCAAACTAACACTCTCATATATGAGTTGTGCCCATTTGAATTCTAAAGCTGAAGGTGGATACGGAGCAGGCAACTGGGGTAAGTTTGACTTCAGATTTCAGTTCGTATTACTCTCTGGTCCCACCAGTCCTTAGCTCGTAAGGCAAATGGATCAATGAAATGTTGATTTTATATACCATTTCCATTTAAGTGATTCTCAAATAATGCTTGATCAATGAACATTCAAAGCCTTTGCTGCCTAAACAAATCATCACCTCGCCCTTTTCAGATGTGGACTCAGAGACCAAAGCCATGTGGGGTTTCCTTCTCTGTGGCTGGCTGAAGACACTTCTCTCCTTGAACATGTCTTTGACATATAAAACTCAGCAACAGAATAGCTTCAGAGATTTGCTAAAATCATATGTAAATCTCATTGGTATGTACTGTGTACAGATTAAGGGCTTTCTATAGAAAATGAGAGAAGGCTGGGAGAAAAATGTTGTGGACGCCATAAGCAGTTTTGTGGGGTGAGGGGTTTTGATCAGAGCCTGCATAGTCTTGTGACATCTTCTCTCCATTGCAGGGGCTGTTCGTGTGACTTTTATTTAAATGAACTCATTATGTTTGGAAAGGCAGCTTCCTCAGAATCAGAAACTTTGGTTAACAGAATGTTTTGGTGAGGTCATTTGACATCCTTGAAAACAAATCCAAATGGATATAATGCCCTGTGCAATTGCTGTTGTCGCATTCATTGTGTTTCTAACATTTGTCGGTAAAGCCTTATTTTATTTCTCTTTTTTTTTTGTTGACTGCTTTCCATGAGCTCCATCCTGTGACAAGTGCTGTAAGTTTTGCAGAAAAATACATAGTCCCCTACTTTCCCAGGAGTGAACACTCTTAATGAGGAGCAAGTGTAGAGGTTAAAGGTTGCAAAATGGTAGATGTGGCCAGCAGATGTAATTCGTTTGCCATATAGTGTCTAACCATAAATAAATAAGCATCTAAAATAAAAACTAAACTTGGATTTTGTTGCCAGCATTTAGAAATGGGGATGTTTTCCCTTGGAAACTGAGAGTTCAGGCTTCTCTTGGAAAATATCAGAGGACGTAGAAACACAGATGCCACACTGTCACGGCAACAGTCAGCTGGACTTGAGCGGCGGCTACTTCCTTTTATTGAAAAATGCACTCTCCAGGTCATCACAGTTCCCACCACTCTTAATCCAGCCTCAGTTGCCTTGCTTCAGCAGGCATCTGTCTTTACAACCCTTGGAATAGTTACAGAAGACAAACACACAAACACAAATGCAAGCCAGGATATGATTCCATGACCAAACAAATGGTACAGATGAAGACTGTGGGTGGAATGACAAGATGATTAAAGGCTCTGTGACCTCGTTACCTAGAAATCCTGGTTCGTGATTGGTTTGGAATATGTCTTGCAAAATGACAAATAATTATGAACCAAAATCATCAAATGCCTTGAAAAAATAAGTGAGAGAAGAATCAATGTTATGCCTGTGATAATGTTGCCTTTAGTATACTTTGGTAAGAGAGGAGGAGTGACGTTACAACTATGGTTAATTCAGTCATAATCCCCATGGGAAATGTGTTCAAATGTGACTGACTTCCATTGTACAGTATTAGAAGGGGAGGCTGAGGCTTTTGGACTAATAAATATCTGTGTGACTCGGAAGACTGACCCAAGTCTAGCTACTGGACGGACACCTACATTGTTTTCTAATGGCTGGTAGGATCCCAAGATTAAGTTGTGAGTAAGAAGTGAGTACAAGAAGAACAAGTCAGGGGAAGATGAAGAAAGAGTTGGTACATCTGGCAATTAAGATGACCGTTACGGTAAATAGCGGTTTCGGTTGTGTTTTTTCATCTGCGCATGTTTCATTTTTTTCCCCCCCCCTGGAAACAACAGAATGTCTTAATTTATTGGCGTATAATTGCTTTACAGTGTTGGGTTAGTTTCTGCTGTAAAGCGGAGTGAATCAGCTGTGTGTATGCATTCACCCCTCCCTCCTGAGCCTCCCTCTCACACCACTCCCATCCCGTCCATGTAGGTCATCGCAGAGCACCGAGCTGAGCTCCCTGCACTGCACCGTAGGCTCCGGTAGCTATGCGTTTTAAACGTGGTCGTGTATCCTGCTGTTGCTGTGTAGTCACTGTCATGTTCGACTCTTTGTGACCCCTTGGATTGCAGCCCTCCAGGCTCCTCTGTCCAGGGAGTTTTCCAGGCAAGACTACTAGAGTGGGTTGCCATTTCCTTCTCCAGGGGATCTTCCCAACCCAGGGACTGAACTGTCATCTCCTGCTTAACAAGCGGATGCTTTACCATTGAACCACCTGGGAAGCTTGGTAGTATACATGTGCCGAACCTAATCTTCCAGTTCATCTCAGCCTCCCCTGCCCCTCACCGTGTCCATGCATCCGTTCTCTCCATCTGTATTCTCTTCCTGACCTGGAACTAGGTTCCATTTTTTTTGGATTTAGATTTAGGAACCATTTTTTAGATCCCCACTTTAATTCATGTGAGTCAGATGGACTGACTCGATACTTGGCCACAAGAGTGGGCACATAATTCAGACTTGACCCTGGAGAGTTTTCATGTCATCTTCCCTGATTATTTCAGGCATAGGCATGTGACCCAAGCTGGGGCATTCAGTGCTACCTTGGTAATTTGGCTGGCACTACTGGGAAAGTATTCCTTTTGCCGGGGTTATGCAGCTGTTGGGATGGCAGCTGGGAACTGTAGGAGGCCATTCTTACAGTCACTGCAGCGGCTCTATTGTTGGTTCTTGTTGTTGTCTAGTTGTTGTCATGTCTGACTCTTTGCGATGTCATGGACTGTAGCCCACCAGGCTCCTCTGTGCATGGGATGTCCCAGGGAAGACTACTAGAGTTGGTCACCATTCCCTTCTCCAGGGGATCTTCCTGACCCAGGAATTGAACCCGCATCTCCTGCATTGGCAAGCGGATCCATTATTGCTGAGCCACCAGGGAAGCCGTTAGGAGGCCCTGCCCAAGGCTGAACTCGATGGATGAAAGAGAGAGATGGATCTTGTGGGTGCTCCGTGATAAGCCATGCCCACCCAACACAGCCGTAGCTCTTGGTCTCTCCTTCAGCAGAGCTGTGTCTCTGACAAGTCAAGGAAATTCTTACTCTTTGGTCCAGGTGTTGCATTTTGAAGCTTGGTTTCCCTCTGCAGAACTAACCCTGGGGCTTCTCTAACCTGGAGACCTTCTAACCCCTTTTACTCATGATGTGTCCCCTCCTCTTTCCTTCTCGAATGGTCATGGGGCAGGAATCCCAACTCACGGTTAATAGGCAAACACTGCCCTTCCAGCAGACTGCAGTCACTGGTCTGGAAACCCTTTCTAGCACTTCAGAATCCCACCCTCTTTTTTTTGCTACAACAAATGAAAGGAACAATGGGAAGAGAAAGGGTTCTGGAGCCAAACAAAGCAGAATGAAAATGGCCTTTCTGACACTTATACTACTTCGACCTTAGGTGAGTTACTGAAATGCTAGGAGTCTCAGTTCCTAAATCTGTAGTACAAGAGTAATGTAACTACTCCATAGGGTTGTGGTAAGGATTAAAGGATTAAATGAGATAATGGGGGTAAAGTCCTCAGCACATAAATGGTGCTTGTGATACTTATTTTGTGGATGAGGGATTGAGAAACAGCTATTAGCACTGTGGCTAAGAGCACAGCTCTGGAGTCCGGGCATCTGGGTTCTCACTCCATCTTCACTTCTCAGCATCTTTAGGACTCACTGTCCTCAGGTGTAAATGCGGATAATAACAATAATAAATTTATTACTTTGCAAAGTTATATGAAATAAATGATTTAATGAATTCAAAGCATGTAGTGTCAGATACACAGCAAGCAGTCAAATGTCTTCAAGTAATTATAAGTATAGCTCTCATATTTAGTAACATGCCTGATGTCTTTAAAAATATGAAGCAGATCACTTAAAAAATCCCTTGTCTATACAACAAAGTTATTTTCAGTAACAATTATGTAATAGTGAATGATGTTACAGTAATTGCTACATTTTGATTTGTCCTTTAGCTTTGGAACAAATAATAAGCAATTTTAAAAGAATAGATTTCAATGTAAAAGATATTATTTCAATTCAGAAAAATATTTTTCATATGGATTAAACATTACTTTTACCCAAGAAAAAAAATTATACCTAGCTGTTTGTATTGTGTCACTATTTTAAACAGAAAATGACAGGATTGAAGTAACTCAAATTCCTCATCTTTATATTCACCATTATTGTTTATTTTGAATCTACCAGATAAGTACATGAATATGTCACATGTCAGGTGTTAGAGACACACACATTATGTTAGAATCAAGCCCAAGCAATTCTGAACCTTTGTAGAGTTATTCTCTTGAGACATACCTGGAGCTGAGTCCTGGTGCAATAGGGATCCACTGCATACCTGGGAGCTGCCTGAATTATCTCAAATATAGAATGAAATATTTATTAAGGCATAAATAATAAAAATGTTTTATTAGGTTTTTTTACAGGAAGCAACAGTTAGAACTGGACATGGAACAACAGACTGGTTCCAAATAGGAAAAGGAGTACGTCAAGGCTGTATATTGTCACCCTGCTTATTTAACTTCTATGCAGAGTACATCATGAGAAACGCTGAGCTGGAAGAAGCACAAGCTGGAATCAAGACTGCCAAGAGAAATATCAACAACCTCAGATATGCAGATGACACCACTCTTATGGCAGAAAGTGAAGAGGAACTAAAAAGCCTCCTGATGAAAGTGAAAGAGAAGAGTGAAAAAGTTGGCTTAAAGCTCAACATTCAGAAAACGAAGATCATGGCATCTGGTCCCATCACTTCATGGGAAATAGATGGGGAAACAGTGGAAACAGTGTCAGACTTTATTTTCGGGGGGCTCCAAAATCACTGCAGATGGTGACTGCAGCCATGAAATTAAAAGATGCTTACTCCTTGGAAGGAAAGTTATGACCAACCTAGATAGCATATTCAAAAGCAGAGACATTACTTTGCCAACAAAGGTCTGTCTAGTCAAGGCTATGGTTTTTCCAGTGGTCATATATGGATGTGAGAGTTGGACTGTGAAGAACGATGAGCACCGAAGAATTGATGCTTTTGAACTGTGGTGTTGGAGAAGACTCTTGAGAGTCCCTTGGACTGCAAGGAGATCCAACCAGTCCATTCTGAAAAATCAGTCCTGGGTGTTCTTTGGAAGGAATGATGCTAAAGCTGAAACTCCAGTACTTTGGCCACTTCACTGATTCATTGGAAAAGACTCTGATGCTGGGAGGGATTGGGGGCAGGAGGAGAAGGGGACGGCAGAGGATGAGATGGCTGGATGGCATCATTGACTTGATGGACATGCGTTTGAGTGAACTCTGGGAGTTGGTGATGAACAGGGAGGCCTGCCGTACTGCAATTCATGAGGTCACAAAGAGTCGGACACAACTGAGTGACTGAACTGAACTGAACTGAACTGAATAAAAATGTGCTAACTTGAAGCATACACACACACACACACACACACACACACACACACACACATATCTCAAGCTGTTTCACTATGAAACATGGATAAAATAAGTTGAAGAAAGCATGAAGGTGAAAGAAAGTGAAAGTCGCTCAGTCGTGTCTGACTCTTTGCAACCCATGGACTATACAGTCCATGGAATTCTCCAGGCCAGAATACTAGAGTGGGCAGCTCTTCCTTTCTCCAGAACATCTTCCCAACCCAGGGATCAAACCCAGGTCTCCTACATTGCAGGCAAATTCTTTACAAGCTGAGTCACCAGGAAAGCCCCGAAGAAGGCATAAGTAAACAGAAAGAAAATCTGGGTTCGTGGATTAGAAGAATTAATAGTATTAAAATGTCTATGCTACTTAAAGTGATCTTCAGATTTAATGCAATCCCTATCAAAATTAGAAAGACATTTTTCACAGACATTTAAAAAAAATAGTCTTAAAATTCAAGTGGAATTACAAAAGACTCCAAATAGTCAAAGCTATCTTGAGCAAAAATAACAGAACTGGAAACATCACATTATCTGATTTTGAAATATACCTCAAATCTGCAGTAATTAAGAGAACATAGTACTGGCATAAAAATAGACACATAGACCAATGGAACATAAAGACAGTCCAGAAATACATCCGTGCATTTAGCCAAGGACACGCAATGGAGAGAGAACAATCTCTTTAATAGTGTTGGGTTATCCACTTGCAGAAGAGTGAAATTGACTTCTTACATTACTCCTTATACCAAAATGAATTCAAAATGGATGAAACACTTGCAGGTAAGACCTAAAACCATAAAACGACTAGAAGAAAAACATAGGAGAAATTGCCTGGACATTGATCTAGGCAATGACTTTTTGGATATGACCCTGGAAGCACAGGCAACGAAAGCAAGAAAAAAGGCAAGTGGGATTGCAGGAAACGGAAAAGCTTCTGCACAGCAAAGGGAACAATCAACAGAGTGAAAGACAGCTTATGAAATGGGAGAAAATATCTGTACACCATACCTCTGATGACAAATTAGTATACAAAATATACAAGGAATTCAAACAGCTATGTAGCAAGGAAACAACTCAGTTAAAAGTGGGCAAGGGATGTGAATAAACATTTCTCAAGAGAAGACATAGCAAATCGCCAAAAATATATCAGTTAAAGAGAGACAAGGGCTGGTAGCTCAGTCGGTAAAGAAAATGCTGCAGTGCAGGAGACCCAGGTTCAATCCCTGGGTCTGGAAGATCCCCTGGAAAAGGAAATGGCAATCCACTCCTGTATGCTTGCCCGGAGAACCCCATGGACAGGAGAGCCTGGCAGGCTACAGCCCTTGGGGTCACAAGAGTTGGACATGGCTTAGTGACTAAACCACCATGAAAGAGAAGCAAAGCAGATAATTGGTTAACTAGCAAAGAGGCTGTTGGAGTAATCCAAACGAAAGGTAATGGTAACCTAGGAAAGTGTCATGGCAATGATCTGACCATGAGAAGGTGGCTTGGGAAATATTTAGAAAATTGAATTGATGTAGGATGAAGGACTGGTAAGCCTCAAGAATGGCTCCTAGGAGTGAGTGACAGGCACGCAAAGTGGGCTCTAACAGTGGGTGAGCCATGGTGCCCTGGACTGATAAAGAACACAGGAGGAGTTTGTCTGTGGTGAGTTTGAGATGTCTGTGAGACATTCAGTGGTAGTATCTAGAAGGCTTAGGTGCAGGCCAAATCCTCAGCAATGCAGGGGACACAGAAGATGCAGGAAGATCCCTGAGTCGGGAAGATCCCCTGGAGAAGGAAACTGCAATCCACTCCAGTGTTCTTGCCTGGAGAATCCTATGGACAGAGGAGTCTGGTGGGCTACAGTTCACGGGGTTGCAAAGAGTCAGACATAACCAAGCACAAGGCATGTTTAGGTGCACACATCTGAAGCTGAGGAGAGTGACCTTGGCTGGAGAGTTAGCCATACGCTAGCATTAAACCAGTGGAAGCAGGGAGACCAGACGGAATCGACTAGAGTATGCAGTCACAGAGAGAGAGGGCCGAAGACAGAAACGCACAGAGCAAAGCCTTGTTGGGATGGGTGTGCTGCACTGAGAGAAGAGGGAGCACTGTAAGCAAGTTTCTTTCCACTTTTCTCTAGGGTCGCCAGCCCTAGTACGGACAAGCACTTGGGATTATTTTTGTTAAGTGCAACTTTCAGTTACTGCCTGTCTGGAGAGACATGAGAAGTCTCTTCTTGAAGGCTTGCTGTAGTTACATAAGCATAAGATAACCAGGTACTCCCTGGAGCAAATGCTGCAAGATTCCTTTTGGCCTGATAGAAACTGCCCATCTCAAAGGACTTATAGTGGGGATGGAGAGAGGTGTTTGCCATGGGGACCATCTAGCTTCCTGGAGGAAAGCCATGCTTTACCTCATAGACACAACTCCCTACTACAATGTTACTAGAAGCTGCCTGATAGACCAGGGTAATTCAACATGAGGTTCATAAGCCAGCACAAACTCACCAGGAGGCACGATCTCCTATGGTCTTGGTGTTTTGTTTACACATATATCCTGCACAGCCTGACTGCAAGGTAGGTATGTGATTGTGTAGAATGGATGTTCAAAAGTGACACTATTTCCTTGTGGCAAGGGTATTGATGACAGCCCTGGTAGGTTATCTGACATGTTCAAATAAGACCCTGCCTTTCATGAAGGACAAATGTAAATCTTTAGAGGTAATACTGCATTGCCTACTAATATAGGCAGATGACAGATTAAGTAATTTTTGGCAAAGGAAAGAGATTACTGTTACTGCATTTGAATCCCAAACAGATGAAAAGGTCATTGAACATGAAAACCCTCATGAGGACCTTTTTAAAGATCATTTACTTATATATTCTACCTACTCCCCCTGCAACCCTAGTTTTTCCTATTCTGAAATGGCAATCTGGGAAAATTTTTAGTTAGCCAGTATGAGAAACACTTGCATATACCTGGAGATATGTGGCAAACTTTCTTTCTCCTTAAATGAGTCTGACTGTGTTTTAGAGTAATTTTTTCCCTCTCATTATGTGATCCTTGAACATTTTAAAGTATCATCAGGCTGCATAGGTCTCTATATAGGCTGTGTTTCTATATGCTGTCTAGAAGCATAAAACAGTGGATGGAAAGAGGTGTCTGAGAGACA
This sequence comes from Budorcas taxicolor, assembly GCF_023091745.1. Lineage (NCBI taxonomy): Eukaryota > Metazoa > Chordata > Mammalia > Artiodactyla > Bovidae > Budorcas > Budorcas taxicolor. The sequence goes on along the minus strand of NC_068927.1, from coordinate 22,872,597 downwards.
TGGGTTGACAAGTGAAGGCATAGCTTCAATTAGTGGCCCGCCTCCCTTTTATAAATCTTCTTAATCAATTGCAAAGAACTTTCTAGTCTGCCTTTTCCCCATTTTTCCATGCAATGGAACATGGTCATGTGATTCTGAATTCATTATGAGACTATTTGATGGCAAAAGGATGCTTAGTTATAAATACACAGCAAGCAATATTAATTCATATTTATTCATTGAAAAACTCAAGGATCTTTATGTACTTTTTCAAGAAGTATGAAATTTTTTCTTTAAGGAAAGTAATTAGGAGAAATGCAATAGTTAAATTTAATGAATTTCCTTCTTTCCTTTGGGTGCCTGTCATTTGAACATTCTCATTTATTTCTATTAAAATTTTTAAAAGTGTTCCTTAATTGCCTTTGTCAGTAGTTATTATATTCAAGATTTCTATTAGTTTTTAAATGTCCCATTTCATTTCCTTCATTTTTCTCATTAAAGAGATTGGCTCAGAAAATGAATTCAATTCAGTAGCCAGCAATTGCCCATCCATTGTCGATTCTACTAATAAATCGTATTTTGGTTCTTTAGTACTCTTGAGATGCCAACGAGGATCTTGAAAAACCAAGGTTGATTGGGAAAAAAAAAATTATCTTCTACAGTGGCTTTTAGAGGAGACTGAAGACCTTAAAGAAACACATTTAAAAGTTTTGTGGTACAGTTAATGCAGTAACTTAAGATTAACGTTATTTATTTATATATTAGGCCCTGTCTGTCTTGGTTGACAAACATTTTTTGAAGCAACTTAAAAAAATAGAGGAAATAAAGTAAAAATCAGGGCCTTGAAATACAGATTAAGGGATAAGAACTGAAGGAAAATTAAAATGAATAAGCCACTTTTTAACATAATATAGTTTTTAAAAGTGGGCTGATCAAGGAATTACTTCTCTGGGTCCATGACTTTTGTTGAGTAATGATACAGCAAGAGCACCTGAAGACTGAGCTAAGAAAGGAAAATGAAATCACCCACAATCGCTTCAGTTGTGCCTGACTCTTTGTGACACTATGGACTGTAGCCCCTCGGGCTCCTCTGTGCATGGGATTCTCCAGGCAAGAATACTGGAGTGGATTGCCATCCCTGCTCCAGGGGATCTTCCCGGCCCAGAGTTCAAACCCATGTCTCTTGTGTCTCCTGCATTGGCAGGCGGGTTCTTTTACCACTGGCACCACTTGGGAAGCCCTTTCGACCCTTAAGACAATTGAAATCAGAGGTAGACTAAAACTAACTTAATTACAATTTTAATTCTTGCTTGAGTCAAGGTGATTAGCTCCAATTTCTCTTACAATGGAAAATTAATATTGACTTACATCTCTAATTTCTTTTATATGAATGTCTGACCTATAATAAAAATATGATACATGAAAAGGAGAAGGAAGGTGGATCCATAATCAAGAGAATAATTATCCAATAGAAACAGGCTTCCTCATACAACTTTCATGCATTGTGGGTGGAAAGGGAAAATGTTGCAATTCTGGAAAACTTTAGTCCTTTCTTATACAATTAAATATAGTTACTTGAGCTTTCCAGGTGGTGCTAAAGACAAAGAACCTGCCTGCCCATGCAGAAGACTCCTGCCCATGCAGGAGATCCAGGATCAATCCCTGGGTCTGGAAGATCTCCTGCAGGAGAGCATGGCAATCCACTCCAGTGTTCTTGTCTGGAGAATCCCGTGGACAGAGAAACCTGGCGGGCTACAGTCCATAGCTTTGTAAAGAGTCAGAAACGACGGAAGCAACCTAGCACATGTGCATATACTTACTTAGCATCAAACCTAGCAATTCCACTCTCAGATATTTATTCAAGAGAGATGAAAACAAATGTCTCAACAGAGATAAAAAACATTAATAGCAGGAAAATCTAGAAACAATGCCAATCTTCAAAAGGTAAAAGGATAAACAAGTTCTTCAGGCTGAGGGCAATGTTTGCAGTTAGAACAGAACTGTAAGAAGGAACAAAAAGCTCTTTAAAAGTATGAATACATGTAAAAGATTATTGACTGCTTAAAGGAACAATAACACTAGCTTATGGTGTTTATAAATATGACACATGAGGAAAATATAAAACCACAATAACCTAAAGGATAGAGGGTAAATCAATTACAAGCTTATAATTTTAAAGTTAAACAAACTGGTGTTGACCCTCCTGGAATATGGAAAAATATGAAGTATTAACTGTTTTCAAAATAATTTTGTCCATTGAAGAATCGATTCTTATTCCCCAGGAGAAAGAAAAATGTTCTTGTGGGGCCTAAAATAAAATTTCAACTTGCCATTTATAGATGGGACATTGAAAGTAGTGTGTGATGGACTCAAAAACATCCCTGTAAGTAATGTAGTAGCTTTGCTTAAGTGAAGTCGTAAGTGAAGTCACTCAGTTGTGTCCGACTCTTTGTGACCCCGTGGACTGTAGCCTACCAGGCTCCTCCATCCATGGGATTCTCCAGGCAAGAATACTGGAGTAGGTTGCCATTTCCTTCTCCAGGGGGTCTTCCTGACCCAGGAATTGAACCCAGGTCTCCCGCATTGGAGGCAGACACTTTAACCTAGCTTTGCTTAGCAGTTGCTTAAAGCATCTCACAGTATAATCCAAGAGTGTATTATCAGGGCATGGCTGGGTGAAGACTATTCTATTGGTGGAAGTACAATGTAATTTATCACTCAAATTGAAATAGTTATCTGATTGGTCAGAAGATTATTTCTCCAAACCCTTCATCTCACATTAATATCTTGAAATGACATTATGAACATATTTGGAACATATGTAAATCCTGATATATCAATGCTGCTGCTGCTGCTGCTAAGTTGCTTCAGTCGTGTCTGGCTCTGTGCGACCCCAGAGATGGCAGCCCACTAGGCTCCTCCGTCCCTGGGATTCTCCAGGCAAGAATACTGGAGTGGGTTGCCATTTCCTTCTCCAATGCATGAAAGTGAAAAGTGAAAGTGAAATCGCTCAGTCATGCCTGACTCTTAGCAACCCCATGGACTGCAGCCTACCAGGCTCCTCCATCCATGGATTTTCCAGGCAAGAAGGTCACCTTAAATGTAATATGTTTGGAACATGATCACCTTAAATGTAAATGAGCTAAACCCAAGAATTAAAAGGCAGAGATTGACAAAATGGATTTTAAAGCACCATCTATTAGATATAATCTATAAGAAACTCATTTCAAATACTTAACATTAGTAAAAATTTGAAACAACAAAAACAGGCAAAACTGTACCTTTTTCAAACCAGGAAAAATAATCCATAGTATTTGTAAAATGATTTGGTAAGTTTCTTGCCAAAAGCTAAAACCCAAATAAAAATGAAAACAACATAAGCACTGGCTAACATTGAAATTACTGTTCCTTTCTCTGCAGCTTGTTCGTTGTGTGTGTTCACTGAGTGAATATTTTGGATCAAATTGTGATCTTTTTTCAATGTATGTGACTCACAGACTTCAGTAATTCAATTCACTTTAGCTCTACAATTGATCCAGTTCAGTTATTAAGACAAGGGTTGAAAATGCTGCCTTTTAAACAGGAAGCTAACTTCCTTATTCTCAAAAACATGGTTCCCATAAAAACAAAACCTTAATAATCTAGAGGAAAACACTTATATTTTTGAATAAAAGAAGAGAAAAGCTAAACTTAACCAGAGTTCAGGTCTATGTGTACATAGTGAGATACTTTTATCTCTTTATCACTGCTACAGAAAAAATGCTTGCATCTACAACTTTTAATATTTTAACTTCCTTTACCTTTTGATGCTAAAAAGAATCTTTTAGGTATGTATTTCCCCCTTTCTCTTGCATGAATTTTTGAGCAATGGAAGGATTTATATTGCTAGGACAACAGAGAATATTCAATCAACATGTTACTTAAGGATAGAAATAGAAGTTTACATAATTAAGAAGTCTGCCTAATCTTAATACTAAAAACCGATAAAATAGCACAAAATAAGAAAAAAAAATCTTGGTTTGGAATATAAATGCTATAATCCTGAATAGTATATTAGCAAATATAATATCTCAGGCTCAAATCAGGTGATTAGAAAATCTCTTAGCATGAATTGACATACATATATATAATCACTTATGATCCCATTCAGGTTGATGAGAAGAGTCCTATGAGTTGGGCTGACAAAATATTGTTTCTTTCATTGTTTAAAAAAATAGCCCAAACACTTTAAATATTCTGAGTAATGGGATATAATACTGTCTGCTTACTGCTTTTCTGGTTTTATATTGCTGCAGTAAATTATGGGCAACTTTATGATGGGATTACTGATTTACTTTTTAAAAAGACATCAGCTTTATTATTTATTATTTTTAACAGATTTCTTCCCTAAGCACTCTATAAATATTAACATATTTGATAGATTATAAAGATCTCATGAAAGTGAAGAAACATTATGTCTGACGTATGGTGACGATTTGACAACATCCTCTTTTTATGTTGTTTGTTCTTCATTGTTTTTGATAGCAAAAAGTGCAATTAATTAGCAACATGCCAGTGGAAGAGAAAGATGTAGTATTAATGTAAGTGAGTTTTAGATCCTTCTACTAGGAATACATACATCATTCTCTCTAGAAGTTTCTAGTAGTATATTTTTGAAGTTTCCCTAAATTAAAACTTACTAAAAAGTTTTCTTTAATTTACTGCTATAAATTATTTTCAATAGAATCAAAGTTTTCATGATTAAACTAGGGAAATGACCAGTGCCACATAGACACAAGGTCTTTTTAAAATGAGATAGATCTGGGTCTTTATGTCTTTGAGAAGACATCCTCAACATACAAGTATTAATTAAGTGCTCCTTGTGGTGGTGGGCTATTAATATCTTAATGTTAATGCAGGTCTTAATATCTTTTAGTAATGAATCTTACTTCTATATTTAGTTCAGAAATTTTAAAATTAAAGAAAGTCTATTAGCAAGTTAAAATTCTAGACCATGGTGACTTCCTCTTCAAAGGAGTATCTCTTCATCTCAATTTAACATGCAAATAGAAAATGTAACAAATAAGAAGCTCATCTGTGTTTTCCTTATGAACAAGAAGAAAGTGGGTAATGGATCTGTACATAAAATTTTAAATTATGGCTAATATGTCTTGCATGTCACTTGTATGCCTGGCCCTGTGCTAAGAACCTTGCATATATTATTTTGCCAATCATTTACTCTCAAACTTGTGAGATAGGTTATTATTATTTCCTTTTTTTTTTTAAGTATAAGGGGAAATAAAAGTCCAGGAACACATCATCAGTGAACCTGAGTCGATCTGTGAGATTTCCTTCTTTGCAGTATCAACAAAGAGGATGTCTCAGCAGTATGTATTTAACACCTCTGTAACATTTGTTAATCAATTTCTCTCTCAAATTTTTTCTCTTTCTCCCTCTCAACAAAGACAGAGCAAGCCTCAGGTTTGAAGCCTCTGGAAAGCAACAATTTGTAGCTAAATTGTAACAACATTGCTTTGCTTGAATTCCTTTTTTTCCACACTAAATACAAATACATGTTTATTGTAGAAACATTAGAAAGGGCATACAAGCAACAATTAAACTTCTTTATATTCCTACCACTCTAAAATAATTGCCACCAACATCTTGCTTTTATCTTATTTTGATTTTACAAAACTTTAGGTTGTTTTCTTACGTGACCTAGAGGTTTGAGATTGGATCTTAGCTGCTAGTCACCTATAAGTGACTCATGTATTCCTATATTCCTCAATGAAACTATAAGCCATGTCGTGAAGGGCCACCCAAGATGGACGGGTCATGGTGGAGATTTTTTTACAAAATGTGGGCCCCTGGAGAAGGAAATGGCAAACCACTTCAGTATTCTTTCCTTGAGAACCCCATGAACAGTATGAAAAGGCCAAAAGATAGGACACTGAAAGATGAACACTGAAAGGGGCCCAATACGCTACTGGGGAAGAGTGGAGAAAAATTCTAGAAAGAATGAAGAGACGGAGCCAAAGCAAAAACAAGACCCAGTTGTGGATGTGACTGGTGATGGAAGTGAAGTCCAATGCTGTAAAGAGCAATATTGCATAGGAATCTGGAATGTTAGGTCCACGAATCAAGGTAAATTGGAAATAGTCAAACAGGAGATGGCAAGAGTGAACATCAACATTTTAGGAATCAGCAATCAAAAATGGACTGGAATGGGTGAATTTAACTCAGATGACCATTATATCTACTAGTGTGGGCAAGAATCCCTTAGAAGAAATGGAGTAGCCCTCATGGTCAACAAAAGAATCTGAAATGCAGTTCTTGGGTGCAATCTCCGAGCTCTGTTTGTTTCCAAGGCAAACCATTCACTATTATGGTAATCCAAGTCTATGCCACAACCAGTAATGCTGAAGATGCTGAAGTTGAATGGTTCTATGAAGACCTACAAGACCTTCTAGAACTAACACCCAAAAAAGATGTCCTTTTCATTACAGGGGACTGGAATGCAAGATTAGGAAGTCACACCTGGAGCAAATTTGGCCTTGGAGTGCAAAATAAAGCAGGACAAGGCTAACAGAATTTTGCCAAGAGAACACACTGCTCATAGCAAACACCCTCTTCTGACAACATAAGAGAAGACTCTACATGGACATCACCAGATGGTCAATACTGAAATCAGATTGATTATATTCTTCACAGCCAAAGATGGAGAAGCTCCATACAGTGAGCAAAAACAAGACCCGAAGCTGACTGTGGTTCAGATCATGAACTCCTTATTGCCAAATTCAGACTTAAATTGAAGAAAATGGGGAGAACCACTAGACCACTCAGGTACGACCTAAATCAAATCCCTTACAATTATACAGTGGAAGTGACAAATAGATTCAAGGATTAGATCTGATACAGTGCCTGAAGGACTATGGACAGAGGTTCATGAGACTGTACAGGAGGCAAAGATCAAGACTATCCCCAAGAAAGAAAAATGAAAAAAGGTAAAATGGTTGTTTGAGGAGGCCTTACAAATAGCGGAGAAAAGAAGAAAAGCTAAAGGCAAAGGAGGAAAGGAAAGATATACCCATTTGAATGCAGAGTTCCAAAGAATAGCATGGAAAGAAAAGAAAGGCTTCCTCAGTAATCAATGCAAAGAAATACAGGAAAACAGTAGGATGGGAAAGACTAGAGATCTCTTCAAGAAAATTAGAGATACCAAGGGAACATTTCATGCAAAGATGGGCTCGATAAAGGACAGAAATTGTATGGACCTAACAGAAGCAGAAGATATTAAGAAGAGGTGGCAGGAATACACAGAATAACTATACAGAAAAGATCTTCATGACCCAGATAACATGACGGTGTGATCACTCACCTAGGGCCAGACACCCTGGAAGGCAAAGTAAAGTGAATCTTAGGAAGCATCACTATGAACAAAGCTAGTAGAGATGATGGAATTCCAGTTGAGCTATTTCAAATCCTCAAAGATGATGCTGTGAAAATGCTGCACTCAATATGCCAAAAAATTTGGAAACCTCATCAGTGGCCACAGGACTGGAAAAGCTCAATTTTCGTTCAAATCCCAAAGAAAGACAATGCCAAAGAATGTTCAAACTAACATACAGTTGCACTCATCTCATACGCTAGCAATAATGCTCAAAATTCTCCAAGCCAGGCTTCAAGAGTATGTGAATCGTGAATTTCCAGATGGCCAAGCCAGATTTAGAAAAGACAGAGGAACCAGAGATCAAATTGCCTACGTCCATTGAATCATTGAAAAAGCAAGAGAGTTCCAGAAAAAAAATCTACTTTTGCTTTATTGACTATGCCAAAAACCTTTGACTGTGTGGATCACAACAAACTGTGGAAAATTCTTCAAGAAATGGGAATACCAGGCCACCTGACCTGCCTCCTGAGAAATCTGTAAGCTGGTCAAGAAACAACAGTTAGAACTGGATGTGGAACAACAGACTGGTTCCAAACTGGGAAAGGAGTATGTCAAGGCTGTATATTGTTACCCTGCTTATTTAAGTTATATGCAGAGTAAATCATGCAAAATGCCAGGCTTGATGAAGCAGAAGCTGGACTCAAGATTGCTAGCAAGAATATCAATAGCCTCAGATATGCAGATGACACCACACTTATGGCAGAAATCAAGAAGAACTAAAAAGCCTCTTGATGAAAGTGAAAGAGGAGAGTGAAAAAGTTGGCTTAAAGCTCAACATTCAGAAAACTAAGATCCTGGCATCTGGTCCCATCACTTCATGGCAAATAGATGGGAAAGAGTGGAAACAGTGATAGACTTTATTTTGGGGGGCTCCAAAATCACTGCAGATCGTGACTGCAGCCATGAAATTAAAAGATGCTTGCTCCTTGGAAGAAAAGCTATGACCAAACTAGACAGCATATTACAAAGTTGAGAGCTGGCCAACAAAGGTCCATTTAGTCAAAACTATGGTTTTTCCAGTAGTCATGTATGGATGTTAGAGTTGGACCATAAAGAAAGCTGAGTGCCGAAGAATTGATGCTTATGAACTGTGGTGTTGGAGAAGACTCTTGAGAATCCCTTGGATTGCAAGGAGATCCAACCAGTCAATCCTAAAGGAAATCACTCCTGAATACTCATTGGAAGGACTATTGCTGAAGCTGAAGCTCCAATACTTTGGCCACCTGATGCAAAGAACTGACACATTTGAAAAGACCCTGATTCTGGAAAGAATTGAAGGCAGGAGCAGAAGGGGACGACAAAGGATGAGATGGTTGGATGGCATCACCAACTCGATGGACATGAGTTTGAGCAAGCTCCAGGAGTCAGTGATGGACAGTGAAGTCTGGTGTGCTGCAGTCCATGAGGTAGCAAAGAGCTGGCCATGACTCAACTGAACTGAACTGAATATTCCTCTAAGCCACCAAACTTTCTGGGCCTGGTTTTCCCATTCATAAAATGGGAACAATAATGGGACCCAAATAGGTTTTTCTTCCTTTTTTTTTTTAAACTGGATAATTGCTTTACAAGACTTCCCTGGTGGCCCAGACAGTAAAGCGTCTGCCTACAATGCAGGAGAATGCTGTGTTGGCTTCTGCCATACAACAACCGTGAATGAGTCATAATTTTATACATATATATATATAATATAAAGCTTCCCTGGTAGCCTAGCTGGTAAAGAAACCACTGGCAATGCAGGAGACCCTGGTTCCATTCTTGGGTGGGGAAAAACCCTTGAGAA